>NC_061795.1:5831250-6152500 GCF_021462225.1 Girardinichthys multiradiatus | reverse complement strand
TAACCGAAATATTATTTGATAAAATATAAAAATATTAATATTAAATATTAAATAATATTCTCAGATTCATAATCACAACAAACATCACAAAAGCTATTTTTCAAACACTTTTTGTGAGTAAATTATATGTATATGTATATATATCTACTCGTAGTCATACTTGTATTTGTTGTCGTCGTTATCCAGGACTGGGTCGGAGGCAGCAGGCTAAGCCCAATGACGCCCAGAATACCGTGTTCCAGGACACCTCCTCCAGCTCCTCTGGGGGAAGCTCAAGGCATTCTCAGTCCAGTCGAGAGACAGTCCGCCCAGTAAGCCCTGGGCCGTCCCCTGAGCCCAACTCTCAGTGGGACGTACCTGGAACACCTGCCTTAAAAGGCGTCTAGGAGACATTCGAAACAGATGACTGAGCCACCTCAACTGACTCCTCTCCATTTGGAGGTGGAGCGGCTCTACCTTGCGCTCGTCCCGGATGACCAAGTCCCTCACCCTATTTCTAAGGGAGTGCCCGGCCACCCTGCAGAGAAAGCTCATTTCAGCCGCCTCTATCTGTGATCTCGTTCTTTCGATCCTGACCCAAAGTTCATGCCCATAGGTGAGGGTAGGAATGTAAATAGAGAACTTTGCCTTTCTGCTCAGCTCTCTCTTTCCACAATGGACTGACACAGCATCCTCAATACTGCAACGGCCGCACCGATCCGTCTGTCGATCTCCCGCTCCATTCTCTCTTCACTCATGAACACGACCCCGAGATACCTGAACTCCTCCACTTGAGGCAGTAACTCCCATCCAACCTGAAGAGGGCAAGCCACCCTGTTCCGGTCGAGAACCATCGCCTCGGACATGCAGGAGCTGATCCTGATTCCAGCCGTTTCACACTCTCCTGCGAACCACCCCAGTGCATGCTGTAGGTCTTGGCTCAAGGGGGCCAACAGGACCATGTCATCTGTGAAAGGGAAAGATGAAATCTACTGGTCCAGAAACTAGTCCTCCTCTTGCCCTTGGCTGCACCTAGAAATCCTGTCCATAAAAGAACAGGACTGGTGACAAAGGGCAGCCCTGTCGGAGTCCAACATGCACTGGGAACCGACTGAATGCCGGCAATGTGAACCAAATTCCTGCTCCACTTGTAGAGAGATCAGATGGCCCCTAATAAAGGGCCCCCAACTCCGCACTCCTGGAGCATCCCCCTCAGGGCACCACGAGGGACACGGTTGAAAGCCTTCTCCAGATCGACAAAACACATGTGGACCAGTTGTTCAAACTCCCTTGAGCCCTTGAGCACCCTGTAGAGGATGTAGAGCTGGCCCAGTGTTCCACGCCCGGCCGAAAATCACACTGCTCCTCCTTAAGCTGAGATTCAACTATTGGCTGAACACTCCTCTCCAACACCCTGGCATAGGCCTTCCCAGAGAGGCTGAGGAGTGTGATCCACTTGTAGTTGGAACACACCCTCTGGAGGACCACAGGGTGTGACCCTTCTTTTAGACTACATCGGTAGGGATGGGTACCTTTCACATTTGAACTGATACTTTACTGATACCCGGTACATGGTAAGTGATGCAGGTACTTAACGGTACTAGTTTTCGGTATTTTTGTTTGTGTTTATGTGGTAATAAATGTTAATTCGTTTAATAATAGAATCTCAAAAATTTTCAATTCAACATATTTATTTCTCAATATATAAACTTTATTGAATATATCAATATAACAACATCCAGCTGTTTGTATTGTAACATCTCAGTTCTTTCAAACATTTCTTCAACATTAAAACCGTTAAATGACTATGTAGTGTAATGCACAAATTAAAACCCAGCCATGCCTGCTGCAGCCAGCAGCATGGCTGATGAGTCGCTAACGAATGCAGGAGTTGTAGCCATAGATCTGAGGCTGATGAAAACTGTCTCTTCAGCCTTGACGAATATTTTGTGCTTAACCAGGTCAGTTTATATACACACACAATCAGGAGATTATATATATATATATTCACAGTTTTCACAGGAAAACCTTTGACCGGTGGTGTGGATATACACTACTGTTTAAAAGTTTTAAAAGTTAGTAGCCCGCCCCTGATTTGTTTAAAAGATGTTTAACCATGCTTACCTCCTCTTTAACCTCCTTCTTGACCTGCTTCAGATTGGCCCTCAGGTCCATGTTAACTGTGTGCTTGGAGCCCAGAAGAGCCTTCAGCATGGCATCAGCGGACATTCGCACCTTCTTCAGTCGTGGTCTTTTGAACTTTCCTCTGAGATCCACAATCTTGATATTTAGGTCCCTGACCTTTAGACAGATCAAGAAAAGAGGAAAAATTTAACTTCATGATTGAATTAAAGTCATCAGATAGCACTTTATCTTGCAAAGTTGTGAAAATGGTCATGTCATCTTCTGAGCTCTGTTACAGGTGAGCCTGGCAATCTCTGTGTATGGTCAATTTCCAATAATTTCCTAATAGTTTGTAAGCTTTAAACGAAGAAAACTAGGGAGTAAAAATTCATTCCAGAGCACATATTCTCAGTTCTCCACTTTCCCAGCTTTCAGGTATCCTTCAATCCTTCAGTTGTTGTAGAATGTTATGGCTGTGGACAGGAAGAATCTCCTATAGCGGTCTGTCATACAGTGAATCTGAAGATGCCTTTGGCTGGAAACATTGTTGTATGACAGTCTGATGACGAGGATGCTCTAAACTCTGGGGCTGACGCTACATACCTGCAGCCTCGATCTGATTCCGTGTCTCTGGCTGCTTCTTCATCTGACAGACAGGTAAAAGGGGGAGGTAGAAGGAACACCAGCATCCAACTGATTTTGTTGTTGATAAACATGCGAAAGGGTCCATGGGCAAGATGGATGATAAAACATTTGAGATGCCACAGGAAAGCTGTGGAGGGAAGGTTTGTTTGGTTGGTGCAGGAGAGAAGGATGCTGAGCTTGATGCTGAACTGCACCGAATGAAAAATGTTTTCTGTTCATTTGCCCTGTCTAGACTTCCATCTATTTGATCCTCCTTCTGCTTGAAGCCTGTGATATTCTTCAGCCACATGTCCTATATTGTCCTGCCTGAGCATGCTGTCTAGCTTCTTCCTGTACACAACTGTCCTGTCTCTACTCTTGAATTTAATTTGTTTTTTTATACTACCCTACAATTCCCTGTCTCCCCCACTGAAGGCACTTCTTTTCTTGTTTAGCAGTTCCTTCAGGTCACTGGGGATCCAATGTTTGTTATTGGGGAAGAATCTCATTGTTCTGGTGGGGAAGGAATTATCCACATAAAAGTTTTTTTTAAGTTGGCCACCCACTCATGCTCATGATGTCCTCTCCATGTGGCTGGAAGAATGCATCCCCAGTCTGTAGCCTCAAAACAACCCTGCAGGGCTTCTTCTTACAGTTCTCTAAATAACTCTAAACAAGTTATTTATATTTTGGGCAGAGAAAAACATGACTGTAATCTGATTTGCCAAGTAGAGGTCTTGCTTTAGAGATGTCTGTTTGTTTTATGTATATGTCAAGGAATGTAGAGCAGCAGACAAACAGTTAAATGTTGGAATTGTAGCAAAGAGTGAAGCACGATTAAATCACCAGATATTGCTACAAACACATTTGGATGTTGAATCACTAGTTTAGCAACTAAACATGTTCTTGATTACACCATCTGTTGCTCACAAGAACTGCTGATCCACCTCCTTTGCTTTTGCCACTCCTCTTTATATTTCTGTATGCTTGTGGTCAGAAAGCCTGGCAAAGAAACGCTGGAGTAATGATATAATCCTATAGCCATTTCCACATGAAACACATAACACTACATTCCCATTACTCTGACTGGGTCCTTGTTAGGGCCTGGAGTTTATCTAACTTTTTTGCCAACAATCTCACATTGCCCAATATGAATAATGGCAAGATGGTTTGAACTTCTGTTTGCTCCTGCTCTGGATACATGGCACCTTCTTTTTCATCTTATCTGGAATTTGGGGCTGCAGTTGAGGTATTATTTGAGCTTTTGAGATGTTAATCAGTTGCTCTCGATTGTAAAACAAATCAATCTCAGCAAAAATCCTGCCAGCTGTACATCATCAAAGACCAGAGAGAACAACTGTCTAGAAAAAGCTATGTTTTAGCTAGGAAAAAGGAATGTTTTTAAAAGGAATAAATCAGAATGAACGTAATAGAGCAACTCTAACATGCTGGCATCTGAACAGCATCATTGACAACATTGAACCTCCAGGTGACAAATATGCACACACACACATACTTTACACAAGCACATCCACACACACTGAAACACAAACACCTACACCTATCCACCCACCTGTATACATAATCAAAACAGCTGCATGTCATTCAAATACAGGTTTCTGTTTCATTGGTTTGGCCAGTCTACTTTGGTAGCAGATGCCGCCTTGATAATAAAGTTAATCACGGGATTAGAATACCTTCTGGCAAATTGATTTTGTAGAGCAAAACTGCTAAGCACATGTAGTCAAACCACTTCTCTATATGGTATGCCTGAAAAAGCAAGGCAGGACGTGTGAAAAAGGTTTGTCCAGTCTGTTGCCTGACCAGAGGAACCACGCTCTCTGAGGTAATGACCAGACACTGAAAGGAGTTTTTTTTTTTTTTTTCCAGTTTGTACTTTCCTTTAAGCGCTCAAGCAACTGAGAAAGTTTGAAGAATACAGAATTTTTGAAGGAGTAGTAAAGCAGAATATCAAATTCAAAAAATGGTAGAAGATAATATTAAATGGGTTAATGATCTGTCCAAGCAGCAGTATATATAGCATTAAAAGAGAAGTGGGCCAATAACAGAGCTTTGGGGTACCCCATAAATCAATAGAATCTGGTTGGACGTGGTAATATAGAGAAATTGAAGCTCTATTAAAGGTAAGATCTGAACCATTCTAAAATAGATCAATAGATCCTCACCAAACTGTATAGTCATATTCAATACATTTAAATATGAAAACTAAAAAGTTCATTTATTTCAGTAACTGAATTTATTACACGAAACACATATAGATTTACACACAGACAAATATTTTAAGCCTTAACTTCTGTTAATTATGATTTTCCGCTTACACATTTAAGATTAGAATATTATATCAGACCAAACAAAAAAGCATTTGTAATGCAAAAATGTGAACCTAATAAAACACGTTAATACCTGCTTAAAAGTTCTTATTTTTAAAAGCGACTTTTAATCTAAAAATTGAGACTCACTGGACCCCATAATTCTAATTTATGGCATATGACTGTAAAGTCTGGTAATTAAGATGGTATGACTAACATTGTCAAATTCTGGTGAAAGGTCTAACAAGTAGGGATGTCATAATACTAAAATTTCAAACTTGATACCAAGAAAAATATTCGATTCCATTTTCAATACCATGGCAACTTTTTTTAAGGCACAGGGTTCTGTCTGGTCAGGATTAAAAAATATGAAAAATCATAATGTGACAATATTTTAACTTCCTTAACTGGAGCCAACCAATAAGTATGGGACAATCCAGCCGTTGTTCAGAAAAATATATAATTTAAGTGTCATAGACTCAGTCTTGCAATTATTTTATTTTAACATTACTGCTTATCTTTAGTGTGTCATTGTGTGCTTCTATTTGCCTGATACTGCCGTTGATACAAATACACTTTTAGTACAGAGGAACAAATAAAGGATCATTCTATTCTTTAATAAATTGTGTTTTAAAACAAACATGAAAAACATATTTTACAGTGTAAACAAGGATTTGTCCATACTAATGTATTTAGCTGCTGCTAAATACAGCTGCTTCTTTACAATATGTCTTTCTAAAAATTGTGCATAATATTTTCCTTGGTGATAAACTACAGCACCACCATACATAACCATAACAGTATTAGCCACAGTAGCCTCCAATACCCTTAACAACTATACAGGCAAGTAATAGAGGTGAGATGCTGGTTGTTTTGTTGCTTTACTATTTAGTAGCCAACTGATCCTTTAGCAGATTAACATTTTATTGTGCCAATATGTACCCACAGTAGAACAAAACTTTGCATGATTAAATTGTTTTTAAAGCAGTTTTTTAACTGATTTTTAACAATTAGTGGTAGCTTATCAGGGAGCTTAACTACTTCAATGCAGTTAAAGAATTGCGATAATTTAGACAAATGAAAATGGGTCAGTTTGTATCGATTTTGACGCAAATGAGTATCTTTGAATACAACATTTTTTTAATATCGATTATATCGAAATATAGATTATTGTAAGAAATCTACTAGTGAGACTAAAACTGTAGATTCCCCAGTGTCCACAGTTATCACAATGTCTCTGGACACTTCATTCAGACTATTCAATAGCAAAACAGTTTCTGTTTATTGCTTTTTTAAGAAAACCAGATTGGTATTCATGAAAGATTTTGTCTTGCTCCTGAAAATAAATCAGTTGGTCAGCCACAACATTTTTAACAGTTTTAGTAATAAAAGGTAATTTAGAAATGGGTCTTGTTATTTGGCTCAGTAGAGAACAAGTCCGGTTTGTTAGGAATAGGTTCGACAACAGCATGTTTGAAAGGGGCAGAGACAGAGCTGATTTGGAGGGACAGTGTTGAAATACCTATGATGAAGAGGCAAATCAAATCAAAAACTTTCGGAAATGAAGAAGTTGGGAGAATATCACTTGGGTGGAAACATTTTTGGAATTTAAAAAAAAACAAAGGTTGCACAAATTAAAGCAATAAAGATGAAAGCACAGATAGGGACTAGATGGAAAAATTAGCCCTGATATTCCTAGGTTTATTCTTGAAGAATGTCAGAAGGGTGTCAGTCAGACTTAGTAGTGGAGCCATATGAGAGGCGATCCTATTTTACGTACAAACTAAACTGAAACGGGCTACACGGTGGCGCAGTTGGTAGCACTATTGCCTTGCAGCAAGAAGGTCCTGGGTTTGATTCCCGGCTGGGGGTTTTTCTGCATGGAGTTTGCATGTTCTCCCCGTGCATGTGTGGGTTCTCAGCGGGTACTCTGGCTTCCTCCCACAGTCCAAAGACATGCCCGTTAGGTTAATTGGTCACTGTAAATTGCCGTTAGGTGTATGAATGAGTGTGTGCATGGTTGTTTGTGTGTTGTCCTGCGACGGACTGGCGACCTGTACAGGATGTACCCTGCCTCTCGCCCATAGATTGCTGGAGATAGGCACCAGCTTCCCCGCAACCCACTATGGAATAAACGGTAGAAAATGACTGACGAAACTGAAACAAAATTGTTTGGATTTTAGAAAATAAGGTTTGCAAGAATTCTGGTGTTGTTTTAGTATCTCATTCAAAAACATACATTCCTATGAACTTCCATAATGGAAAAAATAAAAAAACATTAGCTTACTTTTATTTGGGAGGAACAGGTTCAATGTTAGATTGGATCTTAAAAAAATGCAATCCCTGTTGTCACTCACATGAATCTCTCCAACATGTAAATGGTTGATGTTTATTCCTAAAGAGAAAACAAGTGTATGACATGTATGACCCATATTATGAATGGCCCCAGAAACATGCTAAAACACTCTGCAATATTTTTAAAATCTGGGTGCGCCCTGTGGAAAGCCTAGGCATGAAAGCTAAGATCCTAAGGAAAAATATTAAATCCTTGTCACAGTCTGACACCTAAACATAATGTCCCTGAATTTCTAGCAATGCAAAAAAATCTCTTACTCATTTTGAGTGCCCCTGGTCTAGAACCCAGTATCCATGGGGCCTCAAGACCAAGCTTATCCAGGCTAGATTTCAAACCTGGACGAGACTACCGCTCCCCCAGAACTGGCTTCCAGAGGAACTCTGGACCAAGTTTACAAAGGAAAGGCTCCATGGACCCTTGGTAAAGTTAGAACATAGTTTCCCTTGTCCAGAGTCCATGGTTCCTGAAGCAGGTAGTGGACAGGCAGGTCATTTAGGGACACCCAGAGGTAGGCCAAACGACCCCTATAGGCATAGTATAAAAATGCACCTATTCTCCAATTAATTAAATTAAAATAGAATTGAACTGAAATGAAATGAATGCATGTATTTTGATAAAACATTACCTTTCCATCAAACAGTTAAGGCCCTTTTATTGTGTCAAAATCTATAGACTTCGCTGTAAATTGTCTCCTAATGCCAAAGTGATATGAAATGTTTTTGAAATGTTTGAAACTAGAGTTGTTTTAAAATGTCACAAACGTACTTTGGAATAGGCTCCAAACTGACTAGCCAGAGGCTCAATCTCAGTAAGTCTAAACCAAAGTGGTTTCAAGAGCCACTCAATGTCAGTAAGATGCTGAATGCAAAAAACATCAGAGAATTGTACCGTACTTTAAAAAACCATAGTGTGTTGTTAACATTGAAAACGGCTGTATGATTCAATACTATATCTAGAAAATGTTCTGAAAAAATAAAAGAATAGATAACACTGCATTGTTGCAAAGAATAGAACAAAAAAAACATCTCAGTTAAAGGATCTACAGCCCTGGAAAAGTGAACACTCTGTCGGTTCAAACTCCAAGTCTTTAGGACCCGGTTTTGCAGTTATTTTAGTATTACTTCAAAATATGCACAAAATAATTTCAAACGTGACACTTCAAACTGTTTTTGGAATCATGTGTTGGCAACTAGCATGGTTTCCTGGCTTTAAACAGCAGGTCCTGTGTTTTCTCTAGAGAAGTACCTTATCTTAAATGTTTGATCTGTTAAGAGTGACATTTCCAAACCAGAATATTCTATGACAGAATTGGACCTTTCAAAATTATAAAACACAGTAACTTTGCTGTAATCCATTTGCTTTCCTGATTATATGCTAATAACACAGTTTTTCTTCTAGAAACGTCTGACATTTCATGTGCCTTTTCTGACTTTTCTTAGCACTATCTACTAATGCTTAGATATGCTGCATTCACTGAACAGTAAGAATGGATTTTTATTATCCCACTGTTCCTTTTATTGTATAAACTATTTGGCTTGCACGGGTTTCTAAAAGTTTACAAAATTACACAAAATAAAAAGGTAAAATAAAAACTGAAAAATGTGTAGAAATGGAAATTAATTTTGAACACAACATACAAAACTGTATGTTGAAAAACAAAAAAATACCGATACATAATTAATGAAAAATCTTCTTTTTTTTTACTTCAGTCGTTAGATATATATTTAGTGTTGGGTTCTGCTTCCATTCACCTGCTTTGGTTTTAATTTGAAAAATAATTTCTAAACTCACTATTACAGTTTTTAATCTTTTTTCTCTCTTCATATTAATAATTGTTGCACATTTTCAATGATCATATGAAACAACTTGATGTAAAAAGAGTTAAATCATGAAAGGCTACAAAATTCATTGTTTTGGTTGTTTTAGCCACATACATTTTGGTTAATTCATGTTTAGTTCATTATGTTTCTCTGAACATGTACAGTACATTTGATGTGTTTTTGACAGAATACTGTCAACAAACTATTGGGTTAATCTAAGATTATTTCTTTGCACAAACTGAAAATGTGGAAACATGACTGGTATTTTGCTTTAGATAATTATATAAGGAAACAGGCCTAAAAGACAGCCTCACCTCATCAAGCACCATGTTCAGTTTAAACTCTGTGCAGTATCTCTCCTCTTCACTAATGTTAATCTGCTGATGAAGCTTCTTGCAAAGTTCCTGAAACACAACAAAAAAAAAACATTTTTTATTGAGAGTTTTTATCTGAAGCCCACAAAGAAACAAACCAGCTCACAAAAGCATACAGTATTTTATATCTTTGGAAAAGTAATGAAATAAAAATGTCAAACTGTGTCTAACTTTTGCTTTGCCAGTGCTAATTAGTGAGGAAATCTCAATGTTATGCCAAAATAATAGTTTGAAAGTTTTCTTCTCACCATCAGCTCTTCCCTGGAATATGGCACGTCCAAAGGAGGGCATTTTTCCGCCAGGAACGTCTCTCTCTCTGTGGCCTTGACCTGAGATTCAGCCTCCAGTAAATTGTTCGCAACCACTAACATGCAGCTCTGTGAAATTGCATCAGGTAAAAACAAATATTATTTAAAAAAAGACCTTAATTGACTGACAACAATTAATATTCACTATATTAGTTCATGAACAAGTAAAATATTTTTGCTCTTGGATAAAATTTGGTGTTCTTGTACAGATACTAAAGTGTTAATGTTCAACAGATAAAGTTAGCTAGCACATGGTCTGTTTGGATAACAGTTATACACACAGACACACACACACACAAAACAAACTAGCATGTTACTAAACACTGTTGCAATAAACAGCATATTTTTCCCCAAACAGTTAAATAATTAACATTATTTTTTAGAAATAACTAAAAAGGGGAACAAAAAGTTTAGGATTCTATTCTGACCAGATTTAGCATATTTCTTAGCAAAGAATATTTAAACAGCTTAGTTCCATGTATTGTGGAGTCATACATGGAATATAAATATTATGAACCATGTGGGCTTACCTTCAGAGTGTGCTTACGTCTTGCAGACAGTCTTTTTCTGCACACAGACACCAAAAGTCAGATTAGAAGAACATTTGATTTTTCTTTTTTTTTTTGTTTGTTTAAATACATGAAGATTCCTTTTTTGCATTTAATAGTCTTGTAGAGGAAACTAAATTTCATTTCATTTTGTTGGATAAACAGAACATTAGCTATAAAGTTACATTTGATAAATAATTGGTTTACTGTTCTGAATATAGTCTTAAATGTTTAGAAAATTTTGCAACACTAATTTTCCTTAAATATATCAGGGGGTTATACACACGTGGACAAAATTGTTGGTGCCCCTCGGTTAATGGAAGAAAAACCCACAACAGTCACTGAAATACCTTGAATCTGACAAAAGTAATAATGAATAAAAATTTTATTAAAATTAACAAATGAAAGTCAGACATTGCTTTTTGAACATGATTCAACAGAATTATTTAAAAAAATAAACTCATGAGACAGGCCTGGACAAAAATGATGGTACCTTTGATATTTTGTTGCACAACCTTTTGAGGCAATCACTGCAATCAAACGATTCCCATAACTGTCATTGAGACTTCTGCACCTCTCAGCAGGTATTCTGGCCCACTCCTCATGAGCAAACTGCTCCAGTTGTCTCAGGTTTGAAGGGAGCCTTTTCCAGACGGCATGTTTCAGCTCCTTCCAAAGTCTCCCATTAAGTCCACTTTGGGTAAAACAACGTTGGATGGTGCGATCTGGCACTGATGTTCCTTGAGCTTGAAGTTCACCTTTAATCTCTTTAGAAGATTTTCTGAGCTCTTTTGTTACCGTTCGTTTTATCCGTCTCTTTGTTTTGTCATCAAATTTCCTCTTGCGGCCACATCCAGGGAGGTTGGCTACAGTCCCATGGATCTTAAATTTCTGAATAATATGTGTAACTTTAGTCACAGGAACATTAAGCTGCTTGGAGATGTCTTATAACCTTTACCTTTAACATGCTTGTCTATAATTTTCTTTCTAATCTCCTGAGATAACTCTTTCCTTGGCTTCTTCTGGTCCATGTTGAGTGTGGTACCATGTCACCAAACAGCACAGTGACTACCTGTAGCCATATATATAGGCCCACTGACTGATTACAAGAATGTAGACGCCTGTGATGCTAATTAATGGACACACCTTGATTTAACACGTCCCTTTGGTCACATCATTTTTGTTCAGGCCTGTTTCATGAGTTTATTTTTTTAAATAATTCTGTGGAAGCATGTTTGAAAAGCAATGTCTGACTTTCATTTGCTCATTTTCATAGAATGTTTATTCATTATTACCTTTGTCAGATTCAAGTTATTTCTGTGACCATTTTAGGATTTTCTTTTATTAACTGGGGGGTACCAACAATGTTGTCTACATGTGTATGTGGCAGAATCAGCACTCTAACATTTGTCAGAGATGTTTGCTGTTGTAAAAATACAAAACACATAAATAAATCACATTTTACTCACTCAGTAGCCATTCTGGCTGCAGGATTTGGATTTTCCTCTGGTAAAACAAACAGGAAAGAAAGCTGAATTAAGATCACGATTCTTCCTTTTTGAAGTGTTTTGGGACTACGTGAAATCAATAGTTCACAATAACAACAGAATTTAAAACTGATACTTTACATTTTAAGTCAAATCAGCAGTCATAATTAGAAGAAGTAAAGCCATGTACATTTGATTTAACTAGGATGAAAAACATCCAGGCACTCCATCTGTCTCAGAACATTCCTTCATGTATCTAGCTGAACAGATCTAGAACATATGAGCCCACAATGTTTGACAAACGAAAATGTTCCCTTTTATTTCCTTGTATCTAAACCAGTTACTACATGTTTAAGCTATATTTTGACTTTCCCAGTACCTTCAGCTTGTATGTCCCAAGTTCCATGCTTAGCTCATGTTATTTCTTTAATAGTACCATATATTAATTCATAATTTTGTAACCCTTAGTTGGGAATGCTGCAAGTCACTGACTGGATGCAATCTGCTGAGTTTCCTTAGATAGAAAAACTTTTTATCCAATTTGAATAAAAAGCTAACTCCGACTGCACTGTTCAATTGTTAGGATTAATTGGAATGTATGTACCTGACTGTTGTGAAGTGACTTGAGACAACATGTGTTGTGAATTGGCGCTATATAAATAAAACTGAATTGAATTGAATTAAAGGATGATTGATCCCTTTAACGTATTCTGCTAAACCATTCTGACAGCTACCGGCTTAGGTGCCATATATTTGGGCTCCATTTAAATGTCACCCATGCATACTGCATCAATTGGAGTTCTCTTCCTCTCTGACCCAATGTTCTTGCACCACCAACTGGTCGCAGTCTGAAATGCTATGACATAAGAAGTACAATTTTCCTGAAGCTGCACTTGAAACGCAGAGTTTAACAGTCTTGGCTTGATTCAGTAATGATATATTTTCTCATTTTATGCTATAATTATTACAAAGCAGCTTCTTATAGTGGCATCTTTAATTTTATAGAATTAACTGTGTTGCACATTCTGACTTCATATTCACTATAACTAAACGTTGAGGTAATCCCTAAGATCAGTGTTCAGAGAACAAGAATTTACTTTTCAACTTACAAACTGTGTCAAGCAGCTAATGAGCTTTTGTGCAGATAAAAAGTTAATTAAACAGAAAACTCAATGATAAGAATTTCATGTATTCTTTTAACTGGAAAATAATAATAATTATATTTCTTCCTTTAAATTTCTTTTACTAATTTGTAGGGGTGTAACAGTTCAGTTTGGCACATTTTCGGAATGCTTCAATTAAAAAACAAATAAAAAGTAGCGGCAAGGCTGTAACAGTACAGGCTGTTATGGTACACGTATTTGTGCAGAAAATATCTGGTACAGTCTGTTCTTTAGGTACACACACATACTAAACAATACAGTCTTTTTGTATACCTAATATGCAGGTTTATGTGCAGAGCTAAGCGTGCAATACAATGTTCTGTAGGGCAACGTTAAAGAGTGACACCAAAACAAAATAGAGAAGACTTCCTGCTTTCACTAACTCTGCTATTTGGAAACATTGAGGTATTTCAGCTAAAGTGGAGAAATATAGGTGCAATAAACCCAAGTTTCATGTCAGTGTGTTTTAGCAGCGATAATGTATGTACAGTTGTTCGCACTACACTGAATTACTCACTTTAAGCAACTTCAATTTACCGAAGGTAAATATCACAGATACAGTCAATGTTTATATTTAAAATTGTTTGTAACAAAACTGTGCCCATTTTTAAGAATAAAACATATTTTAATCACTTTGAAGTTGTTCTGAACATTAGACAATCTAGTGTACCAGTTGTACCTGAATGCAGCATGGCAGTTGTTGGGAAATCCCTACATACAGTGCCTTGCAAAAATATTCCCTCCATGGCGTTTTTCATGTTTTGTTGCCTTAAAATCTGGAATTAAAAAACTCAGCCACCCCCTAAAGTCAGTACTTTGTAGAGCCACCTTTTGCAGCAATAACAGCTGCAAGGTGCTTTGGATAAGTCTTTATGAACTAACCATATCTTGCCGCTTGGATTTTTCCCATTCCTCAAGGCAAAACTGCTGCAGCTCCATCATGTTAGATGGTTTTTGTTTGTGAACGATGATCTTAAATCTAACCACAGATTCACAATTGGAATGAGGTTTGGACTTTGACTAGGCCATTCCAATGCATTTAAATATTTCCCCTTAAACCACTCAACTGTTGCTTAAGCCAAATACTTCAGGTCATTGTCCTGCTGGAAGATAAACCTCCTTCAAAGTCTCAAATCACAGGCAGACTGACACAGGGTTTGCTCAAGAATATCCTCGTATTTAGCACCATCCATCTTTCCCTTGACTCGTACCAGTTTTCCAGTCCCTGCTGCTGAAAAACATCCCCGCTGTCACCACCATGTTTCACAGTTGGGATTGTGTTCTTGGGGTTATGGGATGTGCTGGGTTTGCTCCAGATATAGTGTTTCACTGTGTTGGTTGCTGAAAAGTTAAATTTTAGTCTAATCTGACCAGAGCACTGATAATGGTCCTGGGGAACACCAAACTTTTTGATCTTCTTATAAACTCCACCCTGACTTACACTTCTCAACAACTTTGTCCTTGACTTGTTTGGAGAGCCAGTTGGTTTCCATGGTGTGATGCCTCTTGCTTAGTGGTGCTTCAGCCTATGGGGCCTTTCAGAAAAGGTATTTTTATGCTGACAGATCGAGTGAGGTTTACTTCAGGGTGTTGGAGAGGAGGCTTAACCAATTTTTGAACATTGGGTTCAGGAAGAGTAGTTTCTCTATTCAGATTACCTTGTAACTAAGGAGCTGTTTGGTTGTGTACACCTGTTTTGTGGATGTGGAGAAGGCTTACTACTGTGCCCCTCAAGGTATTTTGTGGGGCTTGCCTCAGGAGTAAGGATTTCTGTGTTGACTTTTAAGGGGCATGTGATCCTTGTATGGGCAAACTAAGAGCTGTTTGTGCTTGTTCCCAGTGGGTGTTGGACTCCACCAGGGTTGCCCCTTGTCACCAGTTCTGTTTGTGGTTTTCATGGACAGGATATTTTGGTTGTCCAGTCCACATGTCTTCTGTGGATAGGGAGAAAGCTGTGTCCACTGAGACATTTCAATTCAGCCGGTGTCGGTGGTCAAGCTGGTCAGGTTTGGGAAGCTCAAGATCTCATCTTCGCTTTTTGCAGATGTTGTGTTTTTCTTGTCATCTTTAGACTGTGACCTTCAGAGTGCACTGGAGTAGTTCGTAGCAAAGTGTGAGTGAATGACTCAATGCCTATTTCTGATGTCATGGTTTTCAGCATGGTAAAGGTGGACTGCCAGGGTCAAGTCCAAATGAAAGACGTGAGGCCATCTCCGAGTGGGCCCACCACCTGTACGAGGAACCATGAGGAACCTGTGCAAAGAGGATCAGGTGTCGGTCGAAGGCGGAGACTTCAATGACCTAATCTCCGGATGTCTAAATTGGCCCTAAATGTCACCTTGCTGAGGGGTGCCCTGAGAGTCTGAGCTTATGCAGGAGGTGGACCAGTGGATTTCATGTCTCCTTTTTGCAGATGACGTGGTCCTGCTGGCAATCTCTAGCCAAGACCTACAGCATGCACGTGGGCAGTTCGCAGCTGAGTGGGATGCGGCTGGGATGAGGATCAGCTTCTCCAAGTTGAAAGCCATGGTTCCCAACCAGAAAAGGGTAGCTTGTCCGCTTCAGGTTGGAGGGGAGCTCCTGTCTCAAGTGGAAGAGTTCAAGTATCTCGGGGTCTTGTTCACGAGTGAGGGGCGAATGGAGCAGAAGCTCAACAGACAGATCTGTGCGGCCGCCGCAGTAATCAGGGCCCTGTGCTGGTCCGTTGAGGTGAAAAGACATACCGCTCGGTCTACATTCCTACCTCACCTATGGGCATGAACTTTGAGGTGGCTCAGGCCAATCTGTTTCAGATGCCTGCTGGACATTAGAGAGTAAGATTGTTTCCTCCTCCAGGAGGTGCTCCAGGCACATCCCACCGGAAGGAGGCCAGGAGACGGCCCAGAACATGCTGGAGGGACTACTCTCATCTGGCCTTGGAATGCCTTGGGCTTCCGCCAGATGAGGAAGTTCCTGGGGAGAGAGAAATCTGGGTGTCTCTGCTTATACTGCTGCCCCCGCTACCTGGTCCCAGATACGTGGAAGGCAATGAATACGAGTACCTGTCACTACATTGACTTAATTGGGTAGTAATTTCTTTCACAATTTTTGGCCAAATATACAACTAAGTAGCTTTCCAAAATACACAATGATGGAAATGGACTATATTAACTCCATAAGCAACATTTAACACTAATGTTTAATTCCTGATTTAGCAAAGATGACGTTTGGGTTGGAAATCAAATAGCTTGACCAATACTAAGTAAATTAATGTAAATTTTAATCATACATTTACGTTTCATGGTTCGATTGTGTGGTTGTGCCCCATCAAACTCAAAATGATAATTCACCAAAAACAAAATTCTTTTGAAATTAACATTCTATCAGCAACAAAATCTTTCACTATAATATACAGTGGCATGAAAAAGTAGTCCCTACAGATTTTGGTTTGTGTTTTTTGGCTTCTTGTCATACTAAAAGTTTTCACAATATCTATGACACCAACTTGGCCCTAGGGAAAAATATAATTACCATTCCTGTAAAATAATGAACAAAATGTGATGATGATTATTATTATTATTATTATCATCCAAAACAACAGATTTAATAGAACTTGTGCATCCACATAAAGTAGGCAAAAAAAAAATCTCACAAATAAACATAGCATGCCCTAATCACAGAAATTTAAGAACAGATGAGAAACAATGTTAATTACATCTATTAGTTTGGAAAGGGTTACAAAGCCATTTCTAAGACCTTTGGACTCCAGTGACCACAGTGAGAGCCATTATCCACAAATAAAGAACAGATGGAACAGTGGAGAGCCCTACCAGTAATGCCTGGCCAATAAAAATTACTCTAAAAGCTTGTCCAGGAGGTCACAAAAGACACTGGAACAACATCTAAACCACCAGAAGAACACAAAGACACAAAAAGAACACACAAAGATTTGTCTTTCCAAAAAACATCTTGAAGATGCCCAAGATTTTGGGGAAAATATGTTGGACAGACAAGAAAAAAACCAAGAGCTTTTTATGTGTGTGTTCCATTTGACATGAAATTAACACAGCATTTCAGAAAGACAACATCATAGTGACATTTAAACATGGTGGTAGTGGTGTGATGGCCTTTGCGTCTGTAGGTCATGGCTGACTTGCCATAATACACCAGTTATCTCCCAGCAAGTTATGATGGAGAATACTCGTCCATAAGTTCATTACCTCAAGCTCAACCGCACTAAATGCAGCAGGGCAATGATCCAAAGTACACCAAGTCTACCTTTAAATGGCTCAATAAAACTAATTAAACTAAGGTTTTGGAGTGGTCTAGTAAAGGTTTGGACCTAAAACTAAGCATCTAGGGTGCTATGGTAGGACTTTAAACAGGCCACTATCCCCCCCCCCAGTGTGGTGGAATTAAAACAATTCTACAAAGAAGAGTGGACAAAAATTCCTCCACAGCGATGTACAAGACTCCTTGCCATATATCACAAACACCTGATGGCAGTTGTTAACCCTAAGGACAATTAAGGGCAATTGCGTTTTCTCATAAAAGCAGGTTGGTTTGGATAGCTTTTTTTTTCCTTCAACAATTGAAATAATCATTTGAAAAGAGCCTTTTGTATTTACTTAATGTAGGTTACATTTGTCTGTTATTAAAATTCTAAAAAAGTGATAACAAATCTGTGAACGCAGTTCGTACTGTGCAATTATTGGCTGTGCTACCCAAAATCTTTAATCATGAAAGATAATCTTTGGTCGTGAGTTTTTATCACTGGTTTGATAACTACTTTCAGTATACAACTCTAATAAATATATGTATTGTATGTGTAAGAATGGTAACAGCCGTAACCTACTCTCCATTTATTGATTGACCAATATGTCTGTCGAATATTTTATTGCAATTATGCTTCAGCAACTAGTGGTGCTGGCATCTCTTCCTTCATGCAGTATGAGTGGAGCAACTATATTTTTCAGCGTGATTTTTGAATTTCAAGTACTTTTTCAGAACAGTTTTAAGCTCAAAATATAAAACTTTATTTATAATACCCCTAGGATAAAAAGGAACTAGCCTAAATACACTTGACAGTTTCAGATCCCTTGGATGCTGCATAGTTGCAGCCTGAGCAGCTTGCAGTCCCTAGGGTCCGCAACAGAGCAGTAGAGTAACATCTATTCCGGGATCTACAGCTGTTCCTAAAGCCTTCATTAAGTATGGAGGAAAAAAAAACTGGCTCCTCAGAAAGAAACGATGTGTGATGACCACAGGCATCTGAAACACATAAGTGGCACAGTAACAAATGTCAGAGTTCCCTGAAACAGTAACAGCCAGGAAGGAGGGACAGTGGATATTTCTTGGCTACAAGTTTATTTAAGGAAAATCAAATCTCAAAGGATACAATGATACCTCATGTGTTGCAATAAGTTAAATGTGAACCAGGAGTTGTGTCCTAAGTGTTTTAAGGTGTTTTAAAAAAGTAAGATTGTCTCTGAAAGAAAAGCAAATGGATTCACAGCAATGTAAAAAGTCACATCGCTGTGAATCCCTTACATTTTTTATAGAGACTAGGTTTGGTAGACATGCTGTTTAAAAACACACAACTTCTGTCTGCACCATATCAAACCAGGTGTTCCTCCAAATACTAACCTCTAAGGTGTTGACAGGAGGATAAAAACAGTTAGATGGATTTGCAACTTATAGCCTTGTAGTGGTGTTGTCTTTCAGCATGCCACATCACCAGACAACACATCACTAGGCTTGCCCAGCAGGACACAGACCTAAATTCAAGATAGAAAATTGCACCTCCTACCTCAAAAAGTATAATAGTTTCCCTGTTGACCAGAACATCTAATATTACAGCACACCAAAAACATATACAATTAATAATACACCAACCTTTTCAAGTGAGCTGCAACATTTCTACATTAAAGATTTCATACATTTTTGTAGCAATCTTACGACCAAAGTCTTGTAATTTCTTTTCAGTAAAGAAATAAAAAGTTGCTGTCATGTAGCCGAAAAAGGGACAACGTTAGTCACAGCAGAACAAAGCAATATCAAGATGAAGAACATAAAGAAAAAGTATTTGCTTTACCGAAGCAGAGCTGTTGAAGTCAGAGACACAGACTGAGGCTGATCAAGTATAAAGAAGGTATATATTGCAATCACAGAAAGCCCTTTAAATCCTCTACTTTCTCTATATGGAAGTGGATTACTGGACAAGCCAATGAGCTGGCAAGGTCATGAAATACAGTACATTGTCAGTTGCCCCTTCCCAGGGTGTATGCAGTATAAATAACCCACCCTTTAAGATTGTTATTCTTTTTAACTTGTGCCATCAAAACTCAATGAACTGAAATAATCACATTGTTTCACTTTTGATTGTTTTTAATTAGAAAACTGGAAGCATGGTTGAATTCACAGAGCATTACTAAAGAAGATAGGATATAATAAATAGTAATAGTAACTATAATAAAGAGCCATCTACAAGCGAAGTACACTTTTTCATATTTGGATGAGAAAGATTAAATTGCAGGCAAAATCATAGTGAGATGTTAGTATACATCTCATGACATTAGTATAAATGAACTGAACAACAGATGAATTTACTCATAAAAGAGCTGATTAGCAAAGAAACATGAGAAAGTAACTGGAGAATACAGTGACAGGTGAAGGAAAGAGCATGTGATGGATGTCATGATTATAGGAAACATGTTAGAACAAATGGCTGATGGTGAAGTGGGAACAAAATAGGGAACAGAAGCACTGAGGAAAAGTAAGGAAATTAATGGCAGGAAATAAAGAGCAGGGATACACAGGGATCAGAAAGCAAATAGAGCAATAACTACATACAAGTAAACGGAGGAGCAAATTACTAAACACAAGAATCTGTTAATCGTAAAAAAAACTAAATGGAAACAAAATAACACAGAAAACAAAGAACTAAACTAAGGATCATAACATCTTTTAATTCTAGGTTTTTACATTTCTTGACGTATTTAAGGAGTTGGGTATCAGAGTCCAAGCTGTGCATGGAGGTGAGTTTAGCTATAGCTGGCATTGCTTAGCTACACACACCACCTCTGTCTTATTACTAGTCAGATTAATGTCAGACTATGCTACCAGCCTTGTCTGCCACTTAGCTTTCACGGTGCCTGAAACTAACAGTTCTGAGTGGTGAGCCCACCTAGAGGGGGCTTTATGTAGCTTTTCCAACAAATTCAGTTTAAGTCAATTCAAAAATACTTTATCAATCCCAAAGGGAAAATAACTGCTGTAGCTTATATTATCCAGGTTTCTTCAAAGAGCTGTTGTAGATGCTGTTGGCTGTTGGCAGGAAGGATCTCCTGTAGCGATCTGTATTGCAGAAAACTCCCTATGTTTATAAATGTCTGATAAGAATTGTTTATTAGGAAGGTGAAGCATTCCCTTGATAAACAGAGATAGATTATATGAATACATCAACAGATGAGACTGAATGACTGTTCAACTTCAGTCGATTCACTCAGTACAACACCTGAGTATGGGATATCACGCCCCGCGTGTCCTGGCTGAAGCCACCTCTAATACCGCCTCCTAGGCAAATGATGTGATGACGACAAATGACAGGCCCCGCATGCACTATATACCTGTCCGTCATCGTCGTCATTATTCAGTTCTTACGCTCTTCACCTCGCTAAGAACAACTCTTGAGTCAGGCTAGCTAGCTGCTGCTGGTTAACTCTGTGTCTCTTTTCAAAAGGCTACTTGGAATTAGTTAAACTTCTTTTGTTGGAGTTAGCCACTGCTGCCTGCTGGTAAGAGTGTCTGCCCGCGAAGCGCTAATTTCAAGCAGTTCGGTCTGGCTTTCGTGGTTTGGGATGAGCACAAAGCTAACGCAAGTGAAGCAGAAGTCATCTATTTGTCCCTGTCCTCAGGGTTGCGGCTTCTCGCTTCATGAGAAGGACCAGCATGAGGCTTGTCCCGTCTGTCTCGGGACCGTTCACGCTCGCACAGCGTTGGGGGAGCCCAAAGCATGTGTGTTCTGTCGCCAGCCTCGTCGCTCGACCCTGGAGAGGCGGGTTAAATTCCTTGAGAAGGTGCTTGGAGGGGCTGCTGTCTCATGGCGAGACTTACTGCTCTCCGAGGCGAGAAACCCAGTCCGATTCTGACAAGGACGGTTTTTCGGTCGAAGTCCCCGCTTCCAGCTGGGCGGACCATATGGAGTATGTTGATGGGTTTGCCGATAATGAAGGTGGTCGGTCTTGTTGCAGACTGGAGTTTGAGCTGCTCTTCCTCTTTAATGTTAAAAGAGGGGCCTTTATTTATCCCTAAAATAAAGGACTTTACCTGCCTTTATGTCCCATAAAGGTCTTTCCTAATTCCTGAACCCTAATTACTTCTGCCTTTATTCTGTTATAAAGGACTTTACTCACTATGAGTTTTAATTTCCTGAATCCTAGCCCTGGCTACAAAACAACCTTCAGCCTCAATCTGTGTTCCCCAGAGTAGAAACCTAATTTGAGTATTAATAGATTTTAAAGCCAGAACCCATCATTGCCTTAGATCTTTTATTTAATAAGTGTAGTATTTTGGGTTGTTTTTATTTTATTATTTGAATGTACTCTGTTCAGTTAAATGGCATACCTTTATTGATTTATTTAAATTTTCTTCACTGACCCACAATCTATGGCTCAAGGGCCTCAGGCGACCAGGAACCACAGGTTGAGGACCACTGCTTTAAACACCGATGCCAGCTTTCTGCAGAGATTAAAGAAAATGGATTAAATACCTTAAATATTTTGGTACCTTTTAAGAGTTTAACAGTTTCAATCACTAGTTCACAGCTCTAAATTAGCCCCACGTCATATTTTCTTTTAACCCAGAGTTCATAAGGAGCTTCAGACATTATAATAAAACAACATAGATCTGTTTTGGATTAAAGGAAAAGCATGCTTCAAAATCTGGTACTGTGGTGGGAAATAGTTCCACAGTTTCTGAAAGAATGCCTTTCTAAGCAGACTCTTTAGAGAACATGATACTAGAGTTTTTTGTGGTACCACTTGTCTAATTACATTCTTTCTTACCTTCAGAACTAAAAATACATCTTTCCATTCTCATTTTACAGGTTTTTGCCAGGGAAGATGTGTTTAACTGAACCCATTACTCTGAAACATTTTGCTGTTGGGGTGTTAGAGAAAATAACAAGTGTGTTTACATTCCAATGCAACACAGAAGTGATTAGATTTTCTTTCTTTTCCCAGAGGAGAAAATGCAGAACCAAGCGTTTCATAGTTTTGTCAGGACCAGATATGAGTTACAGTGTAAGTCAGCAGGCTTCATAAACTCATAAGAGTGGGAAAATTAGCTAATTTAATCTCTTCCCAGCAGCTGCTGTGAAAACAATGAATTTGCACCTTCCATTCAAGCTTCAGTTAACGCTTGTGGCCAAAGCTGTACCCCACTGGAAGTACTGTGTCAGACTGTATGGAGACCCTCTGCGGTAAAACTAACCCTATTCTCAGAGGTCTCTACCCGTTAGATTTACAGGGTACACTCTGACAACAGGAAACAATACCTGAAGGAGAGTCCATTAGGTGTTACACATGCGATGGACTTTAAAATGCTCCTCAGTGGGATCTGTCCTGAGGCTGACATAGAAAACACATGGTTACCACTGAGTTTTGGAGGTGTTTAAAATTACTCTTTCTTTTAAGAACTTATATTGGAAATATTTGACCCTGAATCTACCATGATGAGAGAGAGAGAACTTGTTTCTCTAAAACAATTACTTTTGGAAAATAATCTCTTTAACACAGGAATAACATTTAACCTCTTGTTACGTCTGTCAACGTCAAAACCACATCAGCTGCAGTTAATAAGCTTTCTTCATTGCAGAAAAACACAAAAGATATCCCTCCCGCTCCCTTAGATCAGCTGATCAACTTCTCCTGAGGGTCCCTAATACCAGACTTAAACTGGGAGATCGATCTTTTGCTGCAGCAGCTCCTAAACTTTGGAACGAGCTGCCCCTCCAACTCAGACCGTCCTCTTCACTGTCTGTTTTTAAAACGCGTCTTAAAACCTACTTGTTTTCTTTGGCTTTTGACACTGTGTAAGGTGTTGTGTTTTGTTTGAATTAGTTGTGTTTTTTGTTTGTATTATAAGCTGTGTTGAATCTAGTTTCTGTACTGCACTTTGGTCTGCTGTGGTGCAAAAGTGCTTTATAAATAAAGTTGGATTGGATTGGATTGGAAAAGATATTTGCAAATGTGTGTTTGTTTGTACGTTACCCCCCTCAGTTTCTTGACTGGTCCAGAGTCGGACTGTTGTCGCATACAGTCCCCTATCAGTTCAAAAAACCAGACCCTCCCCTGGCCTGTTGGTGGACATTTGCTCTTTCCTTGTCCACTTTAACTTCTTCAGGAGGGAGGGAAAACTCTGCTCCAGACATGTTTCTCCTCTGCCTGCATAAGATGTGCTCTCAAGATGAGTCCTGTGTAACGCTCTTCTGGCTCTGGCAAACAGCAAGGATTGTTGCCCATCTCAATGGGTTTTGGGCTTTTTACCAGACTTCTTCTGAGTTTTGTTCTGGTGGAAACTCTCACGCTGTCATCAGCAGGCAGGCAGGCGGGCAGGACCTCTCCCTTTCAGGTCGTGCTGAAGAAGCGTCTCTGGTGGAGTGAAGCCGTGGGGAGGGCAGGTGTCTAATGTCCAGGGAGCGATCAAATCCCCATGTGTATGTGTGTGTGTATGTGAGTAAGAGGCAGAGAAAAAGGTTTAGTACATGGTTCAGATTTTGCACAAACAGAAGTATTGTCAGTCAGTTAGTTTTTCACATACCTGTCATCCATTGTTTTTTTTCCCCTATTTTCTCTTTTGTTGCTTCCTCAGTCCTTTTAATATTGTAGAGCTCCAAACGTTTTAACCCATATATTGATGCACTTGGTGCGTTGTGTTCCATATTTTTTCACACGTCCTGGGGAGGAGGAGGTAATCTCTTAGAACTGAAGTGCTGTCCCATACTGACAGCCTTGCCACACCCTTTACTTACTGGTAAATGGGGGAATATTCCTTTAAAACCTGCAGACGTCTCCACAAGAGTTTAGAGCTTTATGGCACCCTAATCGCCTTCCCCCTAACTTACACGTTAGGGGAGCCTCACTCAACCGTACAGGGAGGGGTCTCTACTGGTGAAGTACTGTTCACCCGCGCGCAGCGTGGCATCAACCGCGCCAGCGAGGTCCGTACACCTCGCTCTTGTTCCAAGGCAGGAAAAATCCCAGATCCCCTTTGTCCCCAATAGAAAACTGTCAGTTTAACCTTTTAGTTAAAATGTAAGAAGTCCTTATTATTATAAACCCTTTTATTATTTTCTCTGTTTCTGCTTTTTGTTTTAAATATTTTGCAATTTAATTTATAGGCCTTTGGTTATAATTATCAAACTATTAAGCAAATTATTATTGATGATAATTAATTAAATTATGCTGATTCATTGTTTCTCACCATCTCTGGAAGAAAAAAAAATTTGGTTCTTTTGGATTCCAGTGCTAAGTCTCCAAGAACACCGAGTCAGCAGTCCTCCTCCCCTTAACACTAAAAGTGTTTGAGGCAGGGAAGCTCTTCCCAGGTTGATCAGACACTCCTGCCGATGTCCTCGGAAGAACCCAGTCAAGGAATCCCATCCTCGTCACCATTTGTTGCAGAAAAATTTGTTTTTACAGAGACCGATGATTGTCACTCAGAATCAGCTTTATTATAATCTTGCAAGAGAGAAGGATTTTTTACAGCATTGGAGATGCGCTCAGTAGTGCTGCCAAATAGTTCTGCCTAGACAAAGCAAAAGTTCTCCTATAAGCTACAGCAGTTTTCAACGTGACTCTCATGAGACCTGTTGTCCTAGACATAATCTTAAGAATGTGGCATACATATTATCTCACACAGCTGCAAGCAGAAGGCTGAGAAACCATTACTCTAAGACTTTATAAGAGAAGAATGGAACAACACTGAGGGGTTCTAATACTTTTGTCAGTTTCTGTAGAGTATCAAAGAGCAAATCAAGCAAGGCACAGAAAATGTCCATAACAGTCTCCACTTCAACTAGAACCCCTTCAGGGAGAGGAGAACGTACTGGACATCGGTTCATGGTCTGTCCAATGATGAGGATGAGTCTCTGCCGAGTCAGGCTGCTGCTGCTGCGCCAGCAGACTCGGGCAACACGTCTTTTTTCTTTCTCTGCCGTTGTGCAGCTGATACCCTGGACGTAGAATGGCCCTCCCCACCTCCTGCGGAGAAGCCATCGTGATTCGCCGGGTTTTATCTCCAGCCACAGTTAAGCACCATCCACCCATGTTCCCAGACTTCGTTTCTGAGTTGATGTCTACGTGGAAAAAGCCATTGTCCTCCTGTGACACGGTGCTGGGTTATGGACAGTATCTGGACCTGGAAGGCGCAGAAAAAGCTGGACTGGTGAATATCCTGCCTATGGAACCATCCCATAATCTTGGTGTGGGTGGTCCAACATCGCTTCTAAGCACTGTAGGTCCTCCGCTGCTCAATTGGAAAAAATCTACAGGGCTCAAGCGACCACCGCTCGTGCCCTGAGCTCCATTATCATGCTGCAAATATACCAAGCTATGTGCTTGGTGAAGCTTGGGGCCACAACACCGCCAGAGATCCCTTTGATGCCACTCTTGAATGAGGCGAGAATCACCACTGACTACATCCTCTGAGTATCCCACTGTGCAGCACTGTCCCTGGGCAGAGGGATGGCATCAACGGTGGTTGCACAAAGGCACCTGTGGCTGATGCTCTCTGACATTCCGGATAGGGATAGACCCGTCTACCTGGATGAATAGGTGGTAGCCGACGGGCTGTTTGGGCAATCTCTCGATGCCATACAGGCGAAATTTGAGTTGAAGAAAAAGCAGACCGAAGCACTGCGCTGTATCATTCCCAGGCGAGATGTGAGACCCAAATCCAGCTCGGGGACTCGCAAACCAGCTGTACCGCCACCCCCACCAAAGAGGATGACGCGGCGCGTGAGCTTGAGCCCTCAGACGGTACAGCCACAGAACCACGGCCAAGCTCCCCGAAAGACGGCCTGGAGCAGGGGTCCTCCTCCGGGGCTCCAGAGGGACTCAACGTCCCAGAAGAAGAAGACACAGTCCTCCTAGCTGTGGGACTTGAGATTCAGGGGTTTCAGGACCAGGGAGACATGTTTGCCAGTTTTCGGTGGCTGCTGTCCAAAAGATGTTTTGCTGGTGTTGTTCAGGATACCAGTCCTGAAGAGGCGCTGCATTTCCCCCACACAATCTCCCAACCACAATTTCACCACAAATGCATTTGCACTAAAAGCCCCCAGTTTGGGTGCGTTGAATGTGTTTCTGAGCACTACAGTTGTTGCAAATGTTTGTATGTATGTTCCAAATGTTTCAATAAAGACAGCTTTTTCTATGGAAAAAAGTGGCTGCAGGCGACAGCCAAATGAGGCTGCACCTCTCTCGCACATCGGGAGAGGGCAGCACCGTTCCGCCAACAGTGCCGCAGGCCAGTCGCCTAGCTGCCCATCTCCATATGTGGCGCGCATGCACACTCCAACCTTGGGTGGAGAGGACCGTTGCTATGGGTTACCATTTACCATTTAGTTTCGCCAGAAACCACCGCGTTTTCTTGGTGTGGTAAACACGGTGATAATGGCCCAAGCAGCAGAGGTTCTGAGAGAGGAAATAAATACACTGTTGGCAAAAGGAGCTATCCGTGTGGTTCCCGAGTCAGAGATGAACAGAGGTTGGTACAGCCGTTATTTTGTTGTTCCAAAAAAAAGGGGCGGGCTTTGTCCAATCCTGGACTTGAGAGTTCGGAACAAATACCTCCGAACATACTAGTTCAAAATGTTAACACTCAAGCAGCTTTTGAGTGCTATCAGCCCGGGCGATTGGTTCTCCACGATCGACCTGACAGACACTTACTTTCACGTAGCGATACACCCGGACCACGGACAGTTTCTGAGATTCGCCTTAGAGGGCAAGGCTTACGAGTACCTCGTACTGCCTTTCGGTCAGTCTCTAGCGCCTCGCACCTATACAAAATTAGTAGAGGCAGCGATAGCACCTCTCAGAGAAACAGGCGTCCGCATTTTAACTTACCTGGATGACTGGGCTTTAATAGCCAGTTCCAGAGAGCAGGCGACATTGCAGCTTTCTCAGGTTTTGTCACACATTCAGGCCCTAGGATTTTTGGTCAACTCTCAGAAAAGTTCGCTGATCCCAAGTCAGCAATATTAATTTCTCGGTCTTGAAAAAAACTCCCTTACAAGCAGGGCACGTCTTTGCGACCACAGAGTTGCCGTGTTTCACCGCTGCCTCGCTCAGTTTCAGTTGGGACACAAACTGCGTTTCCAGACTATCTTACAACTGATGGGTATGATGGCATCTATGATTGCAGTAGTACCGCTCGGTCTACTGAAGATGCGCCCGTTCCAGCGGTGGACCCGTTCTCACCGGTTGTGTGGATGGCGTCATTGCAGCAGAAAGCTAACGATAACCACTCCCTGTATGTTGGCTCTCAGCCCTTGGCGGGAACCAGGACTGTTTTGCCGAGGTTCGCCAATAGGGAGAGTAACCTTTCGCAAGGTGGTATCCATGGATGCCTCCCTGAGGGGGTGGGGGGCTTTGTGCGATGGCGTGGCGGTGAGTGGGGTTTGGACACCAGTACAATTCAAACTCCACATAAACTACCTGGAGCTCTTAGCGGTTTTGCCGGCTCTGCAACATTTCTGCCAAGTGCTGTTAAACCAACATGTTCGGGTCAGGACAGACAACACCACTGTGATTTCATACATAAACAGACAGGGAGGGACTTGTTCACTTCCTCTCCTGAAGCTATCACACACCCTCTTGCAGTGGTGCAGCATACGCTTTCTGTCTATCAGAGCTACTCATGTCCAGGGACGACTGAATCTAGGTGCAGATTTGCTCTCCAGAGGCGGGCCTCGGGTGAGAGAGTTGAGGCTTCACCCTCCGTGGTGGCGCAGATATGGTGTCTGTTTGGGACAGCTGCAGTAGATCTTTTTGCCACCAGAGCCAACACCCACTGTCCTCTGTTCTTTTCCATAACAGATCAGGACGCTCCACTGGGAGTGGATGCCCTGGCCCATTCATGGCCCAATGTACTCCTGTATGCGTTCCCCCCAGTGGAATTGATACTACCGGTCCTAGAGAGGGTGCGCAAACAGGGTCTGTCCCCAATTTTGGTAGCACCCCATTGGCCTGCAAAGTCATGGTATTCTGAGATAATCAGCCTGCTGGAAGCAGACCCGTGGCAACTCCCTATTTGCCACGATCTCCTCAATCATCGGGGGGGGGGGAGATATTTCATCCACACCCAGAGCTGTGGAAGTTGCATGCCTACCTGCTGAGAGGTCCAGCTTATTAGCCAAAGGCCTCCCCCCTGATGTGTTGGCAACAATCCAGAATGCAAGAGCATCCTCCACTAGAGGCTTATATGCTTATAAATGGCGGGCTTTTGAGCAGTGGTGTGAGGACAAGCACATTGTTCCATTTCAGTGCTCAATGGTAGAAGTTTTATCGTTTTTGCAGGAACTGCTGGATAAAGGTCTACTTGGCTGCCATTTCTGCCTGCCATATTGGTTTTAGTGGAGTCATACCAGGTGCTCATCCTCTGGCTGTACACTTTTTAAAGGGGGTTTGTAGGCTCAGACCTGTGATTAAACCCAGTTTTCTTTCCTGGGATCTCACATTGGTAATAAAAGCTCTTTGTAACCCTCCATTTGAACCATTGGAGTCAGTACATATGAAGTTCCTTTCATATAAGGTTGCTCTGCTTCTTGCTCTGACAAGTGCAAAACAGGTTGGGGACCTCCATGCTTTATCTGTAAATCCCAACTGGATACACTTTTCACCTGATGGTTCCAAGGTTAAATTGCAGCCTATTGCAGCTTATCTTGTAAGGTGATACCTTTGGCCTACAGCTCCTTAAAAATAGAGCTTTCTAGTTTTTGTCTACCTCCTTTTGCATTTGAGGAATTTAGAGGGCCCAGGGGGTCACATTTGTACAGTTTTACCATTTGGATGCGACAGCCCCTTCTGTGGCTCACTCTGTTCTTTCTGCTGGGTCTGAGGTGCTGCACTAGCATGAAGTGCATGACCAGGTTTGATGGCTGTTCTGTGGGATATGTCCTATACGCATGTGTTGTACTGAGTGAATCGACTGAAAGGGAATGTAAAGTTATGCATATAACTACTGTTCCCTGAAGGAGAGTAACGAAGTACAACACATGGCTGCCCCGTTACTCAGCTGGGCTCGGTGAATAGCAGCTATCAAACTGAATAATGACGACAATGACAGACAGGTATATAGTGCAGGCGGGGCCTGTCACCTGTAATCATCACATCATTTGTCTAGGAGGTGTGATTAGAGGTGGCTTCAGCCAGGACACACAGGGCGTGATATCCCATACTCATGTGTTGTACTTCGTTACTCTCCTTCAGGGAACAGTAGTTATATGCATTCAATTCAATTCAATTCAAAAATACTTTATTAATCCCAAAGGGAAATTAAATGTTGTTGTAGCTCATGTTATGAGGGTTTCCTCAAAGAGCCGTTGTAGATGCTGAAGGCTGTGGGCAGGAAGGATCTCCTGTAGCGCTCCGTCTTACAGCAGATCTGAAGAAGCCTCTGACTGAAGACACTCTGTTGTTGTAGGACAGTCTCATGAAAAGGATGCTCAGGGTTCTCCATAATGTTCTTCATTTTATGAAGAATCCTTCTTTCCACAATGATCTCCAGAGGTTCCAGAGGAGTCCCCAGAACAGAGCAAGCCTTTTTTATCAGCTTGTTGAGTTTTTTTAAGTCCCTGGCTCGGATGCTGCTTCCCCAGCAGATGATGGTAGAAGAGATCACACTTTCCACAACAGACTTATTGAAGATATGCAGCATCTTGCTGCAAACACCAAAGGACCTAAGCTTCATCAAGAAGTACAGTCTGCTCTGTCCCTTCTTGTAGATGGCTTCACAGTTGTATCTCCACTCTAGTCTGTTGTCCAGGTGAACACCGAGGAACACCAAAAAGGAATGGTGAGAGTACAGTCCCCTGTGGTGCTCCTGTGCTGCTGACTACCTGGACTCACAACCCTTCAGTCTCACAAACTGTGGTCTGTTTGTCAGGTAGTCTTTGATCCAGGAGATTATTGAGGCCTCCACCTGAGTCTTCTGGAGTTTCTGACAAAGCAAATCAGGTTGGATTGTATTAAATGCACTGGAGAAATCAAAGAACAGGATCCTCACAGTTCTACTGGCTTTGTCCAGATGACAGTGGGTTTGTTGAAGCAGGTGTATGATGGCATCTTCAACTCCAACTCCACAGCGATAAGCAAACTGAAGGGGGTCCTGATGGTTTACTGTTTGCTTACTCAGGTGGGCCAACAGGAGTCTCTCTAGGACCTTCATGATGTGAGATGTCAGGGCAACAGGTCTATAGTCATTGAGGACTGATGGGTGAGTTTTCTTTGGTACCGGAACAAGACAGGAGGTCTACCACAACACCGGAACCTTCTTCTGGGCCAGGCTAAGGTTGAAGAGGTGCTGCAGAATCCCACAGAGCTGCTCTGCACAGGCCTTCAGGACTCTAGGGCTGACATGATCTGGACCTGCAGCCTTATTCCTATTCAGTCTCTCCAGTTGTCTCTTCACCTGACTGCTTGAGACACACAGGTGGAAGGGGGAAGCAAAGGAAGCTTCAGCATCTTCTGATATGGTTGAAGGCAAACATGTAGAAGCAGAACGGTCTAGGGCTGAGGTGGAAGATAAAAAATGTGAGGTGTTACTGGACAGCTGTGGGTCAAAGGAAGATGGAATGTCTGTTTGGCTGTTAGCAGGAGAGGAGGATGCGAAGCTGGTTTCTGAACTGAACCTATTGAAGAATGCGTTCAGTTCATTTGCTCTGTCCAGACCTCCATCGGTCTGATCTTCTTTCTGCTAGAAGCCTGTGATCTTCTTCATCCCTGTCCACACATCTCTGATATTGTTTTGCTGGAGCTTGCTCTCCAGCTTCTTCTTGTACACCCCCTTGCTGTCTCTTATCTTGACTTTAAGTTGCTTCTGTATAATCCTCAATAATTCTCTGTCTCCCTGTCTGAAGGCTCTTTTTTTCTTGTTAAGCAGGTCCTTCAGGTCACTGGTGATCCAAGGTTTGTTATTGGGGAAGTATCTCACGGTTCTGGTGGGGATGATGTTATCCACACAGAAGTTTATATAGTCGGTTACACACTCAGTCATGGCATTGATGTCCTCTCCATGTGGCTGGCACATTGCGTCCCAGTCTGTAGCCTCAAAGCAACCTTGCAGAGCTTCTTCAGCTTCCTGTGACCATTTTCTCACAGTCCTCTTCATTACATGTTGTCTCTGAACAAGGGGCTTATATTTCGAGCAGAGAAAAACAAGATTGTGATCTGATTTGCCTAGAGGAGGTCATGCTGTAGAGATGTATGAGTCCTTGACATTTGCATAAAATGTTTTCTCTGGAAGAGCAGCTGACAAATTGTTGAAACGTTGGAAGTGTAGCAGAGACTGAAGCATGGTTAAAATCACCAGAAATTGCCACAAAAGCATTGGGGTTTTGTGTCTGTAGCTTAGCAACAACTGAGCTGATGGCATCACATGCAGTGTCAGCAACAGCGGAAGGTGGAACGTAAACTGTTGCCAAAATAACACTGGTGAACTCTCTGGGTAAATAATATGGATGAAAACTTACTGCGAACAGTTCAATATCTGGACTGCAGAGATGACACTTCACAGTAACATGTCCTGGATTACACCATCTGTTGTTCACAAGTACTGCCAGTCCACCTCCTTTACATTTGCCGCTCCTCTTTAAATCTCTGTCTGCTCGTACGGTTAAAAAGCCCAGCAGAGAGACGCTGGAGTCGGGGATATGATCCTGCAGCCATGTCTCAGTAAAACACATGATACTGCATGCCCGGTACTCTGGCTGGGTCCTTTGTAGGGCTTGGAGTTCATCCAACTTGTTTCCCAACGATATCGCATTGCCCATCAAAATCGACGGAAGACATGGTATGAACTTCCTCCTTCTCTCTCTTCTCTTAGCTCCTGCTCTGCATCCACGGCGTCTCCTTTTCAACTCATCAGGGATTTGGGGTTGTAGCTGAAGTATTATTTGAGCTTTTGAGATATTAATCAGCTGCTCCCGGTTGTAAGAAACAACCTCATTGCCATGGCAATGCATCATAACAAATGTCCAAAAATAGAAAGTATTAAGAAAAATCCTCCAAGCTGCACAGCATCCGACACTGGAGTGGACAGTCATACAAAAAAAATCAACTGTATCCACCACAAGAGGAATAGTTCCCAAAAAAGAATAAATCAGAATCAAAAGTAACAGAGCTACTCCAACCTGCTGCCACCTTGAGCGGCGCAATTCTAGAAATTCATGCATAACTACGTTATAATGAACTGATCTACAAGGTTGACATCAGTGGCAGTTGCCACCCCAAAGAACAACTTGCCAACACAGCTGCCACCCCAAATGTAAGCTTTCAAAAATTAAGACATTGACTGACGCACATTTGGGTGAGCAAATATCTGTTGTCCAACTGCACTTGAATGCAGCTTAAGATGCACATCATCCTGCATCTAAACCTTCCTTCCCCTACAATTCATTTCTGTCTCTGGATTCTGGATTAACACAAACAGCACACAGTGGGGCAGCAGTCAGGCCACCATGGTAGATATATTGACAGAACCGGGGTATTACAAATTTTTTTATTAAAAAATGATTGTGATGAGCAATTACAGAATTATTATGTAATTTTATGGAACTCAATAAAACATATGTTACCTCGAGGAGCCCTTTGGAATCAAATCGGCCTGTGCAGCGACCACGGGAGCCTGGCATCGTCGCCTGCACGCCACCGATGAGGCCACCGTTTAATTCCACACGTCGCCATTAGGTGGGACTGTGAGCGACATGTCATATGATCTTCGGACATGCAGTGTTCTGGTCTGGCGAGAAGCATTTAAAATTTGGGGGAAAATCCGACCATCCAGATGGAAGCTGCATTCAGTTGTTAATTAGTGGGCAGGGCTGAAATGATGTTATGAACTGATTGTGGCAACATGTTCAGCATTGATCCCTGATGATGTATACTACATCTGAAGTGGATCTGACGATGTATGAGGGAGATAGAGCACTAGAAGTGTCCTAGGAGCGCTGTTGATCCAAATTCCAATGTAATCCAATAGAGATGTTTGGGGGTTGTCAAAGATCAACCATATTCAGTTTGGAACAAATCGGACCTTCCAGATGGAAGCTGCACTCACTGGTTTATTAGTGGGCGGGGCTGAATGATGTCATCAATTGACTGTGTCAACATTTTCGGCATTAACCCATGATTATGTATACTACATTTCAAGTGGATCCGATGATGTATGAGGGAGATAGAGCACTTGAAATGTCCAGGGGGCGCTTTTGATTCAAATTCCAATGTAATCCAATAGAGCTGTTTGGGGGCTGACAAAGATCAACCATATTCAGTTTGGAGCAAATCGGACCTTCCAGATGGAAGCTGCGCTCACTTGTTTATCTGTGGGGGTTGACAAAGACCAACCATAATTATTTTGGTGTGAATCGGACCATGCATGCGTAATTTAGAGCCAAACGTATGGCCATGGCGTGACATCAGAATTCGCCACGTCGCCACAGCCACACCCTCCAGCCAAGCAAGTCAGTACTGGAGACTGTCTTAGACCATCATATTATCTGTCATTGGAGACAGTTTCACATTGATTAGTTGAAGGACCTCAAACATTGACTCTCTAAAAGAAAACAGGGGGCGGGGCTTCGATGATGTCAGCATCTGATCAATGAATATTGCTCAGGGCCCAAGACAGATCAATCTTAGAAGGTTTCAGGTCTCTGGGACTTTCCTTGTAGGGGCTATATCAATTTCGTCTTTTATGGCGAGAAGTCATATTTTGAGGTGTGGCCACGCCCACACAGTTTCATGTATCAAAAAACCTTTGATAACTTTTGATCCCCAGTGCCTTAAGAGTATACTAAGTGATTTTCAAGTCTCCAAGTCAAAAGCTGTAGGAGGAGTTTGCTCAGATATGCGGGCTAGAAACAGCAAACCGGGGTCAAAATGGCAACTTCAATCCAAAATAGCCAACTTCCTGTGGGTTTTGGACCATTGCTCCAAGATACTTTTTTGTAGGTCCTGAGAAGATACATATGTGTACCAAATTTCACAATACTCAGTCAAAGCATGGCAATCTCATCAGATCTCTTTTGGGGAGTGGACCAGGATCAATCATATTGAATTTGGTGCAGATCAGATGATCTATGTGGAAATTAGAGCCAAACGTATGGCCATGGCGTGACATTTTTTCTTGGTTTGAGGAGCTCTACCAGTGTGCCCAATTTCAGATCACTACGACTTACGGTTCGGCCTATCTCACGTTTGTGGGCGTGGCTAAGAGGCTTGGGCACACCCACTGATGACGACATTAAAGACCAAAACGGTCATGCGGGGTACAATTTTGGGTAATATTGTGTGCATCTAGGGGCTTGGCAAAGTCCCAAAATTGCCCCACAAAAAGGCAACAAAAAAAAAGAATAAGAATCACTACGATTACAATAGGCCCTTTCAGGCTTCCTGCTCAGGCCTAACACTACAATTACAATAGGCCCCTGCAGGCTTCCTGCTCAGGCCTAATAATAAAAATGCAAGTAACTTACAAATGGAAAAAACAGGATTTGGAACACTGGCAGTAATGCAGGCATGGACCAGGTAGAAACGGCGTGAAATGAAAACCATAGAGCATAAATTCTGGTGTAGGGTGGCAAGTGGACCAATGAACAATGGGACCTAATCAGGAGAAATCTGGAGCAGCTGGTGACAAGGAATGCAGAGCAAACTGAAGGAGGGAGGCTAATTAACACAGATGAGCAGGGAATCCAGGGGAATAACAAAACATCTAAGTGAACAGAAATAAGTAAATAATGGAATTAACTAAAGAACATAAACAGGGAGGAACCAGATCTTTATGAAAATACAAACTAAAAACATCTAACACAGGAAAACTGAAAAAGTAAGTAGAGAAAACAGACAAGAAACTCAAAACCTAACACAGGCAGAACATGACAGCAATAGAAAAATGAACCAAATTCCGTGGCCTGATTTTAGAAATATATGTTATATGTTTGTAAAGCCCCTCCTTGAACCACCACCTTAACGTGGTGGAGGGGTTTGAGTGCTCAAATGATCCTAGAGGCTATGTTGTCTGGTGCCTAAATGCCCCTGGTAGGGTCTCCCATGGCAAACAGGCTCTAGGTGATGGGTCAGACAAAGAGTGGTTCAAGAATCCCTCATGAAGAAAAAAATATCGAAGCACGTGACGTCGCCCGGTACGGCGGAGCCTGGGTCCCACCGTGGAGCCAGGCCTGGGGTCGGGACTCGTCGGAGAGCGCCTGGTGGCCGGGTTGCTCCTCGCGGGACCCGGCCGGGCCAAGCCCGAACGAGAGACGCGAGGCCATCCCCCAGTGGGCCCACCACCTGCAGGGGGAACCGTGAGGGACCGGTGCAAAGAGGATTGGGTGGCGGACAAAGGTGGAGATCTCAGCGGCCCGATCCCCGGATGCTTAGGCTGGCTCTAGGGACGTGGAATGTCACCTCGCTGGGGGGGAAGGAGCCTGAGCTTGTGCAGGAGTTCGAGAGATATCGACTAGAAATAGTCGGGCTTGCCTCCACACACAGCGTGGGCTCTGGAACCCATCTCCTTGAGAGGGGTTGGACTCTGTTCTACTCTGGAGTGGCCCACGGGGAGAGGCGGCGGGCTGGTGTGGGTTTGCTTGTTGCCCCCCAGCTCAGCCGTCTCGTGTTGGGGTTTACCCCAGTGGATGAGAGGGTCGTATCCCTGCGCCTTTGGGTTGGGGAGAGGTCTCTGACTATCATTTCAGCCTATAGGCCGAGTAGCAGTGCAGAGTACCCGGCCTTCTTGGCGTCCCTGTCGGGGGTGCTGGATAGTGCCCCTCCCGGGGACTCCATTATTCTGCTGGGGGACTTCAACGCCCACGTGGGGAACGACAGTGACACCTGGAGAGGCGTGATCGGGAGGAATGGCCTCCCCGATCTGAATCCGAGTGGTGTTTTTTTATTGGACTTCTGTGCTAGTCACGGATTGTCCATAACGAACACCATGTTCAAATATAAGGGTGTCCATCAGTGGACTTGGCACCAGAACACCCTAGGCAGGAGGTCGATGATCGACTTTGTTGTCGTATCATCAGATCTTCGGCCGCATGTTTTGGACACTCGGGTGAAGAGAGGGGCTGAGCTGTCCACTGATCATCACCTGGTGGTGAGTTGGATCCGCTGGAGGAGGAGAAAGCCAGTCAGACTTGGCAGGCCCAGGCGCATAGTGAGGGTCTGCTGGGAACGTCTGGCGGAGCCCTCGTCCAGGGATGTATTCAACTCCCACCTCAGGGAGAGCTTCGACCAGATCCCGGGGGATGTTGGAGACATAGAGTCCGAGTGGACCATGTTCTCCGCATCTATTGTCGATGCTGCTGCCCGTAGCTGTGGCCGTAAGGTCTGCGGTGCCTGTCGCGGCGGCAATCCCAGAACCCGGTGGTGGACACCGGCAGTAAGGGATGCTGTTAAGCTGAAGAAGGAGTCCTATCGGCTGTGGTTGGCTTGTGGGACTCCTGAGGCGTCTGACGGGTACCGTGAGGCCAAGCGTGCTGTGGCCCGGGCTGTGGCAGAGGCAAAAACACGGGCCTGGGAGGAGTTCAGTGAGGCCAAGGAGAAGGACTACCGGTTGGCCTCGAAGCGATTCTGGCAAACCGTCCGTCGCCTCAGGAGGGGGAAGCAGTGCTTCGCCAACACTGTTTATACTGGGGACGGGAGACTGCTGACCTCGACTGAGGACATTATCGGGCGGTGGAAGGAGTACTTCGAGGATCTCCTCAATCCTGCCATCACGCATTCCGTGGTGGAAACAGAGGCTGGGGACTCTGGGTCGGACTCTTTCATCACCCAGGCTGAAGTCACGGAGGTGGTTAAAAAGCTCCGCGGTGGCAAGGCTTCGGGGATGAGATCCGCCCTGAGTACCGGCTGGGATGAGGATCAGCTCCTCCAAGTCCGAGGCCGTGGTACTCGACCGGAAAAGGGTGGCTTGTCCTCTTCAGGTTGGAGGGGAGTTCCTGCCTCAAGTGGAGGAGTTTAAGTATCTTGGGGTCTTGTTCACGAGTGAGGGAAGAATGGAGCGGGAGATCGACAGACGGATCGGTGCGGCTGCCACAGTAATGGGGCGCTGTGCCGGTCCGTTGTGGTGAAGAGAGAGCTGAGCCGAAAAGCAAAGCTCTCAATTTACTGGTCGGTCGGCCATGAACCTTGGGTCATGACCGAAAAAACGAGATCCCGGATACAAGCGGCTGAAATGAGCTTCCTCCGTAGGGTGGCCGGGCACTCCCTTAGAGATAGGGTGAGGAGCTCGGCCATCCGGGAGGGGCTCGGAGTAGAGCCGCTGCTCCTCCACATCGAGAGGAGCCAGTTGAGGTGGCTCGGGCATCTATACCGGATGCCTCCTGGACGCCTTCCTTGGGAGGTGTTCCAGGCACGTCCCACAGGGAGGAGGCCCAGGGGACGGCCCAGGACACGCTGGAGGGACTATGTCTCTCAGCTGGCCTGGGAACGCCTTGGGCTCCCCCTGGAGGAACTGGAGGAGGTGTCTGGAGAGAGGGACGTCTGGGCGTCTCTGTTGAGTCTGCTGCCCCGCGACCCGGTCCCGGATAAAGCGGAAGACGACAATCGATTGATGTTTGTAAAGCTCTTTAAAATCTACCCATCAGTTTATCTCTCGGTCCTCTTCCAAACGGACTCTGGTGCAGTTCGCTTATGGTCTGAATACAAACCGGCCCCGATCCGAACCAACTACAAAAAGCGTACGTCTCTTTGGACATAAAAAGCCACCGTAGCCGGTAGCAAAGGTGTGTGTTGTAAGGTAATCATACCTGATAAGCTGTGTTGCTTAGCAACGCTACTGGCTTGTTGTGGGACAAGGCACATAGAGAACGTCGGCGTTCAGCACACGTTCTCCGACGGGGTTCCAAAATTATAAATGGAACGTCTCAAAATCTGTGTTGAATGAGCTGCTCTTCACCCTCACAATAATATTGCAGCTGTAATAACGGCATAAATATGCAGAACAGAGGTGCTGCACGCAACACGTCTACAGCTGCTTTCCTAAATTTCCGGTTCTGTGCACTGTCCCGCCCCCGTCATTTTTGTCCAATGGGATCCATGATTGTCACCCGCGTGGCTTTGTTTACAAGTAATAGTTCACTTGCAAAAAGTACAATGTGAAAACAAACCGCACCAAATGAAAAAATAAAGTCAGTTTTTGGTCCAGACCGAACAAGCGGACCAAATGACTTTCCTGGTGTGAATACATCCTATAAGAATTTTTGCAATAAGGAATGTAGCATAGGAACGTTTGACATGCGATGGCTTGACATTAACGTTTTTGTTCACCAGCCACTGTGGCTAGTGGTTTTCCAAAGTTACTAGCCACTCCGTATTTTCAGCAGCCACAATTTTGTTGTTGAGAATTTGTTTAATATGATTAAAGCTGACTATAGCATGCTAAAGTTTACTTTAACTAGATTTACAACATTTTTAAATGTAAATGACCCTTTTACACAATCATATCAAGATTAAATAAAATGTTTACCACTTCGGGTCATTATCAAGTATTCAGCTCAGACAAGGTTCAGTGTAAAGCTCCTTTTATATGAAAATGTGCAGTGATCAATGGTGCCAAAAGCAACCAGCTCTTTTAAAACAAGCCTAAAAGAAGCCCAAATGGCTTTACACCGCTGTGTAAAACAGAGGCCTGTTGTAAACAGCATAAATGTATTATGGCATTATACAAAAGCAACAGCAAAATTATTATTAACATTTTACCATAAACGTTTTGAATAACTTAAAATTTTGAATAACAACTGATCAAAAGAAAAGTGTATTTTGCATACCTAACAACAAAATGACAATAAACAGTCAAGAAAAAACTTTCTTTAAAGTCTGTTTAAAAGGAAAGTCATGGTGAGCACATATTTCACATTGCAGAATCACAAGGGATGCTCCCATCTCAGGTCAGATCCTGTCTTGCAGTGCGCTCTGTTTCTCCCCCTCTGTATTAAAATTTTTCCCATATTTTCTCCATTTACTGCATCTTATTGACGCTGTCTCATTACTCGTTTCCCTGTCACTCTGGACTCTAGCGTGAGTGTGTTCTGGGTGTGCCGTCAACTCTGGTGGGAGCTATAACCAGGAAACATCGACGTGGAAAGGACAAACTACCTACCACTTGTGTTTTGCTTTATTGTGGTAGCTGGGAGATAATAGAGGAGTTTCACTCGGAAGGAATGCCAAAAACAAGCCCACAAAACCGCAACCCATGAGATTTGCCAGCGACTTTAGAGAAAAACAAGCCCAAAGTCGCTTATAATAAGCGGACTTGGCAACACTAGCAGTGTACAAAGTAGAAACATTACCTCCACATTACCGCCCCCACCGCTTCACAACTGTGTTCTCCACAGGGACCGTCTGTCTAAAGCGACGTCGGTCATGAACAGACCAGAGAGCTTACACTGTACGCAGGCAGTGCTCATGGGAGTTGTAAATATCGTAGTGTCGCATTTCAACTTGCTTATTATTTCGGATCCCATTTGAGAAAACTACAATTAAAAACTGTATATATAATTCAATCCGCCAAAGTGACTAGTCAGAGTGGCTGTGTTACCCGCCACTGCTAAATTCACCCTCATTTGGCGGGTGAATTTGGCGGGTGCTATGCTGCGGCAGAGTGGATTGTTGAGTCCACACAAGTCCCTGCACAGATGGTTACTTGTTGGAGTGATGATGCAAGAGTTTAGATAGATTCAAATGACATTTTGCATTTCTAGTAAACAATTTGCATTTCCTGTTTTGAGCACCATAATGTCTTTTGAAATTGCTATATTTTCAGGTATTTATTAAACTGAAAGGCCCTGTTATTTAATGCAAACTGAAAAGATTGTAATGCAGAACTGAAAGAACAGGGGGACCTTATCAACCAAAGTTGCAAAATATAATCAGCTCAGTTACATGATCTTAGAATCTGCTGTATTTTGTTCCATCTCAGGGGACATATGACAGTAGTCCTGCCTGGGTGAGTGGGGCTCCAGCCTGGGTTATTGAGAAAAGAGTGGGTGAATTCCCACATCCAGCCAGGGTGTGTGTGCCAGGCATGTAGCTACATGGAGTATTGAAAGCAGATATGAGCAAAGCCTGAGAAGGTTAAATAAAATTTTGCATTTCTAGTAAAAAATGTACACTTCATGTCAAAAACAAAAATAGATCCTGATTAAAAGATGTAGACACATTTTGAAAATTCTTTAGTTTTCAGGTACTTGTATCTGTACACCCTGTAATTCTTACTTTCTGTTTTATATTTTTACTGTTGTTTAAATAACCTCTCTGAAAGGCAAGTCCATTTGACAGTGAAAGCTGATAGGGGTTCTCTGGCATTTTTGTTACAGCCCGTTTTCTCTTGTATTGAGGTTAGACCAGGAGCTCAGCCTTGGAGAACCTGAAGGTTAAAGCTTTTTTGTGCAGTAACTGGTTGGTTTGCCTTAATTGTAAAATAAATACTTATTTTCTACTGACATTAAATATTCAGTGGTTAGTAGTTTTTTTGTGTTACACCTTGTGCCTTACAACATCTTTGCCGTTTAGATTTTGTAACGTAAGTTGTAACATAACTTTGATCCTTGTATTTAGGTTGAAAGGCCCTGTAAAGCTATCAATCAAAAGACCAAAACTCAGTGCATGATGAGGTAAAACAGACATAAGGAGCAAATTTAAATAATAATAAATGCATTAAGCTCTTTATTTGTTTAACTTAAATTTTTTCTTTTAGATCATGAAATAAGACATGAAAGTTTTTTCATATCCAATGCTATACATTTACAAACTGCCAGCCTATGCCTATAATATGCACGACATTTACCACCGTATTTTCTAGGGACGTTTTTTTGTATTTTAGCAAGATGATTTACTTTTTCAAAATATTACCAGAGCTTGAATATGTTTGATGTGAAGATCCAACATTTACACCTGCCTGCCAGATAAAATACAATATATGAGGAGCCAAACTACTGAGGAACAATTGGGAAACATCACTGTTTCCCTATATGTTGCTCCCTAAAATAGAACTGCTGGTCCACATAAAAACACATTCTTGAGCTGCAACTTTTCTGAAGATTTGAAATCTAAAACTTACACTTCCCTGTTGTAAAAAAGTGAAGATATAACATTGGAAGTCTATACCAGAAAAGCAAGTCATTATTCCTCTGTAAGTGTCATATTTTTAGCTTCCCTCCTCCATGCTGTCGTCCAGTTAGGATTGAAAGTTAGCCCCTGCTGTCCAGTCCAGACTGGGAAAATCTTCCATTTTTAAGCCACTGCATATGCCATGTTCTTGTCAGAATAAAACCATAATAAATAAATCCACACAGAGAGGAGTGAGACTTCTGACACTATTCTGATGCTCCATGTTGAGCTAGTTAAATAATTCACTCTCTGCCTAATGCAGAGACTTTGGTACATGCTTTTCTAACCTATAAGTCAGAATGTTTTATTGTAATGTTCTAATTCCAGAAAGGAGCTCACTTAATAACTACTTCAGATTATCTGTGCATTTAAGGACTGTCCCAGTCCAAACTTCTTATCAGATCTTGTTTCATCCTACAGGGCTCCCGGACCCTACAGGTCTTCTGTTTATATGAAGTGGAAAATACAATTCATATAAAGGCACCTTTCATTTATTACAGCTTTCACCTTTGGAAAAACGTTACAGAAGATTTGAGAGCAGTCCAAGAGAAAGACACATGGAGGTATTTCTGGTGCAAAACTAGTTGTGCATTGTGACTGTGAACTTGAGGTCAGATAAAAATGTCTCAAGAGTTGTGTAATTGTAGGTTTTAGTATTATTTTTGCAAGCTTTTTCGCTCATTCTTGGGTTGGGTGGTTGTTTTTTTGTATTCTTTTGGGGGACAGTATTTTTGTTATTGGTTATTTTGGTTACTTTTATGAAAATCAATATGTCAGTCAGTCATTTTGTACCGCTTATTTCATAGTGGGTCACAGGGGAGCTGGTGCCTATCTCCAGCAGTCTATGGGCAAGAGGCAGGGTACACCCTGGACAGGTCGCCAGTCCATCGCAGGGCAACACACAAACAACCATGCACACACTCATTCATACACCTAAGGGCAATTTAGAGTGACCAATTAACCTAACAGGCATGTCTTTGGACTGTGGGAGGAAGCCAGAGTACCCGGTGAGAACCCACGCATGCACGGGGAGAACATGCAAACTCCATGCAGAAAGTCCCCCGGTTGGGAATCGAAACCAGGACTTTCTTGCTGCAAGGCAACAGTGCTACCAACTGCGCCACCGTGCAGCCAAAATCAATATGTCTTCAAGAAATTGATAAAACAATATAAAGCATGCACATAATCACAGCTATGGGTAATCTAGAGTTGCCAATTAACCTTACATGCATATGTTTGGACTGTGGGGGTACCCGGAAAGAACCCATGCATAGAAAGAGAGAACATGGAAACTTCATGCAGGAACACCCCAGGTAGGATTCACACCAATGACCTGCAAGGCAACAGTCCTGAACTGCAACACCTTGAAGCCCAATATAGCATTTTTGGTCTCTTTTCATTCAGTTTTTTTTTTTCTTATGTTCCCTTTGTTTAGTTTTTTAGGGGGCCTTTGTAGTATTTTTATTTTGTGGGGTGGCGGGAGTGGGGGGGGTGTTTTTAATTCTATTTCTTTTGTATTTCGGTATATAAAACATCATTTTCTAGTACAAAACAAAATGTTTTTTAATCATAATAAAATAATAATGATTTTGTTACTTTTATTTATTTATTATGGTTCTTTTTATGTTAGTTTTTTTGTTGTTTTTTTCCAATAAAAATACTGCTTACTTCTTATTGTTCTGGGTTTTTGTGAGTAGTAGTTTGACCTTGGTGAATTTCTTGTAGGGAAAAGGCTTCCCTGGATGGCGTGTGACTGTTAGTAGAAGGCTGGCACATAATGGAGTTCCTGACAAAGCTCCAAAAATATCTTCGGGATACTGTGACACAAACCTTTTGGCAATGCTCAGGTTCAGAATGCTCTGCATTGTGGCATTAATCCAGCACATATTGAACGAGTTGGAAAACTTGCAAAAAGGTTGGATCAAAATTACAAGTTGACTGTTGTCTTCTTGGTAGCATCAATCTGTTTCATTCAGCACTTCAGAACTTGTCATACTTGCTGTGCTATTTTTTCAACTTCAAAACAGACGCTTAGTTCATTCTCTGATCTTTTCGTCTATTTCTGTGTACGTGAGTGAGACATTCTTTATTTTATAAATCCTCATTCTGAACATGGTAATGTGTTATGTTGAACATATCATGTAGTCTGTCTGCAGCACCATTGTGTTTTGCACACAGTATAGCAACAGGTAAATGCTGTATATTCCCAATCTGTCCTGGACAGATGCACTGAGGATTTTTTTTGTTGCTAAATGTGTCCTCACTTAGTCAATTTTTACTGTGCCTATTAAAATGGCTAAACCTTTACACTTTTCTAAAGCTAAGCAGAGTACAATATGTATTCAAGTTTTCTACAGGACATATTAAAAGCTGGAAGAACCTACTGACATAATTAAACCTTTATTACACACAGCTGTTAGGTCCGTTAAGAGAGAGGGGTGAAGGGGGACACCAAACCATTATCTTGCCTTGGGAAACAACAGGGCTAGAGCCGGGTCTGTGCTGGGTATTATATAAATAGATTTGAAATGGTTTGTTCTAAGGTGGGAAATGGAAGTAGAAAGGGACGACTTGGTCTAAAAATGGGGACTAGAATTAACAAAATTGAACCTAAAGCTATCTTATTGACAAGCACATTGGGTTTTGTTTACAATATGACAATTTAGTTTATTTATGTTGTGGTGCTTCTCAAGGATGAAAAACCAGTCAATTTCATATTGCAGAAATGTATAATAAAATCAAAACAATGCAATCATGTAGACGGATTGAAATTCACTTTCAGCGATGGCTATAAAAGCTTGGGTTGGTTATTCTTTATATCTTTGTACAACATGTCCTCATGAAAAACTTTAGTTTACTCATACCATGGACAAACTTCATAACAATTATTTTATTTGGTTTTTACACTACTGAAAAAAAAACCTACAACAGTGAATGTTTTTTTGTTCTTCCTCTTTTAATCTCTAAGTTATGTTAAAACAAACAGCCGAACAATATTTGTGGGCATATCAATGTTCACCAATCAATACACAATGGACTCCTGGCAGAAGTGGAGGATTGTATGTCTGTCGATAATGTCAGTCGAGGATGTGGAAGATATGTATATAATTGGATGTTTGATATCAGGATTTCTGCTTTTTGGAGTCAGCGGTTACCTGGCATATCGAGAAATTCGGAGAATGTCAGCAGCTATTCTGGCAATTGTGAGGCTGCCTGGCATGTGTGATGGGATCTTCAGTGCGATCAGCACTTTGACTGAGATGTTATGTGAGCTGAATCGCAGACTGGATGTGATCCTTACACAGGATCGCAGGCAGGTTGCGGTTACTGGACACAGGGGTGAAATGGGATAAATCTTGGAGAAAGTTGTTCGCTCGGATCTGGCGAAAGACCAGGAATTTGGCTGTTTGGATTTGCCTTTGAGAAGCACCAGCGAGACTCTCAAGGCTGACGGAAAATTAAGAGTCAGCCTAACCCAAATAATTATTGTTTTTCTGAATCTGGCTCCCCTGCATGGCCTTGATGGCTGGCTATCTTCAACTTCTCCTGGAAGTTATGTAAACATGACGCTCCCTCCCTTCACTGAGGACATCTATGGACCTGCTCAAAACTTTGAGGCCGGTTGATGAACATTCCAACGTACTATCAAGGACAATGGCCTCTGTGACAATGCTTCATGGACTTACTTGCACACACTCACTTGCACACACACACATGCTCAAGATAAACATATGCACCCCCTCACACCACCTTCACCGTTCCCGGCATGATGTTGTTTTGTAAACTTGTTGCTTCTTTGTGCTGAGGTTTTTTTGCAATCTCAAACTGTATCCTACTAAGGATAAAGTGTGAAATATGATTTTTTTCCCTGTACTTACCTAATGTGGCCTCTTTTCTCATCTAACAAGGGCAGAGCCTGTGAGTGGGCAGCAAAGCCTCGGTGACCCGTTCCCCCTTTGTCTTGTGTCATGATGTATATTTGGATGGGTTGTACTGGAATTCTAATTTTCCCCTCGGGGATCAATAAAGAATCTTTGAATTGAATTGAATTGAATAAGTCAGTAAGAAACCTTAATATTCAGAACCTTCCCAGTATTGTATGGAATTGTTTTACAAAAATAAATATATGAGATACATTTCACAAATGTATGGACTTCAGTAATATTACTCAATTAGTCCTGATTGTTCCAAAAACGTTTTATTTCTGCAAGAAGACAAACACCTTCTTCTTCAGTTGTTGCAAATTTCAACTTGCACATCTTGTAAAAAATGAAACTGTCGATGGTAAATAATGTAACTCGTTTCACGCTTCAGCCTCAAACATCTTCTTTCTCCCATCCATTCCTGATTTGTCCTCAATGTTTTTGCGCCAATCACCAATGTCCCAAAGTTCCTTATCCTGAAACAGCAAAACATCCCAAAATTTAGCTTAGACATGTGGCTTAATAATGCGATATCATTAGTTCTCAGATTTAGAATGTCCTCTGAGCCATCTATACAGGAAAACAATAACTGGTCTGGTAACGATACTTTCCAGTGAATGAATCCTTTCGACAATGTTTATGATATAATATGACATGTAATATTTCTTTTTTTTTAACACCCAACAGTTTTTAAACCTTTCCCAGTCTTTACAGTTTACTATATACCACACCAGGAAGGTACAGAGCACCAGGAAGTCTGACTTTTGGTCCAGACGTGGACCAGGTTTAAAAGGAAATCCCCCCATTATTGAGACGCATAATGGTTCATAACAGTTCCTAGGAGTTTCCTCCTCTGCAGGGAGAAAAACTTGATTTTATGTTAAGAAAATAGGGATCTAAAAGCATTGAGTGCATACATTTTTTTCAGTTTTTAGTCCAGCTTTACTTTCCTTTTTCATGCCACTGTAATGCACCTTTTTCATCATGTAAAGCACTTTGATTTGTGTTGTTGTTGAATGCTATACAAATAAACTCGCCTTGCCTTAAATGAGACCACAAAAACTGTTAATTTACTCCACATGTCGGAAACAGGATCACCTAATAAAGAAATATCAATAAAATCATAATTCTATGTTTTGTGATTTATAAATTCAACTTAAACATGTTGATCCTTTCCTAAAGTTAACATCCTTTATAATATGCCTGATTAAACAAACATAACGCTGACTGTCTGGGGTTCTTACTTGAGTCAAAGTGATTGACCCTGCTGTTTGTAAAACTAAGTAGCTAAGCAATTAATGGATCTCAGGTTGGTATTTTACTTGAAATGGAGCTTCTAATTTAACTGTACTGAAATAATAGAAAGGCCCAAAAGGAGAGATAGGCTCACAGTTGAACAGAAACATTACTTGGAACTGTACTATAATACAAAATGAGATTATTCTCATGTTAACCTAGATCTCTGTGTAATTAGTGGTTAAGTTATGCTCTTTGTTTGTTAAAGCAATGCTGTGCAGCAAAACTATTTGTTTAGAAAGTACCATATACGGTAACTATACTGGACACTGGCATTGACCTGTAAGCTGTTCTGTCAATAGAACGAGAAAACAAATGTTGGTCTGGATTTGTTTTACGTCAAAAACAGATATTTCAATCTCACTTTCAATATGTCTGATAAATTCTTTAATATACTGTAATATTTCATCCACTGTCAACATAAGAGGCAAGCATCACTAGCTAAAGACAGAAAACCATAAACTAAAAACCACAAAATCTTCTACTTTACATAATTGGATCAAATCCAGTTCAAAATTAACAGATTATTTCTCACTTCCTCTTTGGCGTCCTTCTTGACTTGCTTTAAGTGCGCCCTCAGTTCAAGATTGACTGTGTGTTTGGAGCCCAGCAGAGCCTTTAGCATTGCATCCGCTGACATACGGACTTTTCTCAGGACGGGCTTTTTGAACCTCCCCGTAAGGTCCTGAACTTTGATCTTCAGGTCATCGATCTGTAAAATAAAAGTGCAGACAAAACCATCTGAGTGTAGTTATATTATATAAAATTCAATTGCCTTTATTTACAATATTGATTTTGTTTTTACTCAGGTACAATCATTCTATCCAAAAGTAATACAATTGATTAAAATTTTAAATATTTTCACTTACATTTAAATTAATTTAACAGCAGGTTGAGTATATTTATAATCTTTAGAAAATGTCAATTTGTTTACTGTCCAGTTAAGAAAATCTACGGATTTCACTTAAAATCTGATTTTTCAGATTGCAACATCTGACTCACTAAGTAACCGAAAAACATTTTCAAGTAAGAAGTAAAATAAATTTCATTTTACTCGTCAAACAATGGTCTGGGTTTATAAAACTATTTTGAATAACCTTCATATTATATGGTTAATGTTATGGAATAAAATATTTTTTATCAGCAATCATGTTCAAAAAACAAGTACATTTTCTTACAAGCCTAAAGATGTACTTATTTAAACTAAAAAATATCATTCAGTCCTCACCATGTCCAAACATTACTAAGACAACAGTTTGAAACATTTATTCATCAAAAAATAAGGAAAATGCAAAGCATTGCACAGGACAACTATATATACAGTCTTTTTCAGTAAAAAAAAAAAAGAACATGCATTCCTTTGAGGCTTATTTGTCAGATTAAAAGTAAGTTTAAAACATAACTTCCTTTATGCAAGTATTACACATACCTTTCATTAATTCCAGATTTCCATATTATTTCTGTATTTTCTATTGGTCTAATGTAATATTTTTGTGTTAAATGTCCTGTTTTCATTACCTGCAGGCAACATCATCATAATAAACAGAAATAGTCAAGGTATTTATACATTTGAGGAGAAGCTAAATGGTATCCAACAGTACATCTAGTACTTAAAGTTTTAGAGTACTTAAAGCTCTATCAATAAGCTTTTAGTGAATTTTTTTAAATAATTTTAAAAGTTTTACCAAAATTCTAACATGGTATATTCATGAGCTGAAATTTATTTAGGTGATAAAGGCTCTATAATGAATAATTATGAGACGGAGTAGAGACTGGAACCTAAAGCATGAATTTGTTTGTTGACATTTACTTCTAGCCCCCTAATGACCTACTTAGGGCCACAGTAATGCTTCAACAGGATCAGCTGCTTACAAAAGGAGAGAGAATACACCTAATAATATCTAATTTTAGTTGCTACATTATCCCTATATTATGTTTTCTAAGCAAGAACATGGGTTGCATGATGATTGAGAAAGTATTATATAAGCCCTTACAATTCTAAAATATATATAAGTTTTATACTGCAATAATAATTATGATTAAGATACAATCAGTAGTGAGTTAGAACTGTTAGTGACAAAGCCAAAGTTCATTTATGGTGTAGAAAGCTAACATTGAGCCAACATGACCAACAGCCTCTAATGTTAGACAGGTATAGGATGTGCAGCTTGTCTGTCACAGGCTGTGTTAATAACACACAGCAGCTGTTTAAACTAGGCTGATTTCATGACATCACTCCATGTCTGGTATTTTATGGCTACCATACCTCTTTGTTGGTTTTGTTGACTTTGATCTCCAGGTTGTATCGCTCCTCATCAATAACATCGATCTTGTGGTGGATCTCCCTACACAGTTCCTGAAAATAAACACACCCTGCATCATGTGTGAATACTTTATAAACCTTTTACCTTGTTAAACATTTTTTTTCCAATGTGTTAGGAAATTGGCAAGTTTTGAAAGGGGAGATTAAGAAAACCAGCTGCTTTAAAACCACTATTTTGAGCCAAAGCTTCTGAAGCTGCATATGTGACTTCCACAAGGGTCCACGTAAGCCAGAGAGGACAGACTGGATACTTTAGCAAACTTCAGAACTATTGCCCTATTTGTGCCACCAAAATAGCTTTCAGGGTCTCAGGTTACGCACCAAAGTAATGAGCCATATGGTACCAGGGACCATTAGGTTCTAAGCTTCAGCAGCGTTTTATGAAAGGAGGCACTTTAGAAACTACCGTGAACCTACCATGTGGAGCTTCATGGGAAAAGAGTGGAAACATTTTCTTTTAGATGAATAGTCTCAGCAATGTTTCAGTTATTTTCTGGTGTTTTACTCCACCTAAGGTAATTAGGCCGGCGCAGCGAAGCGCTGCAAAGGCATATTGTAATTCGAATGTTTATTATTTTTCTCTTCCCAAAAAAAAAAGCACCATTTTGGAAGCCTAAACATATACGGAAAATCCAAACATTTTGCACACACGTCAGTCCTGGTGAAAATTCACATATTTTAAGGGTTTCATGTATGTTGAAGGGGCGGAGCCAGACCTCAAAGTTTGACTTCTCACCAAAAAAAAAGAAATTGTTATAGCTCCTACAAAGAAAGTTGCAGAGACATTAAACCTTCTGGAACTGATCCACATTTGGCCAAATATTCATTGGTCAAATCCTGACATCATAGAAGACCCGCCCCCTGAGAACAGGGAGTGTAATGTTTTACTTTGGAAGGTCCATATTTGACCCCCTCCACCTAATCAACACGAAACTGTCTCCAGTGACACATAACATGATGGTCTAAGTTGGTCTCCAGTTCTGAGAGCTTTGGCTAGAGGGACACCCCACAGGAATCGAGGCAAGACAATCCAATATGTTGAATATCCCTGAATTGAGGTTGGAGCGGTCCCGACGTCCTTCCAAGTAGACTAGAACACTCTTAACACACCACACAGAGCAGGATTATCTCACTGGATTATTTTGAGAGTCATCACGATAATTGGGGCATGTCGGAAGGGGAAGATTGGGGCAAAAATCAGCATAAAAATCCTGCCATGTGAACCAGGCATTACAGACTTCAAAATGACTAAGCATACTCTCAAGGCATTGGGGATTAAAGAGTTATCAAAAGCTATGTGGGCATGTCCAAGCCTCAAAATATGACTACTTGCCATAAAGACAAAACTGTTATAGCTCCTACAAGGAAAGTTGCAGAGACATGAAACATTCTTGATCCACATTGGGCTCTGAACAATAGTGAATGGTTGAATGCTGACATCGTTGAACTCACTCCCTGAAAACAGGAAGTGTGAAACTGTCCCCAGTGACAGATAACATGATGGTCTAAGTTGGTCTCTGAGAGGTTTGGCTGGAGGGTGTGGCCGAAGCATGGCGAAGTCTGACGTCACGCCATTGCCTGATGTTTGGTTCTAAATAACAAACGCATGGTTTGATTTACTCCAAACTGAACATCGTTGATCTTTGTAACCCCCAAACAGCTCTGTTAGATTACATTGGAAATTGGATCAATGGCGCCCCCTAAGAAAATTCAACCGCTTTATCTCCCGCATAGATTATAGGATCCATACCAAATTTTGCATGCATCATCGTGGAGGAATGTTGAACACGCTGGTATGGTCAATTGATGACATCACTTTAGCTCCGCCCACCGAGAACCAAATTAGATCATTCTTAGGTGATTGACCTTTCTTGACAGTCTCCAGAGATTTCAGAGAATGTCTGATAAGACATACTAATTTTAGATGACATTCTAAAGCATGACAGGAAGTCTTTGTCATCCTTTGCCACCAAACAGGAAGTGAGCGCAGATTCACACAGGAAGATTGGATTTCGTCCAAATTTTGAACGCTTTTCACTGAAGTAGAATTCTGCATGACAGAAAGTCATGTGAAGCTGCGAGGGTGTTCCAATGCTGCTTGCAGCTTTATATGTTATTGTTATTCAGAGATAACATCACATGTGCACTGCAGAATGGAATTATATTGCATCAGACCACAATGAAAACAGGTTAAAAAAATTTAATAAAATACACTGAGTTAAAGAGAACCTTTGGAAAAATATAAACATATAATTTAAAAGGACTGCCTTCATCACTGAATTGCATGTTCTTCTGGTTAGGTTAAGGCACTTGATAGTGGTGTAGCACAGGGTTTACCCTTGAAATACAAAGAAAAGTAATTCTACAGTTATTCTAATGGTCTATGTGTTTACCCATGGCAAGACATGTGATTCATTGAACATTTCAACAAATAATTTTGAGGTTTTCCTTACAGTCAGATTTTTCAATGCCTAAGGTCTGGGGTATTTATAAGTCTTAATTTGTTCCAGAAACAATTTCCCTCATTAATATTTTATGTCCAGTAGGAGGTGTGATGGCTAGATCTTCTCTGCCTTATTCCATTATAATTTATTCTTATACGAATTCCTTTTCACTCTGTACACCTCAGACTTTCAGTACAAGACAGACTCCTGTCACCTGCAGAAATACTCGGATGATTCTGCAGTCGTGGAGTGAATCAGAGATGGACAAGAAGCTGAATACAGGGAGCTGGTGGACCACTTTGTGGCAAGGTGTGGAAACAATCATCTCATCTTGAACGTGAATAAAACAAAGGAGATGATTGTAAACAAGAGAAACAAGAATAGGTCAAACACTATTTCCATCATGGGAGAAGAAGTGGAGGTTGTGGAGGAGTACAAATACCTCGATGTTCACCTGGACAAAAGACTGGAGTGGAGATGCAACAATGAAGCCATCTACAAGGGACAGAGCAGACTGTACAGGGGTTGGACAATGAAACTGAAACACCTGGTTTTAGACCACAATCATTTATTAGTATGATGTAGGACCTCCTTTTGCGGCCAATACAGCGTCAATTCGTCTTGGGAATGACATATACAAGTCCTGCACAGTGGTCAGAGGGATTTTAAGCCATTCTTCTTGCAGGATAGTGGCCAGGTCACTACGTGATACTGGTGGAGGAAAACGTTTCCTGACTCGCTCCTCCAAAACACCCTAAAGTGGCTCAATAATATTTAGATCTGGTGACTGTGCAGGCCATGGGAGATGTTCAGCTTCACTTTCATGTTCATCAAACCAATCTTTCACTAGTCTTGCTGTGTGTACTGGTGCATTGTCATCCTGATACACGGCACCGCCTTCAGGATACAATGTTTGAACCATTGGATGCAAATGGTCCTCAAGAATGGTTCCGTAGTCCTTGGCAGTGACGCGACCATCTAGCACAAGTATTGGGCCAAGGGAATGCCATGATATGGCAGCCCAAACCATCACTGATCCACCCCCATGCTTAACTCTGGGCATGCAACAGTCTGGGTGGTACCCTTCTTTGGGGGTTCTCCACACCGTAACTCTCCCGGATGTGGGGAAAACAGTAAAGGTGGAGTCATCAGGGAACAATACATGTTTCACATTGTCCACAGCCCAAGATTTGTGATCCTTGCACCATTGAAACCGACATTTGGCATTGGCATGAGTGACCAAAGGTTTGGCTATAGCAGCCCGGCCGTGTATATTGACCCTGTGGAGCTCCCGACGGACAGTTCTGGTGGAAACAGGAGAGTTGAGGTGCACATTTAATTCTACCGTGATTTGGGCAGCTGTGGTTTTATGTTTTTTTGGATACAATCCGGGTTAGCACCCGAACACCCTTTCAGACAGCTTCCTCTTGCGTCCACAGTTAATCCTGTTGGATGTGGTTCGTCCTTCTTGGTGGTATGCTGACATTACCCTGGATACCGTGGCTCTTGATACATCACAAAGACTTGCTGTCTTGGTCACAGATGCGACAGCAAGACGTGCACCAACAATTTGTCCTCTTTTGAACTCTGATATGTCACCCATAATGTTGTGTGCATTTCAATATTTTGAGTAAAACTGTGCTCTTACCCTGCTAATTGAACCTTCACACTCTGCTCTTACTGGTGCAATGTGCAATCAATGAAGAGTGGCTACCAGGCTGGTCCAATTTAGCCATGAAACCTCCCACACTAAAATGACAGGTTTTCAGTTTCATTGTCCAACCCCTGTACTTCTTGAGGAAGCTTAGGTCCTTTGGTGTTTGCAGCAAGATGCTGCATATCTTCAATAAGTCTGTTGTAGAGAGTGTGATCTCTTCTGCCATCATCTGCTGGGGAAGCAGCATCAGAGCCACGGACTTAAAAAAGCTCAACAATCTGATAAAAAAGGCTGGCTCTGTTCTGGGGACTCCTCTGGAACCTCTGGAGATCACTGTGCAAATAAGGAATCTTCATAAAATGAAGAACATTATGGAGAACCCTGAGCATCCTCTTCATGAGACTGTCCTACAACAACAGAGTGTCTTCACTCAGAGGCTTCATCAGATCTGCTGTAAGACAGACCGCTACAGGAGATCCTTCCTGCCCACAGCCATCAGCATCTACAACGGCTCTTTGAAGAAACCTGCATAATATGAGCTACAACATTTATTTTCCTTTTGAGATGAATAAAGTATTTTTGAATAGAATTTTGAATTGAATTTATCTTTACTCCAGAGATTTTATGACTGAAAGAGGTTTCAAAATCTTTTTTAGTTTTCACTTGAAGGAACTTCCACCAAAATGTATCCCCAAATGAGGGAAATTTTGGCTGTTTCATCTCAATAGGGTGAAAGGAAAAATATCTTTTAAGACTTTTTAGTGTCACAGGTACAAGCATTTAATACATTTAGAATTGGTCTTTCCTTCTTTGCTTAACAAAAATAAAACTCATTCTATATTTTTGCAGGATTATTCTATTTTTCATAATGTTCGAAATTATTTCCTACTTAAAACTTTTCTACACAGATAATCCCATTAAGGCATAAGGTCTCATGTTTAAGGCAGACCTGTTTTAAAGTCAAATGACAAAATCTTACAGAAAAAAAGGGTGCACCGCCTCAAAAGTGTTGCCCCATTCTTTAGCTTGTTGCACTCCAGAATGTCTTCAGACTGTACTTTCAGACAGAAGAAACATGTTGATTAATTCAAACTAATCTAAATACACCAGGGGAATGACTAATTTTGGTCCTGATTGCAGGTAAAAATGTTCTATTTAATAATAAAGTTCAACAAAACAAAACAGGAAGGAGCAAGTTATGCGCTGAGATTACAGCACTGTGGCACAGTAAACAGTCCTACTAAATGAAGTTGTAATTTGCTTTGGAATGAAGTTTAGTGAAAAGAGGTCTGGATGTCAATCTTTATTTGACTGATCAGATACAGAGCTGTGACTCCGTGTGCTACCACTGGAACCAATCTGGTCGGGTTTACGAATTAGTGTTAACATGTATGAAAACAGGTGTAAGTGTGTCGATACATGATGACTGGTGACACACCTGCAGCTCGTGCATGGATCTGGGCAAGGGCAGAGGAGGACAGCTTTCCGCCATGTACCTCTTCCTCTCCTCCTTCCGCTTTCTTTCTTCCTCCTCTAGTAAACCTTTAGCAATGGCCAGTATCAAACTCTTACAAACAACAAAAAAAAAAGTATTTAGAGGCCTTCTCAACAAGTTTTCCTCACTTTTCTGAAAAACATATTTATCTTAAATAAATATAATAGGAATATAAGTATTTTACCTTTAGATGATGCTTGCGGCATGAAGACAACTTTTTCCTTGATTATACAAGAAAACATTTGTTAGGACCAACAATTCTATTCAATTTACATAATTTGGCCAGTAACCATAAAAGGTCTGAATTACTCACTCTGACATCTTGGTGTTGATTAGGCTTTAAATCCCTGTATGAAGTCAAATAATAAACTGAAGATAAATAGAGTTTACAGAAACAGATGATTGTGGAAATCCTAGTGCAGGTAAGTGAGTGTAAAACCTATTCAAGAAAGCATTGATTCTGAGGAAATAATGCTTCCAGGTCAGAGAAACCCGACAGAAGCTTCAACAAGCCACTTCAGGCAGAATTCTCTTGTCTTATGAGGATAAGAACTAAAATCTTGTTCTCCCTAAGGGAAGCCTATCACGTAAAGCCCCTCAAATAACCCCACCCACCACCACCGACATTAAAAGATCAGCAGCAAACAGCTGATACGTTCGCTGCTGATGGAAATACCTCTGACAGTATGACAATAGGGGCAAAAAGCAAATAAATTAACAATGACTGCATTCAAACTGAATTTCCTTACTACAGTACATGTACAGACACATGCAAATGCCTTAATTTAATTTTAAAAATCATCTCAATAATATAAAGACTTCTATGATTTTAGTTTTTTTGCAGTGTAAATAAGAGCACAATTCACCACCATTTTCATAGAACTGCATAAACACATTGTCCTACTCTTGTAGGACTGTCTAAAGTATTTATTAGGATTACTGTAGAATAACAGATGAACAGTTTTTATAAACACAGAAAGCAATTATCCAAAAGTCAAATAAAGACCTAAAAAGCAACAGCAATAACACAAAACACTTCTGTATCAAGTATAGGCATATATAATGTCACACATTCAGAGGATTTCCTTACTGCACATTTTCCTTAAGACTATTCTATAATAAAACATCATGTTTTATTTCTTGATGCCTTTAATCAAGGCTAGTTATTTTGTTGCCTACGATCAAATTCCTTTACATTTATATACGACTACTTTTGCTGATGTCACTGTAATCCTAATAAAAGTTGTGTGGGTTTAACTGTAGTAAAGATGTAGATTGGAGATCCATACCACACTAGCTCTTTGAATCTTGGAGAATAATTAAAAGCATTGGAACTCAAGCTTCCCAGGACCCTCCTCCAGCTGTGGCAGTTTCGACGCTTTCTTTCTTCATCATAATGTAGCACTGCTTGTTTTACATCAACAATAACATCCAAGAACTCCAGTCTATACAGGTGGTGCTATATCCTTACAGTTTACCCACTCATAACCAAAAGAAACACATCCTGTTTAAAGTTAATAAAAAGAACTAGGAAGTTAATGGCAGAACAAAAAATATCAATGACAAAAGTGCTAACAAAGATGACTTACCTTTCTCAGAACCAAGTGACAGTGTTAGATAGCAACTCAATTTCTGGTTCCATAAGGTCTTAAATATTCATTTCCTCATATACCCAAATGTCCATTTTTGGAAATGAAATTTCTAGTCACCAATGAGCTTCCAAGCCCTGGAGAAATTATATCTGGCCACCCCTCATCCAAAAACAATCTTCTCCCTTTATGGTTGTACTGCAACTAACTGCTCGTCTTGAATGTTGCTTTGTACAACTGAAAAGGTTTATGTAGAAAGAAAATGGATGGTGGTTAATTTTAATGGGTTCGGGACACCAGGGAGCAATGGTGTTGAAAACTGAGGTTACAGCAGGTGGAGGATATTAGAGAGCTTCTTTGATGGTGGGGGTTTTCCAAGCCCCCTAAAAGATGGACCGCTGAAACACAAAGATGAGATCCATGTCCACTCAGGATTTTTACAGAAAAAAAAGTTCTCTTTTATCATGTTAGGAAACAAAGTTAACTAGTGTACGACTAAATGGGTCATAAAAAACAAGTCAACTAAGGAGTGCAGCAGCTTTTTAATGTTTCAACAATATAAATAAAAACAAACTTAAGAAAACTAAGATGAAAAATGAATTGTTTCACATTTTTTAAACATTGCATTCATTGAAAACATTGTGGGCCAGTAAGAAATCACCTGAGAGAACAAATTAGCATCTGACTGATGTGGATCATTTACAACAAGAAGACATCAAAACACTGCTGATTTTACAGCATATTTCACCATCTGCTCCTCTACCTGGCTTTCATAACCACTGATTAGAACAGCAAAAACCACATCACTCAAATGTCACATGCACGCCTTCGATCAAAATAAAACATCCAGAAATATTTATTGATTCTGTACAAGATATCAAGAGGTTAACTTCATACAAATTGTGCAAATGTCACCACATGGGTACAAAACAACGGTGAATAAAGGCACCATACTTCCACTCCTACCACACCTTTCACATGACTAATGTGCTTAGAAAGTCTGATAGGTACCAAATATAGCAAATACTAAAATGTGACTCAAGCAAAATCAAATGAAGCAAATTACAAAATACCACACCTTCATGAGAGATGAACTGTAGCTGCTATGGTTCCGTTTCCTACTGAAGTAAAAATGCAGCGTTTAAAACCTATGTTGAAAAAAGTTTTATGAAAGAATCAGCTCCACATATAAAAATCTGAGAAGAGAATAACTTTGTGACCAAACTGGACACTGAAACTCAAATGCGGCCATTAAAATAACTTTTTTTTTTTTTTTTGGAGGGGGGGGTTAATTTAAAGTACTGAATGGGCCAGGATCGGGTCACAAAGGATACCTCAGCTACGACTGTTTTACATCAGCTGGGTCATAATCCCACTACCAAAATAAGCTGCAGCCGAACTGTAACACCTACCGAATTTAAACGGCAACAATCAGAACATTTAAAGAGAATGGCACAACTGGAAACCCGCCAAGACAACGCCATTCAACTGAACCAAAACCTCAGACAAGGGCAGATTTAATCAGATGTTGTCGGTTTTTTGGTTTTACGTCCATCTCATGTAGTTATTTTGTTTGCATTTAGTGAAGCACTTTGGTCAACATTAGGCGTTGCTATTAAATGCGCTATTCAAATAAATTTGACTTTGACATAAATGGCATGGCATGGCATGGAACAGGTTCGAAATTTAGATGATTAACCTCAAGTGTTCAAAAACACAAACCAAAGTTTGTATTATCAGCATCTCGTCCTTCATTCAGCTGAGATGTGGGCAGAATCTATGGTTACCATGAATGTAAAGGTGAGTCCATACTGCTGATTCATTGCCTTAACCTGATTAGGGTAAATTAATTTGACAGGTGAGAATATTGGCATCAATTTTCATGAAAAATATTTTTCAGCCTATGACTAGAGCAGAACTCCTTTAGTATTAAGTACAAAGACAGAAAGCACAGCTTTGTAAAATTAACAAACTCATATGAATTGAATGTTCAAAGCTATGTTTGAAGACCGATGAGGAAAAGCAAGCCGAGCGTTCACGGCAGGCTCCGCTGTGGAGGGAGGGAGAGCAGGGGACAGGGACCTGCAACGTGTGCTTGGTTAAATTTTCAGGCCAAGTCATCGGTTTTCTTGGAACGGCCTACTGCAGCTTGAAGTTTTTTTTTACAGGCAGTGACTACTAAAGTTAACGAATCTAGCCAATGTCTCTAAGGTAAATATCAATTGTAAGTGTAACACTAAAGGTTTTAACAAGGCGGACATGAATATGATTTTAAAGAAACTGTAACGGTAATTCTAACCATCTGAAATGTTACCAATAAAGTTGTTGCTTGTTGTTTCCCTGTGTGGAAACTGGAATACAGAGTGGGAAAAGCATAAAACAGAAAGCCACAGTGATTCTGATGAAGACATGTTTTTGTTTCTTTGACTTCATATTCAACACATACTCGTTAAAAGGAAGCACGAAAGCTGTGCATCTCCATCCTTTGGGTCATGGAATTCCTCCGCAGTGAAAAAAGGCTGGGTCCTTGGAGCTGACATCAAATATTTTCATGACAAAAGGACATGTAACGATGCACTAAGCTTCCAAGCCAGGTAAGACAATACAAGATATTGGGTTTGTGTCTGCAAGAAACGCATTTTAACATATTTTAATAAACCAAGAGTACCTTTGTGTTGTTCCTTTGAGCAGGAGTTCCAAATCCAAGCTTAGTTTTCTAAGATTAATATATAATTATTTAGGCTAGTCAAAAATTAAGGTGGTCCTGATTTAAAACAAAACAATAAAATTGCCACTTTTCATGTTTTCACAGTAAAGGTAAATGTTGTGACAAATCTCTGTCACCATAATACCAGTCCAGGTCTCTTTTAGGAATTCAATTTAAAATGTGAAACTTATGTTGTATACATTACACAGAGTGTCAATATACTTGTTTATAACTATGGCAAACAGCCAACCCAAAATTCAATTTTCCAGAAAATTTGAAAATGTTTTCAGACATTCAAAAGGACATTTTAGACCAGCTGTGGGTTTATTCAAAAGTAATGTCCATGTTCCATCCATCCATCCATCCACCCACCCATCCATTTACCCCTCCACCCATCCATCTACCCCACCATCCATCCATCTACCCATCCATCTACCCCTCCACCCATCCATCTACCCCACCATCCATCCATCTACCCATCCATCTACCCCTCCACCCATCCATCTACCCCACCAACCATCCATCCATCTACCCCTCCATCCATCCATCTACCCCTCCATCCATCCATCTACCCCACCATCCATCCATCCACCCATCCATCTACCCTTCCATCCATCCACCCACCCATCCATCTACCCCACCATCCATCCATCCATCCACCCATCCATCTACCCCACCATCCATCCATCCATCTACCCCTCCACCCATCCATCTACCCCACCATCCATCCATCCACCCATCCATCTACACCTCCATCCATCCACCCACCCATCCATCTACCCCACCGTCCATCCACCCACCCATCCATCTACCCCACCATCCATCCATCTACCCCACCATCCATCTACCCTCCACCCATCCATCCATCCACCCATCCATCTACACCTCCATCCATCCACCCACCCATCCATCTACCCCACCATCCATCCACCCACCCATCCATCTACCCCACCATCCATCCATCTACCCCACCATCCATCTACCCCTCCACCCATCCATCCATCCACCCATCCATCTACCCTTCCATCCATCCACCCACCCATCCATCTACCCCACCATCCATCCATCCATCCACCCATCCATCTACCCCACCATCCATCCATCCACCCATCCATCTACACCTCCATCCATCCACCCACCCATCCATCTACCCCACCATCCATCCATCTACCCCACCATCCATCTACCCCTCCACCCATCCATCTACCCCTCCACCCATCCATCTACCCCACCATCCATCCATCTACCCATCCATCTACCCATCCATCCATCCATCTACCCCTCCATCCATCCATCTACCCCTCCATCCATCCATCTACCCCACCATCCATCCATCCACCCATCCATCTACCCCTCCATCCATCCATCTACCCCTCCATCCATCCACCCACCCATCCATCTACCCCACCATCCATCCATCTACCCCTCTATCCATCCATCCATCCATCCATATTATCAGAGATCAGGTCGAGGGAGCAACAAGTCCAGGTTAAAGTTAGCATCTTCATAAAGCAGGACAAGACTTTATGAAGGGGGGGCCCTATTAGGAGTAGTGGGTCCTCACAACGTAGTACATGTTGGGGAACATGGGCCTTACACTGTAACAAATGCTAGAACACACACACACACACACACACACACACACACACACACACACACACACACACACACACACACACGTTAAATTTTCATCAGGCAGTGGAATGAATGTCTCGGTGCATCACCAGCTCCCTTCAATAAAGTCTCGACCCCGTTTCTCTTGGTACCTCCACTGTGTAACCCACCACATCAGTTTTAGTCCAAAAGACTAGCCAATGGTAACAGCTGTTACTTTTAGCTTGTGCAGCTTTGCTCTTACAATATAGCAAAATGATGGTACTGATGGTAATTAAAGCATAGGAACAACTAATTTGGACAGATTTCATTAATGTAATTTATATGAGATCTATAAATGCAAACACATTTGGACCATTATGTCAAGCTATGCAATAGACAGGTTCAGACATGATTATGACAAAATCTAGTCTACCACTAGTTATGGCTCTAAGGAGCTGAGAAGTCATTATCACTGGTTGTGAAGTGCTAAAGTCAATGTTGCTCTCCTTGCAGTGAAGAAAATAATGCTCCTACAATGCACAACTACAACAATCAGAACAAGCAGAACGCAAATCCTTCATAACCAGACGTAACCACAGAACAACTTGCATGTTGCAATTGCTGAGGTCGTAAAACTGATGGTATAAAACTCTGCAGCAGAATCCTGTATGACAGTACTGGTTCACAGAAACAAATCACTAGAAAAAAGGCTGGGAACCACTGATCCACAGTCAGCACCAGACAATAAAAAACTTGTATGGGTCAACCACTGGCATGCTTACCATGTCTAAAATTTCTCTGTTTAGATGTTCTTAATGCACATCTCCATCATCTTAGTTTTGGTCTGTGGACATTTTGCTCCACTTAGATTATCCGCACAACTTAGCTGAGATTAATGTCTAAACTTCGACTTTCACCATAAAATACTCCCAGTATTCCGAGGCATCTTCTATTTGTGAATGTCGCAAAAGAAGAATTTAAACGCTGCATCACTTTGACATCAACAGTCTCCTGAGAAATCCCACTGAAAATTTGCCCTGATATAGAGAAACAGCACAGAAGCATGACATAGAACTGAAACAGGGAAAAGCCCACTGTACAGCCCCAAATAAAACACTGTCAAATCAAGGGGCTATTGCATGTCCTGTCCAGAAAAGATGGAGAAGAAAGTCACAACCAGATTCCATTTAAAGATTTGAAAAACATGGAAATTACTCATCTTTACCAAATGAATTAAAAGAAGGTCCAACAATATCCAGAGGGACAAGTTGGTTGTTTTAGTGGAAAATGTCAAAAACCAAGGAAAGTAACAGCCAAGTAGACTGTAAGATGCATCATGTCCAGGCCACTTTGCGGGAGAGAGCCTGTTTGAAGCACTCGGGGTCAACTTCACCGCCAGGCCACAGAGCTCTCTCCAGGCTCACTAGAACGTTCTGGTGGCGTTCTTTGATGTTGACCGGGTACTTGGCCCTCAGCAGCTCATAAGCAGCAATTAGCCTCATGTTCTGCTTCACCATCAGATACTGTATGATACACATCGGTGCCAGAGAGAAACCGTCCCGACAGTGGACTAGAACACGCTTCCTCTTCTCCGTGGACGCGTTTATGCACTCGTTGATGTCTTCAAAGCAGCAGTGCTTGAGAGCTGGGTGGTCAGCCAGAGTGTCCGGCATGTCCCCAATGTCCACCTTGAGGCGGGACCAGCAGTGCCGGGAACCGCGGGAGCAGGTGCAGGGGATGAGGCTGAGGGAGGGGGCTGGCTCTCCAGGCACACTGCTCATGTCAATGATGCTGTCAATATTGTTACGACACAGTGTACGTCCATTGTATGCTGCATTCAGGTTGCCAACGTAGATGTAATCTGTCACTTTGGAAATGACCGGTTCAGAGTACTGGAAGTGTTCTGGGCCGCTTGGTTTGGGCTCAAGCACATCAGGGGCCCTGGCTCCAGCCGGCCCTGTGGCAGCTCTCCTACTGTAATTGCGCAGCTTCTTGGAGCCAGTGCGTGACGGGGGATTCGAGTCTGATTCCGAGCTGCTGTTCCATGGTGGAGAGAACAGAGAGAAGCGGCTGGAGGATTTACTCTTGTTGAAGATCTCCACAGGGCTGGGCAGGCCAGAGCTGGACAACGTGGTAGATGCTGAGGCACAGAACATCGATGCTCGCTCTAGAGAACCTGTGCTGCTGGCAGCTCCTGCACTGTGGGCCAGCTCCATCTGTAATAACACATAAACAGCTGATATGAATCTTGACATCTTGATAGTCCAGTCCACACCCTTCAATCTGCTGCCAACATTTTTTTATTTCTCAAGGTGTGTCATTTTTAGGTGGACAGAAAATGTTTTTTATTTTTAGTTGGTTCCAAAACATCAGATCAGCATTTGCAAATGTAACAATACCTCAGAGAAAAACACACATCTGCAATTCTAAGCTTTTAGTTTGCTAACTTTCAGTATGATAAAATAAGTAATGTAGTGTTTAAAGTCCTCATAGAAACTTATCCCAGTTTTAACTATTTTTAAAGCCTAATTTTCTTAAAATGCAAAAAAATCTGTGGATGTCCTTTGTAATCATTCTCAGATATGAAAACGTGCAGCATGGATGGTCTACTTAGGCAGTATTTGGTCCACTAATGTGGACTTACCCCTCCACATCAGTGGATTCAGGTATTCCAATCAGTTGCATGGCCACAGACAAATACCATCCAGCACTGAGGCAGGCAGAATGCTTCCTCAAACTTTTGTGAAAGAATGGGTCGCTCTCAACAACATAGTGAATTCCAGCGTAGTACTGTGATCCGGCACCACCTGTGCAATAAGTCCTCCCTACTAAACGTTCCACGGCCACTGTTAGTGGTATCATATATAGCAAATAGCAACAACGGAAACTATATCATGGGAAAGAAAACAAAAGTGCAGAAGTCCTCAGCAGTCTGCAGTCAAAAACTACAGACCTCCAAACGTTTGAAACGTGACTAGAAAGCTGCATGGAATAGGTTTCCATGCCCAAGCATCCAAGCCGGACCCGTAAGATAATAAAAGCCCCTTTTACAAACCACTTCAAGGTGTTTTCTGAAATAATCGATGTGGCGAGGGGGAGGTAGAAGCTAGCCTGCCTTCATTAGACCATTTGACTTACCAAAGCAAGGTAGTCACAGGCCTGTATCGATTGGGGCAAGACTGCTTCGAAGGTTACGGGTGTGATGTACTGATGAGCTATGGTTTGACCGACCAGCCAGCCGCAGGATTTAAAATTGTAAAGAAGACAGCAAAATCATTTGAGATGAGAAGAGTAAGAAGATGAGATACAGCATTTCATTTATATGTGAAGCATTTGGTTGGCCAACAACAACATCGCTACTTTGAGTTATTTCACCATTTGTTTTAAAGGAGTGGTATGGGGAGAATCCCGATGCAAATTTTACATTGACATTAATTCCATACAACACCTCATTACATCCCGCATTGCCGGGATGTATTGTGGGTTATTTCCCTTTACATCTTGGTGTCAGTCTATACCATGATTTAGGCATGTACCAATTCAAACCCAGACACCCACTCAGTGCCCGGATTACAGCATTTTTAATGAACGGTACTGAGTGTCTCTGAAGAAACACAGGTTCTGATACACTATACTGCCAAAAGTATTTGTCTCTCTACGTTTACATGTACATGCCAAAATCCTTTTCTTAATCTCCAAGGTCCAATGTGTTGATGGGCCCATTGTTCCCAGCAACAGCAACTTTAACTATTGTGTAAACATCTTCCTCAAGGTTTAGGAGTGTGTTCATAGTTAGATGAGAAAACCAGAACTGCAGCCTCTGTTCTAATTCATCCCAAAGGTGTTCAAGAAGGTTGAGGTCAGGACTCTGTGCAGCCCAGTCACGTTTCTCCTCACCAACCTTTATACACCTGCAGCCCTGGAAGTGGTTGGAACACCAGGATTCAGAATCAGAATCAGCTTTATTGCCAAGTTCGTACATACAAACAAGGAATTTGACTCCGGTACACTTTGCTCTTTTGTTCTGTTTTTGTATTACAGAATATACATATTTACAATGTACAATATACACATATATAATAAAATGGTGCATTTGCTACATCTGTATGCTGTTGTTTTATTAAATGTTCAACAGAAAAACAGCCTGGGCGAAGAAACTGTCTCTGTGGCGGCTGGTTTTAGTGAAACCATTCATTGATTTGGTTGGTGGGACCCAATACTTTTGACAACATATTGTACCAGTTTTAGGTTTGCCATCTTTGATTAATATGAGTTTCACTTTCTGAATATGTGTAACAAACAAACATGTATAATTTTCACAATATTTTCTTTTCAATGCACCAATAAATAAAAGGAGTGGTACATCAGTAAAATCATGATGACAATTTTACCCGTTGTAGGAATTTAAGATATTTCTAGGTCAAGTGAGAAATCTTTATTAAGCAGTTATTTGTTTTGTTCAGGTTCACCGTTGCCAAGGCCAGAGAAAACAAGCTTTTATTTGCCTGTACCTGAGCTTTAAGGTTGTTCTTCCACTCCTGAGTCTCCAGAGCCTTGAAGCGGCCACTGCTGTCGGAGGAGACCGACGCACACAGGGGCCGATGGGCTCTAAGAGGTAGCTGGGGGGTGAGGGCCACAGGGACATGCCTTGTGTTAGTATGCTCGCTCCTACTCATTCTTACATTAGGACAAGAGCCTGCAATACACAAAGGTTACATGTCACAACGAGTGAGGGAACACTGTTCAAACGTCACTTCAAAACATTTTTTTTTTCATTTATTAAAATAAAAATGCTAGAACTCCAATAAGTGTTACCTTATTATGTATGTACCATGAAATAAATGAAATAATGAATGTCATTGTTTCCTGTAGCTCTACTCAATATCTGGGGTCTATGTTTGCTATGAAGCTAAAGCTAGAAGAGTGTAAGACTTTAATCATTTGTTTATTTCTCTTAAGTCAAATAATTTGTACAAAATTCACCAATATTGACGGATATCGCATGTTTTCCCAACACCCTGCAGCCTGAATTACTTTGACACCATGCCACACTGCTGTCAAATTGCTCTCTTCATATCCATCTAAGATGACTCTGCAGTTGTGGGAGTTGTATGAGTATTTCTGCAGATGACAGGAGTTGTGTGTATTTCTCCAGAAATCTACAGTGAGATTATGAAATACTAATTCTGTTTATAATATAGATAACCCTCTAATATAATCTGAAGAGATTGTGTTGTCGCCTCTCATGGTTTTGGGAGAAATAAATTCCTGAAAGTGGGACAAATGCATATAATGGTTGAGCATTTTTTAGGTATTTTGACAAGATATTTCTCCAAAACTGTACAGTAAAATATTAAATATTTATTATTTTACATAAAACATGAATGTAAAAGTTGTAAAAATGTAATTAATATAAATGTTCTGTAGGTTCCTTTTCTGTTTACCTCTTGTTTTCTCAACCGTTGCCAGGATCAGGGTCCTTTCTGCTCCATAAGTAATGCAACTTGTAGGGCCGACGCTAATCTTTAAGAGAGAGCTGGTGTCGGCTGGCGTCACCACGTATTTCTGACTGTCTGCTCACTTGACCGCAGTTTTCTTCTGTACAAGACCTGCAGTTCGAGCGGCCGCTTTAGTCAGCGCTAACGTCTTACAGCGTTCGTCTTTAGGCCCCGCCCAGGATGTTCATGTTCCCAGCACTCAAAATTCTTTGAGTTCAACCAAAAACAGAGAGCGTCAAAACCAAAAGAGCGAGTCGTAGCCAAAGATTTTTGACATGCGCAAATAAAAGTTTATGTTTTGCAAATAACTTTTTTCTCTTTATGAGAAAAAATTTGTCAATTTAATCAAAAAAAGTTTTTTCAAACAATTTTTTTTTCTCACCGAAATAAAATATTCCATAAAAAACAAAATTGTTACAACTCTGAAAGTTTTGATCACAACTTAATATTTTTTGATTGAGATTAGTTTTTTTTGATTGAATAATATTGAGACAAATTTACCTCCATACAACAAAGCATAATGAATAGTTTTATTTTTTTCTCAGTTAAAGTAGGATTTATTTTTATGCGATTATCATCATCTTACTCCATTTAATTTTGCTGTTAATCTATTTAATTTCGAATGTTAGCAGGACATTTCCTCAATGGGTTGATGGGTGGGTAAAAATACAGCAGCTGCAGAGAGGTGTGTTAATCTACAATTCTGCTTCCTACCCTGGGCCTCTTGGTTGTCACCATTCATTTATTTATTTTTAAATCAGAGGGTCACACGAGGCGGTGGAAGAGTGAGTTTTCTCTGTAGTGTGGACTTCAGAGGTGGAAATTGTAATATGACTGATATTAACTTTGCTGCTTTTTTCCTTCTTTATAACTTCTACTTCATCAAATACATTTTTTGCTTGCAAGTTCAATAATAGATCATACATTTGCTTAAACAAACCTACTATCCTCTGGATAAATTAGGCAGCACTGGAAGGATCACGTTGTTTGATTTCTTCAGTGCATTTAACACAATTTACCTTGTTTTACAATGTCAGAAAATCCAGGAGTCTCATTTAGAAACGTTGCGTACGCACAGACCAGGGCCAGAAACTGCCGTTCGTCACTTTCCACACAAAGTTGTGTTCTATAAAAACCAAACATGACGGGAGACCCATATGTACGTTCGTTTTGGAGAAGGTGGAGACTGGCAACGCAGATGGCGAGGCGGGGAATTGAAGCCACACTGCATCATGATTCTTCTCAGACATTCAATTTCACTTTATATTAAACTTTAATCATAGATCGACTTTATCACACATATTCTAAATGGCAGTGCTATTTATGCTTGCACTGATGAGCTATAACTATACATAAGGATTGCTCACATTAATATAAAAGGTCTATAAGCCAACTTAAATCTTAAATCAAAGTCAGCACAACATTCCATCACAGTTTTCTCACCATCACATTCCTCTCCCCCTGGTGATCATCAGGGTGATGTGAACCACAGATTAACACATAAACTGTGACGAGGTTTGAGGTAACAACACTGACTGCTGTAAACACTGGATAGGATAGTTTTATTTTTTGACATTTCTACATAAAAAAAACAAGTGCAGCACAGTCAGTGATCATTATCTAAAAGCCTTTAGCAGTGAGAGTACCATATAATACCATATAACTGAAAAATATCGAGGAATACTTCAACTAACTGTACAAACTGCATTAAACTGCTGCTTGTTGAAAGCCATGAATCACATGTAATTACCCTCATCAGTGTACTGCAGTCTCCCAGCCATGATTAGTGACACCATGCAAATTTATAGAAGAGTTTTGAAGAAACACCGGTTCTGTAGCAATTTGAGCATGCAGCACATTATAAGCATTGAATAATTAGTGCAGCAAGGATTTCCGCTTCTATCCATCCTGTTTTTTTTACAATTCCAGGATTATGGTTTATAAACAAGATGAATGCCATAGCATAGTGATAGAGACCTGCCAGTTTAGAGTATTGTGACAGGTCTGGCTCCAAATCTTAAGAGGTAAGAACACTTTTCCCTTCCAACTAGTAAAACTCAGGCTCAAAACAAAGTGCATCAGGTAATAATGGCTTCATTTATGTCTCTCATAAAACATTTGCCACAATGACACAGCAGAGGTTGCAGAATAAAACCTGGGTTTTACAGAAACATCAGCTGAGCTGGTACCACAAACAGAGCAGGTAAATGAGGCCTGATCACAAGTGTTCCCCTAGGACTAGAATATCTCCATGTCTGAACGGCATCGCTGACTCAGTCATTACCGACCCTTAGTTAATGTGATGCTTTAATAAACCGCGATTTCATCTCCTTCGTAATAACAGAATACATTAAATCATGCGATGCAACCTAACATTATTAGAGTGGGGTTTTTGTGTCTAAACCGCGAAAATCGTGATGAACCGAGTCAGCAACGTGTTCTGGGTTTACTGGAGGCTGTGGGCTCCCTTCTACATCTGCTGCTGCTGGGAACCAAACCAAACCATTCACCCGACCAGTGTTAAAGACATCACAGAACATATCTCTTACCGATTCTCCCATTGTGTCTGCAAAGCAACTCCGGCTTCAGAAGTTCGTGAGCGCTCGGTTCTTTTGTCCACTCGTCCCTGGTTTCCATGTTCTACCTCCTGCTGACAGAGGAACATCACCCAGGCGCAGTAGGCACGTCATCTTTGCCAGGCCGAACAGCACTTCAGCTGCATCCCACAAGCATCGCTCCAGCCTTTAGCAGCTCGGTTCGCTGCTAGCCGAGCACCAGCTAACTCACTGGGAGTTAAAGCCAGTCGGTTAGCACGGTGGGAGAATCCGGGGTAAAATGAGAGAAGACATGCTCACAGCCAGCCTGGACTGACATGAGGAATGAAGCAGTTATATTGGTCCAGCTGAACGGGACGAAGACAGAATGCGCACCAGCTAACTGCTGCTGGTTGGTGGATATGGGAAGTCAGCAGGACCAAAAAACATCTGGCTTTTTACGCGTCGTTGAGGAATTGCGTGAATGCTTGAGGAAAACGTAGAAAACAATAAAAATAAAAGACTTACAAAACGTCATACAAGACTTAAACTAGTTGCTTATATTATAATTTTTTAGAACTGTTTTTATTGCAAACAAATGCAAGAGAACAGCAACTGTGCAATACATAATATTATCTCTTATTTATTTTATTGGTTATACAGCAATATTAATGTTTTGTTTTGTTTTTTGTTTTTTTTAATGAATGGCTTCGTCCCGAGGTAGGTTTCTTTGATTTCCAGTTTAGAATTATTGTCTTGCCAATAGTGGAAAAAAGGGATCTGTGTTTGAGATTTTCAACCAACGTGCCTGCCAAGCCAGCAGAGGGATGGAAGGAGAAACAAGGACTTTAAGCTAAAAATGGTAGTTTTTCCAGGTACTGATATCCAGAACAAGTCAACATGTGCTATGAAAGTAATCCCAGGGTACAATGTGTGCAAGCAAGTGTCCACAAATCCCACATAAACATTTTCCTTTGTGTGAGGTGATATCTGTTAATGACTGATGTATTTAGGTTTGGGTTCCTGATAGGAAGATACTTTACTGCAGCTTTAATTCAGAAGTCTTCTACGGAGTATTAGGGTCACTTGGAGAAAAGAAAAATGTCTTCATTTTAGTACAAACAACGGTGATCACTAAGCCAAAAATTTCCTGTTACACTAGTCAAGCGGCCATGGCGGTGTTGTCTCAAATGGCAGCAATAAACACACATCCAGAGTGACTAAAATGGAAACTTCTATTATTTTCAGGCTGACAGTGTTACACCAAACATGAATTAAATGACACTGCTTAAATAAATATGATCCTTAATTGAATGAAATCATTACAATGGACAATAAATTGTGATGTAAGGTTTGTAGTAAGACCAAACTGCAGAACGAAGCCAGAGATAAAGAGGTGAAAATATTTAATAAAAATGAAAGCAAACTTGCAGAGCTGCACCAGAGGAATGGGTCATGGATACAACGGGAAGCAAATGGCATAATAAAAAAACGGAACACAGGAAATGCAATGGAAGGAACCAGCAAAGAGTATGACAACCAGAGAGGTTATGTGCAGAGGGAAGTGTGGAGAAAAACATGGCAAAACAACTGAGAGTAATCAGTTGGAGATGAAGAATAGCTGAGACAAATGAAGGCAGAGAATACTGAGGGGATGAAAGTAATGAGCAGAATCTGAACACTGAGAAACACAGGGAAGAAATCGAGCAGAATTAATACAAAATGTACATAGAACACAAGAACAAATTAAGAACCAAATCCACAAACAAACTAAACGGATAAACGACAGGGGAAAACTGAAACATAAAAGAAACCCAAAACTCAATCCCAAAAATTTTTTCAAAAGAAATAAATCGCCCCCATGCAAATGCAGTGGAAATTCTCAGAAACTCATGCACACAGTAAATAATGTTTACAATAACCCTGTACTGCTGTGCAAAACCAACCTAATGTTCACTGTCTATGTTATCATGGAAAGAACCTGCCATGTAACATGTAGACATGTTGTTTAAACCAAATAAAGAGGTACTGGATATCTGCTCCTGGAGATGGCCTGGGAGGGATAATAGGCTGTAGAGAACAATACAACGCTAATGAATGAGATTAAGACAGTAAAAAATGGAAGAAAGAGGTCAGGTCCATGAAAAAGATGTTAGGTAACAGATCGGCCTGGGCCATTAGCAAAGGGATGGGCATGCTTCATCACATGCTTGAGATTTTATTTAGAACATTTAAATAATAAATTACATATTTCTTCTTCCATCTTTTATATTGTTGGGTTAGGGAATATCAAAACTGAAACTGAGAGGCACAAACCCTGGGCAGCTCAATATACTCCTAGCTAATCCGAGCTTTCTTGTAGAAGTGGAGTTGGCGGAGGAGTGAAAATACCTCAAGGGTTCTCCTGGACAATAAACTCAAATGAAACTGGAACAGTGATACTCTCTACAAGAAGGGACTGAGCAGACTATTTCTTGAGGAAGCTCAGTTCCTTTAATGCCAGCAGGAAGATCGTGCTTAAGTATCTTTAAGTCAGTTGTAGGGGTTGTAGTTTCTTTTTTGGAACAGTTTTAATATACACAAATAGTTTACATAAACATGTACAATAATTCACCCTTGCTTCATTTCACCTTCCCCTCATACTTTACCTCTTTACAGAGATATTCATCCATATCACACAAACCATTAGTTCCAAAGTCTTGACAGTTTTTCTTGCAGGTCCTTTAGGTTCAGTCAGAATAGATGGACAGCATCTGGGAACAAAAGCTGTGGCAACAAATCTTGCCACAGTTTATGAGATTTTGGTCTGGACTTTGTCTAGGCCATTCTAACACATAAGCTATAGAGGCTTTGATCATAACCATTTCATTTTAGCTTTGGCTATATGTTTATTATCGTTGTCCTGCTGAAAGGTGGAACCCTACCCATCAACTCTGACCAGCCTCTGAGTCTCTGCTGATCAGAAGCATCTCCTCAGCATGATGCTGCCACCACCATGTTTCATCATGGGGATGTTGTTTTCAGAGTGATGTGCAGTGTTAGTTTTTCACCAAACTGAATTTTCCATGGTGGTCAAAAAGTTAGATTCTCTTCTCATCTGACCAGAGCACTTTTTCTACATGTTTGCTATGTCCCCTAAATAGTTTGTAGCAAACTGTAAATGGGACTTTAATCATAGTCAGGCCACGATTCTTACTCAGTCTCTCGTTGCACTGACTCAGCACTTAGAGGTCTAAGTAATCATCCCATCACTGACAACAGAGGAATATTTACCATTTTTTCAAAGATAACAATTAGGAAAATAGATTCAGCATTTTTTTCAAAACCTTTTCTTTACATTTCAGAGAGCACTGAGTTATAACAAAGCTTGGATAAGATCATCAATGAGTAACTTGCAGAATAGGATCATTTAGATTAAAGAGCATAATTTGGCACATATTGACGTGCATCCAAAAAAACTGTGTATAGTAATAGCTTCAGAGTCATATCGGTTTGACAATCAAAGTGCCATCCTCTTTGAAATAAATGGTTTTAGCTCAATTTAAAGTCATAATGAAGGCTTTTTCCACACTCCTGGCCAGTGGATGAAAGGTGCACATCTGTGGGTATCTGTGTGTGTCGGCATATGTATATAAAAGGTCAGTTTTCTTAACACCTGTAATGCTACAGTGTGTTTCCAGTTGTAGAACAGTCTAAAATAGGACATTCTGACCCTACCCAAGTTTATATTCCCGCAGGTTTGGGTAGTAACTAGCTACATGTTATGATATTCTGTAACCTAATTACGAAATACAAGTAACTGTAATTCATTACAGTGACTGATGGAAACATGTAATTAAACTGCAGTTATTAAAATTCTCTTGATTACAGCTTGTGTTACATCTTACTATGTACTGTTTACAACCCCAATTCCAATGAAATTAGGACATTGTGTAAAACATAACAAAACAGAATATGATTATTTGCAACTCCTGTTCAACCTTTATGCAACTGGATACACTACAAAGAAAATATATTTAATGTTCAAACTGATAAACCTTATAGTTTTCTTGCCAATATTCACTCATTTTCAGTTTGAGGCTCCAAAACAAGTGCGACAGGGGCAACAAAAGACTTGGAAAGTTGAGCAGTGCTGAAAAAGGAAACAGCCGCTGGCTTCTCTGGGCCCTAGTTTATCTGAGATGGACGGACACAAAGTGGAAAAGTGTGCTGTGGTCTGATGAGTCCGCATCTCAAATTATTTGGGAAACCTTCTGGGCCAAAGAGGAAAAGGACTATCTGGATTGTTATCAGGGCAAAGTTCAAAAGCCAGCATCAGTGATGGTATGGGGGTGTTAGTGCCCATGGCATGGCTAACTTTCATATCTGTGAAGGCACCATTAATGCTAAAAGGTACATACTGTCAGGATCTGTCTGTGTCTGTTCCACTTTGTGTTTTTTTTCAGCAGGTTCAGTTGGAGGGAGGAGCTGCGCACTGCTTCTCACACCTGTGAGTCGTTAGGGTCGTTATGGCAGCTTCTTAAGGAGAGGGTTGCCGAGCATTTGACGCCGGAGTGTCGTCATTTGTGGTACCTCAAGCCCTGTATCCTGTTCTTGTTTTACAAGCTCTCTTAGGTCTTCTTGTGACCTAGCTCTGTTCCTTTTTTAAGGTGCCTTCCTGGATCCTTCTGGTGGTTCCTGTGCAACCTGTTCTCACTCTCCTTCTGAAGGAGGCACCGGGTTCTAGATGCTCAGCTGCCTAACCTGTCCACCCTCCAACGAACTGCTTACCTTTTGGAAACAAGGACCTTCCATCCAAGAACTGACCACCCCTCCTGGACTCCATTCCAGCCAGCAACAGTAAGCCTTCATCACTCAATCTACCCCTCCTCACTCTGAAACAATACTCACCGTTCTGATTTCCCTCCTCAGAGGACGTTCCGCCAGAGCTGCCCTGAATTCCTCATTCATGTCATATCCCTTCTAAATAAATCTCTTAAAACTTCATTTATCTCCTGAAAGTTTCTGCATGTGGGTCAAGAAGCTCGGTAAAACGATGACATTTTGGAACAACATCTTCTGTCATCCAAGCAACATTTTACAACAGCGTGGCTTCGTAGTAAAAGGAGAGCGGTCACTGGACTGGCCTCCCTGTAGTCCAGACCTGTCTTCCATTGAAAATATGTGGCGCATGATGAAGTGCAAAATATGACAACGGAGAACCCGAACTGTTGAGCAATTGAAGATGTACATTAAGCAAGAATGGGAAAGAATTACGACTACAAAGCTTCAATAATCAGTCCTCAGTTCCCAAACGTTTATTCAGTGATGTTAAAAGGAAAGGTGATGGAGCACCGTGGTTATCATGCTCCTGTCCTAGCTTTGTTGGAACGTGTTGCGAGCATCAAACTCTAAATGAGTTAATACATGCAAAAAAAAACTTTATCACTTTGAACATTAAATATGTTGTCTTTGTAGTGTGTTCAGTTGCATATAGGTTGAACTGGATTTGCAGATCATTGTATTTTGTTTTGTTGGACCACTTGTTTGCTGAGTATTGGACTATCTGCACGTTGTTGGACGTCACTGTGCCCCTCCAATGGCATCGGCCATTTTGTACCCAGGACAGCCCGCTCCTACATATCCCATCGAGCATTGCGACTGATATGACTGGGCGTCCCAAGTCTGACGTCACAGGACGCTATATAGGAAGGCGCTCACTTTGAACATACGCCTTCTGCTAGGAACCGGACTAGTGACTGAAGTGCGCCACTTCAAGAGAAGAGCTCTTTGCAGAGTTCATTCATTCTCTCTCGTTGGACAACGAATAATTCATAACTGAGGTTTTTGGACTAAGAAGGCAAGAGATTTCACTTTGCCGATCGAAGACATGAGTTGAACACGTAACTGAGAACACGGAGTTTCGGAGAGACGAACCGCTACCGTGTTTCATTTCCAAGTCGACTTTGATGGTCAGATCATATTTTTCCTTTTTGTCAAGAAGACCAAAGGACGAAGACTGACCGCTTTCCCTGAAGTTAATTGTGGACGCACAATTAACTTACCCCCACTTTTCCTCGCTCGAATTCCCTCGCTCAGGAAGAAGACGACACCAAGTAAAACCCATCTTTTATTTAATCTTTTATTTCTTTATTAGAAGGCCTGGGCAGGGTCAGAGGTTGTAGAAGCGATCAGAATCGCTGGTTAGGATCTCATGTGTTCTGAATAATATGTGCATGTAACCTTGCTTATTGAAACTTTGATGTGTTATGTTGATATTGGGATCCGCCGCGGTCCTGGAGCTGCTTGTGTTTACTATCTGAGAGTCAACGCGGGTGCGTTGTTAGACTGGACTGTTAAAACGACCTCATGGTAAAATTCTCCATCTCCCCTTTGTCTTCAATCTCACTGTGCTAGCTTGCCGCCAAAAGTTAGAATCCTTTGTGCTCAGGAGTTAGGGGGAAATTTTATGATCAGATGACCATAAAGGACAGTCGGAGCTGCGCTCCAACCCCCCACCACTCGCCACCACACCACCACTCATATTCTCATTTCCTTCGTCTGTAGTGCCATAAACTGCTGGTTGATTCAATACATACCCACTACCGTTTGTTGATTTTTGCTTATTTAGATGTGTTACCCCTGTGTTTGTAGAATTTTGCATGTTGGGTAGGTGAAAATTAATAAATATTCACATAGATAAAGAGAGAGCGTTTTGTGTTTCATTGTGTGCGAAAGTGATTGGTCAGTCAAAATAAGGTTCAAGTTCCACACGTTTCGGCAGAAACGGTCAATTAAACAGTGACATCTCCGGCAATAATTATTAATTATTACGGAGTATTTAACGGTTGTAATTGTCAAAGGCGTTGAGCCGCAATTACAACACCAGAAACATCTCTGATCTCGATTCATAAATGAGGATTTTTGGTTAAGAAATTGATTTTGTCAGGTCATGATCTGTAATTATAATTATTGATCAAGATTAATCAATCAATAATCATAAACCCAACAGTTTTTACTTACGTTTTACACAACATCACAACTTCATTGGAATTGGGGTTGTAAAAGGCAATCAGTGTGCTTGTTAATATGTAGTTTTTATTTTGTCATACTTGTCGTGTTCCGCTTTATCTGGGACCGTGTCGCGGGGGCAGCAGACTCAGCAGAGACACCTCCTCCAGCTCCTCCAGGGGGAGCCCTAGGCGTTCCCATGCCAGCCGAGAGACATAGTCTCTCCAGCGTGTCCGGGCTGTCGCCTGGGCCTCCTCCTGGTCGGACGTGCCTGGAACACCTCCCGAGGAAGGCGTCCAGGAGGCATCCGGTATAGATGCCTGAGCCCCTCACCTGGCTCCTCTCGATGTGGAGGAGCAGGAATTAGCTTCCCTGCGGCGGAAGCTCATTCCAGCCGCTTGTATCCAGGATCCCGTTCTTTCGGTCATGACCCAAAGTTCATGGCCATAGGTAAGGGTAGGAACATAGACCGACCTGTAAATTGAGAGCTTCGCTTTTCAGCTCAGCTCTCTCTTCACCAAAATGGACAGACACAGTGCCCCCACAACAGCGGCAGCCGCACCGATCCATCTGTCGATCTCCTGCTACATTCTTCCCTCGCTAGTGAACAAGACCCCGAGACACTTGAACTCCTCCACTTGAGTCAGGAACTCTCCTCTAACCTGAAGAGGACAAGCCACGCTTTTCTGGTAGAGAACCATGGCCTTGGACTTGGAGGAGCTGATCTTCATCCCAGCCACTTCACACTCGGCTGCGAACCGCCCCAGTGCATGGTGTAGGTCTTGGCTAGAGGGGGCCAGCAGGACCATGTCATCTGCAAAAAGAAGAGACAAAATCCACTGGTCCCCAAACCAGACCCCCTTCGGCCCTTGGCTGCACCTACAAATCCTGTCCATAAAAGGACAGGGAATGCGTGATGACAGGATTGAGGAGATCCTCGAAGTACTCTTTCAACCACCCGATAATATCCCCAGCCGAGGTCAGCAGCTTCCCGCCCCCACTGTAAACAGTGTTGGCAAAGCACTGCTTCCCTCTCCTGAGGCGCCGGATGGTTTGCCAGAATTGCTTCGAGGCCAACCGGTTGTCCTTCTCCATGGCCTCACCGAACTCCTCCCAGGCCTGAGTTTTTGCCTCTGCCACAGCCCGGGCCACGGCACATTTGGCCTCACTGTACCTGTCAGCTGCTTCAGGAGTCCCACAAGCCAACCACATATGATAGGACTCCTTCTTCAGCTTGACAGCGTCCCTTACTGCCGGTGTCCACCACCGGGCTAGGGGATGGCCACCGCGACAGGCACTACAGACCTTCCGGCTGCAGCTGCGGTAAGCACCATTGACAATAGATGCAGAGAACATGGTCCACTCTGACTCTATGTCTCCAACATCCCCGGGAATCTGGTCAAAGCTCTCCTGGAGGTGGAAGTTGAATATATCGCTGGCCGAGGGCTCTGCCAGACATTCCCAGCAGATCCTCACTATGCGCTTGGGCCTGCCAAGTCTGTCCGGATTTCTCCTCTCCAGCGGATCCTACTCACCACCAGGTGGTGATCAGTGGACAGCTCAGCCCCTCTCTTCACCCGAGTGTCCAAAACATGCGGCTGAAGGTCTGACGACACGACAAAGCGATCATCGACCACCTGCCTAGGGTGTCCTGGTGCCAAGTGCACTGATGAACACCTTTATGCTTAAACTTGGTGTTCATTTTGGACAATCCATGACTAGCACAGAAGTCCAATAACAAAACACTACTCATTCAGATCGGGAGGCCATTCCTCCCGATCACGCCTCTTCAAGTGTCACTGTCGTTTCCCACGTGGGCGTTGAAGTCCCCCAGCAGAATAATGGAGTCCCCAGGAGGGGCACTATCCAGCACCTCCGACAGGGACACCAAGAAGGCAGGGTACCCCGCACTACCGCTCGCCCATAAGCCGAAACGACAGTCAGAGACCTGTCCGCAACCCGAAGGCGCAGGAATGCGATCCTCTCATCCACTGGGGTAAACTCCAAAACGAGACGGCTGAGCTGGGGGGCAAAAAGCAAACTCACCCCAGCTCGCCGCCTCTCCCCATGAGCCACTCAAAGTAAGACGAGAGTCCAGCCCCTCTCGAGGAGATGGGTTCCAGAGCCCACGTAATGCGTGGAGGCGGGTCCGACTATTTCTAGTCAATATCTCTCAACCTCCCGCACAAGCTCAGGCTCCTTCTCCCCCAGCGAGGTGACGAGTGAGTTTTATTTTCTTACTCTTTTTAGCCATCTAGATAGATGCTTGATGGTTTACAAGGGAAAATATCAGATTCCCACATTAAGTGAATGCATCATAAAATGTTGCACAACTACAGGTCCTTCTCAAAATATTAGCATATTGTGATAAAGTTCATTATTTTCCATAATGTCATGATGAAAATTTAACATTCATATATTTTAGATTCATTGCACACTAACTGAAATATTTCAGGTCTTTTATTGTCTTAATACGGATGATTTTGGCATACAGCTCATGAAAACCCAAAATTCCTATCTCACAAAATTAGCATATCATTAAAAGGGTCTCTAAACGAGCTATGAACCTAATCATCTGAATCAACGAGTTAACTCTAAACACCTGCAAAAGATTCCTGAGGCCTTTAAAACTCCCAGCCTGGTTCATCACTCAAAACCCCAATCATGGGTAAGACTGCCGACCTGACTGCTTTCCAGAAGGCCACTATTGACACCCTCAAGCAAGAGGGTAAGACACAGAAAGAAATTTCTGAACGAATAGGCTGTTCCCAGAGTGCTGTATCAAGGCACCTCAGTGGGAAGTCTGTGGGAAGGAAAAGGTGTGGCAGAAAACGCTGCACAACGAGAAGAGGTGACCGGACCCTGAGGAAGATTGTGGAGAAGGGCCGATTCCAGACCTTGGGGGACCTGCGGAAGCAGTGGACTGAGTCTGGAGTAGAAACATCCAGAGCCATCGTGCACAGGCGTGTGCAGGAAATGGGCTACAGGTGCCGCATTCCCCAGGTCAAGCCACTTTTGAACCAGAAACAGCGGCAGAAGCGCCTGACCTGGGCTACAGAGAAGCAGCACTGGACTGTTGCTCAGTGGTCCAAAGTACTTTTTTCGGATGAAAGCAAATTCTGCATGTCATTCGGAAATCAAGGTGCCAGAGTCTGGAGGAAGACTGGGGAGAAGGAAATGCCAAAATGCCAGAAGTCCAGTGTCAAGTACCCACAGTCAGTGATGGTCTGGGGTGCCGTGTCAGCTGCTGGTGTTGGTCCACTGTGTTTTATCAAGGGCAGGGTCAATGCAGCACACTATCAGGAGATTTTGGAGCACTTCATGCTTCCATCTGCTGAAAAGCCTTATGGAGATGAAGATTTCATTTTTCAGCACGACCTGGCACCTGCTCACAGTGCCAAAACCACTGGTAAATGGTTTATTGACCATGGTATCACTGTGCTCAATTGGCCTGCCAACTCTGCTGACCTGAACCCCATAGAGAATCTGTGGGATATTGTGAAGAGAACGTTGAGAGACTCAAGACCCAACACTCTGGATGAGCTAAAGGCTGCTATTGAAGCATCCTGGGCCTCCATAAGACCTCATCAGTGCCACAGGCTGATTGCCTCCATGCCACGCCACATTGAAGCAGTCATTTCTGCCAAAGGATTCCCGACCAAGTATTGAGTGCATAACTGTACATGATTATTTGAAGGTTGACGTTTTTTGTATTAAAAACACTTTTCTTTTATTGGTTGGATGAAATATGCTAATTTTGTGAGATAGGAATTTTGGGTTTTCATGAGCTGTATGCCAAAATCATCTGTATTAAGACAATAAAAGACCTGAAATATTTCAGTTAGTGTGCAATGAATCTAAAATATATGAATGTTAAATTTTCATCATGACATTATGGAAAATAATGAACTTTATCACAATATGCTAATATTTTGAGAATGACCTGTATATTGTGGACTGCGGCCATCTTGTTTTTTTGTGCGCATGGAGCAGGTATAGTAAAGTAATAAAAGCAAGACCATTTAATGATGCTGTTACATAAATAAACAGAGCGGGACCAGGCATGTAGGTAAATTGAAGAGTATTTGAATATTACAGCGCTAATATTTCAGAAGCCAGAAAACAGCTGCAAAGAAATCCTTAAATAGTGAGAGCAGCCGGCTGCAAACAGCTGAACATTACTAATTCTACTTACAACCTGACAGTGTTGCCATGCCAATGCATGTTACATTTAAAAACATTTTATGTGGAGGCTGTAAAGTTACTATACCACTAAAATGGCATTACTTCAATGACTGTGCCAAGTTAAATTACTAATATCCAAAGCTCTGCAACCTACATTGTAGTTTGTAACTTATTCAACTAACGGAATGATGTGTTTGTTTTCTCACAGACAGCCAGTAGAGTTCAGGAAAGGGGAAAAAGTGCTAAAAGAGTTAAAAGATTTTAATATATTAAGCTCTACCTTGTTGGGAAGGAAAGTTAAATATCAGCACATAAGCAGGGGCATGAAAGCTCGTCAGAGTTACAAACAATCTGACTGAGTCTGAGCTATTTTACAAAAAAGAATGGGCAAGTAGAGACATACTACAAAGACTTAAGATGTGGTTCTACCACTACAGGACACACTTTTTAGATTTATTGTTAAAAAAATAAAAACAAAAACTGAAAGCAGCAAATTTTGCTTCCACTGTTCAATCACTTTGTGGTGGTTTCTCACATAAAATCACAATAAAATACATTGAAGTTTCTGGTTATACCTTCATAAAATGTGAAAAGGTTCAGGAGATATGAATATTTTAAAATTATTTCTTCATATAGTAAACCTGGGAGGACTTCCCAAAAATGTACACATAAAAACTCTTAAATATGGTTAAAATTGACCAGCACAGAGAGACACTACATGTCCTGTTGCACCATTTAAGGAGATTTTCTTTGTGTGCCCTTATAATTTCAATGGAAATCTAAACACTTTTTTTTACACAGTTTCAGCTTGAAACTGCTGTCCAAATTTGAGTTCCTGCTGGATAATCAATATCATCACTAAATGTTTCTTCAAATTACATTTTTGTTTATTTAAAATGTTTGTTTAACAGTTTATTTTCTTTAAATTTGCTGGGCACTGGGAATGTTTTTTTCAGTGCAAGGGTGGCATTGACCTGCTCAGCTGACAGCAGGCTGTGCCACTGAGCAACTGGCCGTCGCGGGTTGGACAGCATGTCAGCCCAGTGCCTCAGTTGATTTCCCGTGGAATCGCAACCAAGGGAAACCTTTCCCATGGTGTCATTCCTGGTCATGGCATCGTGGTCCCAAACTGAGATCACCAGGTTCACCCTCTGAGGACAACAGACAGAAACAAGACAATCACACTGAAAAACAGCAAATAAATGGGGTGTTTATTTTTAGGGTTGTATAGTTTTTTGTGGTTTTTTTTTTCACAATAATTGTTAAAAGTTTTTTTTAAACTAAATTCTTTCAGAATTTCTTCTTTTCCTCATTTTTTAACAAAGATAAGAAAAAGGAAAATATTTTTTATTGGAAGTCTATAGGATTTTATTGGTCCATAACAATAAAAATCCCATATAAAAGGAGCACTGCAAAACAGAATAAGTTGTGTATTTGGCTGGAGAAAGTATCTATTATAACACTAAAGCAAATGTTTTATTATTAAAGTGAAGATATTAAGAGTTGTCTCCTGTAGCTAAAATATTTACTGCTAATAACCCCATAACAGTATCTCACCAGACAGGCCAACCAATCTCTTCCATAATTTTGATTTTATTTGCCCACCAGACAGTGAAAGCACAAAGCAATGCTCCAACATGTTGTTTTTTTCCCATTTTATGATTTTTTTAAAGGGCATGTTTGTGCAGCACCTGTTTTTGTCTTTTAGTTAGTTTTACTTTGACACAAGTCCTAGTAATGATGTATAATATTATATTTATTAATGGTAATTAATTAATGAAAGTAACACATTTTAAACACACAAACTTTGTTTAAATATTGGATTTTATCTTATGGCATAGTCATGTTGCACCTGCAGGTTTGTGTTTTACATTCAATGGTTTGATTGAAAAAGAAGGATTCATGGAACTGTGGACCCATAGTATCAGCTCCCCAGCCAAAAACATTTCTCTCAAACTGCACTCCCACAGCTCCACAATAAAGGTCAGGAGAGGTCAGAGACAGAATACAAAATCGTCAGGACCTTTGGATAAGTTGGCTATCTGAGCAATACTTAAGTGTCACAGAATGGCATTTGCCTGACACATGTTTTCAAACTTCCTATTTTCCAGAGGCCCAAAGAGTAGAAGCCATTGCGGTGGTAAATCAGGGTGCACCATCATCCTGGGGGCTTAGAGAAGACCAGCAGGAGATCATTATCCTCATTATGACAGAGTGCAAAGCAACAGAGCTTCAGTGCTTCAGACATGAGATTAGATCATTTATTTATTTGTTTGCTTGTGTGTTTATTATTTATATTAGATGAGGCGAGAGTTGTTGGGTAGATCAGCATTCTTATGTCAGGGATTGGTTGTTCACTAATATACAGCACTGATTGTGCTTTGTGCACATCTCAAATACTCAATCCTTCAAACTAACCTTCTAGTTTATTCAATTTCGGTTCAGTTTATTCACAGTTTAATTGGATTACAACTCCATAAAGCTATAACATCATTGTTGCTTTTACCATTATTACTAAGTTAAGTTAAGTTATTTAATTTTTATCTATATCAGGAGCTACAGAAGACAGCAGGATGGAAAGAGCCATATATTTGGAAAAGGCTAGAGACAAGCAGACCAGACACCTTATGGCTATAAGCTGTCATGGCATGGCTTGTGATGTATTTAGGGAGTAGCTAATAGCTCTAACCTGTGACCAACTTGAAAACTGCCTCCAAATTCCTTGTGTGAACAGTGAAACTAGTCCCGCGGAATGTGAAAATTCCACACAGCTGTGTTTTCTAGGGTCAGCCTTCTAGTAAAGCATTATCTCTGCATCTTAGCCACCAGTCAGAGAGAGTTTTTAGCAGAGGGCAGCATTGTGCAATCCGAAAGGGCCAAAGCTGTGACCATGCTGGTCTTCTAAGTCAAAAATCTCTACTGTGTATAAAATAAATGTATATTTTGTTTATGTGACAGAAATAAAGCTCAAATTGTTGGTCTCAGAGTTTAAAGAGGTGGAGAATGAGAGTAGACAGTTGGTAGTGTTGCCAGTAGTGCTTATCTTATATTATTTAAATGTATTTGGACATATTTGCACATCCTGAACACTGTACCAGGTTTTTAAAACATGTTTGCATATCCTTGTTAATGATGTTCACGTGCAGTTGTTCAAACATAAAAACGTTACACTACATTAAAGGAAAAGCTTATTTTATTTAAAGATTATCTTTAAAAGTGGTGGTAGATACTTATTGCAGTTGTAATGCATACTTGGCCCGCGTGTTATTAGTTTTGCATGTTGACATATTTGGACTGGCGCACATTTTACTTGATCATCTACCCTTTTTCACATCATGTCCCACAATGTCTAAGAGAATTGAGTTTTTTTTTAATCCAGTTAATAATGCTTATTTTAATTTGTTCTTCCAGTTTGTATTAATATACATATATATCTATATATATATATATATATATATACAGGGGTTGCACAATGAAACTGAAACACCTGTCATTTTAGTGTGGGAGGTTTCATGGCTAAATTGGACCAGCCTGGTAGCCAGTCTTCATTGATTGCACATTGCACCAGTAAGAGCAGAGTGTGAAGGTTCAATTAGCAGGGTAAGAGCACAGTTTTGCTCAAAATATTGAAATGCACACATTATGGGTGACATACCAGAGTTCAAAAGAGGACAAATTGTTGGTGCACGTCTTGCTGGCGCATCTGTGACCAAGACAGCAAGTCTTTGTGATGTATCAAGAGCCACGGTATCCAGGGTAATGTCAGCATACCACCAAGAAGGATGAACCACATCCAACAGGATTAACTGTGGACGCAAGAGGAAGCTGTCTGAAAGGGATGTTCAGGCGCTAACCCGGATTGTATCCAAAAAACATAAAACCACGGCTGCCCAAATCACGGCAGAATTAAATGTGCACCTCAACTCTCCTGTTTCCACCAGAACTGTCCGTCGGGAGCTCCACAGGGTCAATATACACGGCCGGGCTGCTATAGCCAAACCTTTGGAAACCTTTGGTTTCAATGGTGCAAGGAGTGCAAATCTTGGGCTGTGGACAATGTGAAACATGTATTGTTCTCTGATGAGTCCACCTTTACTGTTTTCCCCACATCCGGGAGAGTTACGGTGTGGAGAAGCCCCAAGGAAGCGTACCACCCAGACTGTTGCATGCCCAGAGTGAAGCATGGGGGTGAATCAGTGATGGTTTGAGCTGCCATATCATGGCATTCCCTTGGCCCAATACTAGATGGTCGCATCACTGCCAAGGACTACCGAACCATTCTTGAGAACCATGTGCATCCAATGTTTCAAACATTTTATCCTGAAGGCGGTGCCGTGTATCAGGATGACAATGCACCAATACACACAGCAAGACTGGTGAAAGATTGGTTTGATGAACATGAAAGTGAAGTTGAACATCTCCCATGGCCTGCACAGTCACCAGATCTAAATATTATTCAGCCACTTTGGGGTGTTTTGGAGGAGCGAGTCAGGAAACGTTTTCCTCCACCAGTATCACGTAGTGACCTGGCCACTATCCTGCAAGAAGAATGGCTTAAAATCCCTCTGACCACTGTGCAGGACTTGTATATGTCATTCCCAAGACGAATTGACGCTGTACTGGCTGCAAAAGGAGGCCCTACACCATACTAATAAATTATTGTAGTCTAAAACCAGGTGTTTCAGTTTCATTGTCCAACCCCTGTATATATAAGAGAATTTAAGTGCACCCTTCCATCAAACATTTTGACAGGTGGGCGGGACTTCCGGTGAGGGCGGGACTTCCGGTGGGGGGCATATGGGCGCCATGTGGTTGCCATGTGGGCAGGGGGGGTGTGTCCAAGGGGCGTAACAGTGGATGTTGATTGGTTGTCGTCATTAGGGGCGATACCTTAAATGAGTCAATTAAAACACAGGGGTGTGTTTAAGGGTGTTACGGGGAAGGCCTTAAATGAGCCAATTAAAACACACAGGGGTGTGTTTAAGGGTGTTATTAATAATCTGTATGTTTTTTCAGGCGTTAATACATCTAAAAAACAAAACAACAAAAAAAAAGACATGCATCCTTTTATATTTTTAAAGGTATAATCAACTTAATGTTGACCTATCACATGAAATCCTAATAAAGGAACTGTGTAACCTGACAGAATTGTAAGTTAATTTTGCTTTACAGCAGGACCTATTTGTTGAATATATGAGCCAGTCTAAATCCGTTCAAAATAGAAAAGACCTAAAAAAGTAAATAAAAAAAAATTGTGCTTCACTACATCGATGGAACGAGAAAAACCTTCAGCTTCTGCGTCAACATACTGGAAAAGCAGCTGAAAATAGGTAAGACGAATATCAGATTAACAGAAAAAAAAAAGAACATCAGTATACTGTTTCCAAGTTACAAATTGACTAGCAATGATGTGTTTGTTTTTGAATCATGAGAGACTCCATTTTAGGAAAAAGGAATGATAATTTAAGTTACCTGTAGCTTTTCTAAAAAACATTTTTACTTTTTCATCTTAGAGTTACAGGGGGTTACAACTGTTAGGGGCAATGTCAGGAAAGGGGCAGTTACGTCTGTTTCTTAGATAACATATCACCTTTGAACTCAAGAAGGGTTTTGGTCTTAAAAACATAGGCAGCTGAAATAGGTAAGACGAATATCAGATTAACAGAAAAAAAAAGAACATCAGTATACTGTTTCCAAGTTACAAATTGACTAGCAATGATGTGTTTGTTTTTGAATCATGAGAGACTCCATTTTAGGAAAAAGGAATGATAATTTTAGTTACCTGTAGCTTTTCTAAAACATTTTACTTTTTCATCTTAGAGTTACAGGGTTACAGTTATTCTATATCCCAACTGTTAGGGGCGATGTCAGGAAGGGGCAGTTACGTCTGTTTCTTAGATAACATATCACCTTTGAACTCAAGAAGGGTTTTGGTCTTAAAAACATAGTCTTTGCAGTTGAGATAACACTGTCATGTTCTGGTATAAATACTGTGTGTAAATGTTGGGGGCTCTGTTTCATTGGTTAACCTCAGTGTCAGGGTCTTCAAATGCTGAATGTCTTTGAACCATAACACTTGTTACATTGAAAAATACCAGTACTGACAAGAAAAAATGTCGGTAAATATTTCAGGAAACCCGGAAATTGTGGCTTCTTCTTCTGATAATTCACAAAAGCACAATGACATCTTAAAACGTAAGTAAGTAAGTAAGTATCATTAAATGCATGTGAATGTTCTCAAATTTTGTTTATATATATTGTTTATATATATATATATATATATATATATATATATATTTGTTTCTTTGTCATAGAACCCACCGCTGATGACCTTGATGATTTCATCTTGACACAATCAGATTATGGTAAGTAAATGTTAAATGCAATAAAATATATATATATATATATATATATATATATATATATTATAGTTAATCCTTGACAATGTTTCAATTTATAGATTTGATGAGAGAGGTAAACCCGAATGATCAAGTTGGAGGGTTCAGCTGCTGGAATCGACACTCCAAATTAAGAAGGCGAATTATCTCCAAACAAGAAAAACTCCCAACTACATCTGAACTTTCTTCTAACACAGAAATTACGACAGATTCTTTGAATACTCCTCCGCCAATTATCATCATTTCCCCTGAAGACACACCGGATAAGTTACCGGCACCTCCAGAAAGTAAGTCCTAAGAACTAACTGTTTTTCTTTGAGAGTGAATGTATTTTATTTATGTGTTATTAGAGACTTTTGTTTTAAACCTCAGATAAAACTTTTTACAGATTCGACTGAGAGCTCTGTGGAAGACATAGTTGTCGAGCAGGAGCAAGGTAAGGAAATAAAAATTAAATAAAAACAATATATATATATATATATATGTATTTTAAGCATAGTTCAATAAAAATGTCATATAAACCTGTTTACAGATACATCCAAAGATGCCACATTAAATCCGCCCACCAGAAGGTCGCTTTTCAAAGATCAAGACAGCTTTCAGCAGAACGGCACAGTTTCAGTCCAACAAGAAGTGAAATCTGGAGGTTTTACCGCAAAGAATCGGAGTAAGATTAAAAAAAAACTTGTGTATTTTAAAAACTATTTTCGTTTTATTTATGAACGCTGTGCTGCGCAGCGTAAGATAACTTTTTATTGTCTTCTGTTTTTACAGAATATTTAACCCCGGCCAAAAGACAGCGACTCTTTGCGCTACAAACCCGAGCAACGCTAGTGAGTGGTTTAATGAACGGTACGTTTTAATTCATACATACATACTGAATTAATTTTAATTCCCCTTTTTTTTTTTTTTTTTTTTTTTTTTTTTTTTTTCAGCTTTAATGTGATTATTTCAATATATATATATATATATATATATATTTATTATCTATTTATTTATTTTTTGTTCATTCTCCTTACAGAGGTTACGTTGATGGTAGGACAGATTGGTCACAGAAACAGACAGCGCAGGAAGACAGTCTCTACAGCCTCACGGAATCTTCGTAATAAGACCTCATCGTTAACGCTTCTGGCTGCATGTCAGATTCTGTTAAAGAAGCATTTTGGTGACATCAAGGTGATTTTAAACTGAACTGATCACTGTGTTTTTTTTTTTTTTTTGTTTGTTTTTTTTTCTGTAGGTTAGTTTTTTTTTTATTTTCGTTTCTTATGTTCATAGAAAATGGATAACCGAATCAGACTTGCCCTGGATGAAATAAGAAATTTAGTTAATGAACTTAACGAAATTCCCGTTAATGCAGAAGAAAATAGCACACCGTCTCCACACAGCATTGAGCAAAATTATCATAACCCCTCTACGTCACACTCCGCAGATCATCACGGGGGTCATTTCAATACGGGAGTAGCGGTTAGTTCTGATCAAGTAATCAGACTTGCCCTGGATGAAATAAGAAATTTAGTTAATGAACTTAACGAAATCCCCGTTAATGCATCTCCTGCTAACAGTGAAAATTTAATAAATGAACATCAGCACGGTGACGTTTTAAACGTAATCAATCAGGCTCTTTCCGATTTGAACAGCGAACCGTCTCCACACAGCAGCATTGAGGAAAATGATTCACCTGCACACGCCGCAGATCGGCACGGTGACGTTTTAAACGTAATCAATCAGGCTCTTTCCGATTTGAACAGCGAACCGTCTCCACACAGCAGCATTGAGGAAAATGATTCACCTGACACTCATCAGAATCCTTCTACGTCACACTCCGCAGATCATCACGGGGGTAATTTCAATACGGGAGTAGCGGTTAGTTCTGATCAAATAGAGCGAGATCCTCCAGCTGTGGTTGAACGTGAACATTTTAATAACCATGAAATAAGGAGACCTTTTACCATACCGCCGCCCTGTCCAAGTGACGTTCCAGATTTAGCAGCATTCTATACAGACATCATGCGTATTATAATTGAATTAGCCGACGCTGCGAGATCGTTAACCAGACGTAACGACGTTGTGCAGCTGGAATTAGTGGGTGAAAATCTCAATCGTCACATCACATTTACTGTTACAGATGATGGAAATATGATCCTGCCTGCTTTCGAAAACTTCCTCGACGATTTAGTACAATCGAATGCAAATATACCTGTAGATAATAACATGGAATTTGTTCTTCAGGTTGTTAATGACCCAGCAGGAGGTTCTAAGCGTAAAGCTGCAGGAACGTTAGACTGTGAACTGTTTAATAAGAAAATGCGTCATTTGTATATTATAAACAATACCGGTAATCAGTTATGTTTTGCAATCAGCCTCGCACACGTCTCTGATCCTGAGCTCACGGATCACCGTGCTGTAGAACTGGGGAGGAGATGGCACCATCAGGCAGGCCTTGACGAGCAAACAGCAGTTACTTTTAGTGATATTGGTAAATTTGAAACCATTCTGAAGAGAAAAATTGTAGTGTTTCACAGAACCACGGGCTCTACTGCTCTGTGTAAATTTGAGACCAGTTTCCCCGATCGTTCAAACCCTCTGTTTTTGCTGTTATTTCAAGGTCATTACTATGGGATAAAAAATCTCAAAGGTTTTATGGGGTGCAGATATATTTGTAATTACTGTTACGCCAGCTATCAGAATGCCAATACACACCATTGTGAAGGTTATTGTCCAGTGTGTCGAACATATAAATGTATGCAAGAGATTAGCAATCCTGTAAGCTGTGCAGGCTGTCAAAGAATCTGTCGTAATTCTTCATGTTTCAGCAGACACAGGGAACCGCGCATCAGAAATAGTGCTGAAAGGCCTATCAGTGACTGTGAGTTGGTAAAACTGTGTAAAGTATGCAAACGGATATACGTTATTCCAATCAGTAAACCGAAAAAACCACACGTGTGTAATGTAAAATGCAGTATTTGCGGTGAAAATGTACCCCCCAGCCTAGACGTTACATGCGATGATCATAAATGTTACATTCTGCCTTGCAGTGCAATTAATCAGCTTGATGATAAACTGATTTTTTATGATTTCGAATGCCTCGTCAATGAGAGCGGCGTGCATACCCCCTTTCTGGTCTGTGCTAAAACGTTGAAAGGTGATGAATGGTACGCTTATGGACTGAATTGCACCCAAAAATTTCTCCTGCATTTCAGGAGGCCAATGTACAAAGGTTACACCTTAATAGCGCACAATGCGCGGGGGTACGATGGTTACCTGATTCTCACAGCAATGCTGCAGTTAGGCATTAAACCACATATCGTCATGGTAGGGAGTAAAGTTCTCTGTTTAACCGACCCTGATTACAGGTTAAAATACATTGATAGCCTGTCCTTCATGTGCATGAAGCTTAGTGCCATGCCGAAAGCGTTAGGCTTTACCGATCAAAGCAAGGGTTTTTTCCCCCACCTATTTTCCTCTGAACAACATCTCCAGTATGTAGGGGCTTTTCCTCCTCCATCCTGCTACGCTGTAGAACGCATGAGTCTTCAAGAACAACAGGTGTTTAGCAGCTGGTACAGAGAAGCGAGCAAAGAGGTCTTTGACTTTAAGAAAGAAGCAATTCGTTATTGTAAAAATGACGTTGAAATTCTTTTTCAAGGATGCTTAAAATTCAGAGACGAGTTCTTTAAGGAGACAAGTGTGGATCCGTTTAAAAGTATCACAATAGCATCAGCCTGCATGAAGGTTTTTGTAACCAATTTCCTTCCTCCTCAAACCTTAGCCATTCCATCACCTCTGGACTACAGACGTAGCAGTAAAACGTTCTCCAGCGCGTCCATTCAATGGCTCGGCTGGATTGCAGACAGCAGAGCCATATTTATCGAGCATGCATTAAATAGGGGTGAAAAGAAAATCGGGCCATATTCAGTGGATGGGTATGCAGAGATTAACGGTGTCAAAGTTGCGTTTGAATTTTATGGCTGTTTTTTCCACGGCTGTAAAAAGTGTTACATGCCTCATGACAAGTGTCCGTTGAGAGGGGTCGCATTTGAACAGTTTTACGCAGCCACTGTTGAGAGAAGCAAGGTGTTACAAACTGTGTACGGCCTTCGTCTCGAAGTCATATGGGAGCATGAGTGGATTGAAATGAAAAAATCAGACCCAGGGGTGATCAGCTTTCTTGAGAAAGTTAATGCACCCGAACCGCTATCCCCCCGGGATGCGCTGTATGGTGGACGCACCTGTCCTATGAAGTTGAGGTACACAGCGGAACCGGATGAAACTGTACACTATGTGGATTACACATCTCTGTACCCTTATGTAAACGCCAACTGCGTTTTTCCCCTCGGACACCCCACCATCATTTACAAAGATTTTGATGACCCCAGCAGCTACTTCGGTATAATCAAAGCTGTGGTCTACCCACCACGTAACCTGTTGTTCCCTGTTTTACCTTACAGAACATCCCAAGGTAAACTTGTGTTCACTCTCTGCCGCTCATGCGCTGAATTAAATTACCAGTCAGGTCCCTGCATGCATAATGATGAAGACAGAGCTCTGACGGGTGTGTGGGTGACTGTAGAGTTTTGTAAAGCGTTGCAGTGTGGTTATCGTCTTGCTAAAATCACAGAGGTGTGGCATTTTGAAAAGAGAAGTGATACAATCTTTAAAGGTTACATTCATTGCTTTTTAAAGGGTAAGCAGGAGGCTTCAGGCTATCCATCTGAAGCAGTGGATCAGGAGAGTAAGTCAAAGTATATAAGCGACTACAAACTGCATCAGGGCATCCAATTAGACCCTGAGAAAATCGAGATGAATCCTGCCAAAAGGCAGGTTGCAAAATTGTGTTTAAACAGTTTTTGGGGGAAATTTGCGCAAAGAAGCGATCTGTCTCAGACCACAGTCATCACTAACCCTGAAGACTTTTTCAGCTTCATGTTCTCGAGTAAATACAGGGTTAACTATTTTCATTTTTTCAACCCTGAAATGTGTGTAGTGCAGTGGAATTTCAATAAACGTGTCATATATCCACCAAGTAAGACAAATAATGTGTTTATAGCAGCATTCACCACCGCTTATGCACGTTTAAAACTTCTCAGCAGCATGGAGAAGTTACAGGACAGATTGATTTATATTGACACGGACAGTTTGATTTATGTGACAAAAAGTGGTGAAACTCCTCTGGAATTGGGGAATTATCTGGGTGATCTTACTGACGAGTTAGATGGTGACAGCATTTCGGAGTTTGCATCGACAGGACCCAAGAGTTATGCATACCAGACCAAAAACCGTAAAAATGTAATGATACGTGCTAAAGGCATCACTCAGACGCATGAATGCAGCGAGAGGGTCAATTTTGACAGCATCAAAGGGCTGGTCGAGGGCTACTTACAGGGGTCAAGTGAGGGTGTCATTGAAATCCCTCAGCACACGATCAGGAGGGATAAAAAGAGATTCCGTTTGACAAACGCGACATTTCTTAAAAAGTTTCGACTGGTGTATGATAAGAGACGTCTTTTTTCTGACGGGACAACTCTGCCTTTCGGTTATTAGAGTTGAAGAAGAAATAAAATAAAAAGTCACATGGATTTACAGGAGATTGATTTTGATCCTAGATTTAGAGTCCCTTTCTCATGTATGATAGTTGGACCCAGCGGCTGCGGGAAAACTTTCTTTGTAAAAAGTATTTTACAAAACTGTAATCATGTCATGGATATTGTTCCAGAAAATATTGTATGGATTTACACATCTTTTCAACCCATGTATGCTGAATTGCAGAAGATGAATAAAAATATTACCTTTGTGGAAGGATTGCCTCATTCTTTTGAAGATGAAAACCTGTTTCCTCCTGATCAGAATCATTTGATCATTCTAGACGATGTTATTGCTCAAGCCTCAGATGATGAAAACGTGATGAAAGTCTTTACCCAGTTTCGTCACCATCGTAATATGAGTGTTATGATGTTGACTCAGAATGTATTTCATCAGGGAAAGTTCAGTCGCACTATTAGTTTGAACTGTAATTATATGGTGTTGTTTAAGAACCCGAGAGATAAACTCCAGCTGAATATACTGGCCCGCCAAATGTTTCCATCTCAAAAGGGTCTCTTCTTGGAGAGTTTTGAAGACGCAACGAGAGAAGCTCATGGATATTTAATCATCGATTTTACGCCTACCTGCCCAGAACATTTCAGACTGAGAACGGGGATACTTCCTCAGCAGTGGCCTGCTGTGTACGTACCCAGAACAAAGTAAGTCATCATGTCAGCGCGTATAAAAAGGAATTTACCATTATTCAGAGCTTTGTACCAGGCCTGTCCACAGAAACGTAAAGATATTCTCGCACACTGCTCTCCCGACTTTATTCAGGCTCTGTGCGAGATTGCACTGAATATCCTAAAAGGTAACATTAAACTATCACCCTCTCAACACCGACAATTGAAGAAACAAAGAAATATCATCAGATTGTTGGGTGATAAAAGAACCGGGATAAAAACTAAACAGTTGGCTCTCAAAAAGCAACGAGGTGGTTTTATTCTGCCCATCTTAACGGCTCTTGCACCCTTGATCGGTGATCTAGTGGGTGGAATCATCAGGAGATAATGTCTCTCAGAACATCGCAGAAGATGTTTCTCATTTCCCCTCATCAATTCAAGCGTCTGACCCAGTCAGACACGTCCATCAGACAGACGGCGGAGGAGAATTTGGATGCTGAAATGAGAGCGATATTAAACGAGCCGGGTTTGACTTCTTATGAAAAAATCAAGAGATACGATGCTCTTCTCCAGAGGTATCTGACTTTACTTAAGCAAGGTGTCAAAGAAGAAAAACAGCGGGTCAGTTTAACGCTGCAGCGTGACACAGAGGTTCCTGAACATGAGCGGTCCCAAGAAAAACAAGGCCCAGGGCAGGACGAGGCCCCTAAGGATCAGGTTCTTACGGAAGTACTGAAAAGCCTTCCTAAACACAATCGTAAAAATGCCGAGTACATTTTGAAGAAATTATCCGAAAGAAGTGAGAGTTGGACTTCGCGAGGTGAATTTGTATTTAAAGGGAATGTTATAAAAGGGTCCCACATGATTGATTTGTTGAAAAATCTCATGCTTCCGTTTAAAAAATCTGGAGCATCACAAACCCGAGGATGGTCTGATTTTCTACACTCCATGTCAGAAGTAAACATCCCTATATCTTCAGTCATTAACCCTTATGCTCGTGAAGAATATAGACGTTTCAAAACAGAGGGTACATCGATTGAAAATGGGGGTACACCCACCAGCGTTAAGCAGAGTAGAAAAAGAAGAAGAAGAAGGCAGATAACTCATTCTCCCTACTGGTCGAGATCTGAGCTGGAAGATCCAAAAAATGCTGATGGGAGATCAAAAAGGTCTCTTCGTAAGACGACACTACCACCCCGATGGATTACATTTTCACCATAAACCGTTATAAGAAAATGAAACATGTAGCCTATTTCTTTTATTCAATAAAATATTTATTGATTATATTTTTCAAGTCTAACTTCGTTCTCTACTTCACACACTAACATATGATATCATTACACAAATATTAAATCATAAGAAGAAAAAAAAAACAAACAATGAAAAAAAAAATAAGACATTTTAAATTCCATAACAATCCAGAAACATCTCCAAAGAGCATGTTCCGTGAGTATAAAATGTACAACTTTGATTAATGACACATTTCTGATATTTTTTCACAAAGTTAGATACCATTAAATCATTCTTAATCACATCTCCGGTGTATTTCGACAACACTTGCTGCATTGATAATCCGCACGCTCTATGACATAGATAAAAAATGCAATGGTGACCGCACACAGTGGACAGAGTGTTTTGAAGCTGATTATTATGATACAATATTTTTGAGGATCTGTCTTCTAAAAATGTTACGATGCTTGACGGGTAGAACTCGAAATCCGGAGAGAATCCATAAGAGTCAAAAAAGCTGGATTGACCATTCTCATCCAATGTCAGAGCTAGCCAGTGTTCCCCCGGCATGTGTGAAGGATGTGTATTCACGATAAAGTAGGCCGGCCCTGGGAATTTGTCAGCTAGCAGCGGCAGCTGGTCGCACGGCCACACACCGCAAAACAAATCTCCCAGCAGATGACGCATCAGGCTCTCAATTTCATGATTATTCATGCCTGATTAGATTAATAATAATCCACCAGCACACGCCTCTTTGAATCAATCTCTAAAATAGAATCATAACAAGCGTAGATGATCAGCGTGGTGGTATATGGCAACGGGTTTCTGAAGCGCATTTCCAATCTTAAATTCCCACTGGAAACTGGAGATAGAGCATCTGTGTCCTCACCCGGGTTAAGATTAAATGTGAATAGAGAGTATCCTTGATTAAATTCCTGACGTGATATACTCAGTGGAAGATCTTTTAGATGTCGTCCTGTAGCCGTAAACAAGTTGTAATACTCTCTCACTGAATGACCTTGGTTAAAATTTGGCTGGAAGGCTTTAGCAGGAATTTGTCTGCCATCCTTACACAAAGCTAAATATTCCATATCAAAATGATTAAAGTCAAACGGATTGAGATTGCGTGTTCCTGTAAAAGCGTCATGATCCAGTAACGCAATCACCACATACTTGGGAAAGATGCCTAAGAAAAGATTCTCTTGGTTGCATACCCTTGAATTTTCAGGGATGGAATATGTTTTTACATTCACACGTGAAAGTGGATACAGAGCATTTGCTTTCATTAAAGCTGAAGCGTGCCCCAGTCGTACAGCTGGAGAGACAGTAACTTTTTTGATAAAAAGAGATGCTCCTAATATCCTGAGTTTGTAAGTGGAGTCTCTTGCGGCCATGAGACAAAAGGCATCGTTGGCTCTTGTAAGTTTAATTTTAAGGTCAACAGAGTTTAAAAGAAGTCTCTCGCAGAAAAATATGTCGGCATGCAGGGGGCCTAGGAGATGTACCTCCCTGGAATTTTCCGTAAAGCCTGCTCTGCTGTTAAGACCTTGGTTAGGGCCGTTAGTTGTAACAATAGAGTTCAGAGCACCTGCAGTGTCTTTATAAAAAAGACCAGAGCTAAACTGGGTTTTTAAAGAATCTTCAGAAAAGTTTAACAATGTCTCAATCATGGCTCTATATGGATGTGTAGCGCTGGATTGTGAAATCATTCGATCTCCGAGAGTGACGTCACACTGACTGAAGATGGTGTTTAACGGGTAGTTGATGAGCCCTACAGGTGCATCATCTGGCAGGTTTGTTCCATTCTCGTTAGTAATTTTCACTCTGAGATGCAACAGCGTATCGTTGAGATCCAGATACTTTTCTCCGTCTCCCGGAATGAAAAACTCGATCGGGCCTCCATCAGTGATTGCTGATAAAGGCTGGATCTCGGTGTAAATTTTATCTTCGATCGATAGCTGCGTCATCGGGGCAGAAAATAAGTCCAACTCTGCCAGCGTGCACTCTGATAATTTGTTATGTAAAAGAGCCATTATTTAAATATATCAAAACTTGCGGATGACTTCCTTCCTCTTCGTTTGTCAGCTGCGACTGATCTCCTTTTTCGCGTTTGTCGTTGTTTTTTAACCGTCCTTAAACGATCACCAGGGGGTCTTGTTCTGGGTCTTTTGGATAAAACCATAATTCCTGAACCTTCTTGACCGTCGATGTGTGCAGAACCACTCATTTTACTCACGGCTCTACCGATGACATCCGAAGCGATATTTGATGCAGCCGTTTTAAGATGGGGTTTTGCAATTGCAAATCCTTTTTTAACCAGAGGGGATACGAAGCGGAATAATTTTGAAAATAATGATCCAATTCCGCGTCCGTACATGACCGGGGCCCCATAAAACCCTGGCAGATTACCGCCTGATTGACTTACATAGTAATTTACAAAGCGATTTGGATCACGTCTCAGACTTAGATGTGCCATGTTCTCTCTTGCCTGCTTGATGCAGTGTTGAATGACCAGCGTAATATGAATGATAACCAATCAATCTTAGAGGTTATATACATATCTCTGGAATAGTTTATACAAATAAAATTTATCTCAGGCTACGTTGTGATATCACCGGTCTGAAGTGTAGTCTTATGACGGTCTTTCCATAGACGAAATTTACAGGAACGTTTTGGTCCGATTTAATTTCTATATTGATATTTTCAATATGTCTTCTGGAGACTGGAAGGTAGTGGGCGGGGTTAAACGTCTGAGTAATCATATCACTGAATGTGCCTTGTACTTTGACGGTCCGCAGTAAAGGTGCAAAAGTGTCGCCTACTATTTGAGGGCTGACCACGTCGCTGTAACAGTATAGGTGATAGAAACCAGCCTTTATATCCGCCGGAAAAGGAGCCAGTTTTGGTTCAGAAACATGAATCCATTCCCCTGGTTTCACGCCAATCATATAAGCTAGAGTGCTGAAGAAGCGTATTTCATACGGACTATTTGCTTGAAATGCAAATCTCTTTTGAACTTTGCTGAATTTAATGCGTAAACCCGATTTCAATTTTTTGAAAAACATTTCCATCTCTGTCTCGAGTTGAACAACGCTGTTATAGTAGCCACTTCTGATCCTTTGCGTATTGATCTCCACATCACCAACCTTCCTCCATTCAAAGTAGGCATCATAATCCGGTAAATTATGCCATGTATGAGGGTATGAAATCTCGGCTAATGCAACCATCCATTGGCCTTCTAAATCAATGTGTTGAGCTAAATTTACACGGAAACTTGAACTGGTATTATTTTTAAACACTTCCATGCTAGCATTAGATGGAAGAGTAACGTAAAAGCCATCATCCTCTACCTGACGGTTCATGATGCTGTGTCAACTGTGAGGTTTAGTGCAAACCTTTTTTATACGTTTCGAAGTTCATCAAACTTGATCCAACTGTTGAATTTCTCAGGCCAGTTTTTCCAGCTTACAAAAACCTGTTTGACTCCCTTGACCGTACGTCGTTTTAATATTTTTTCCACTTGATACATCTTGTCGTTAAATATTTTTACTTTTTGAAGTTCCTCAGCGTAAAAGGAACCCTCGATAGGTTCTCCATCCAAATCTTTGAGTTTGTATACAGGAGGAGAACGGGGTATCCGGTCATAGACTGTAAACACTTCATCCGTAAAACTCTGTTCGTATTTTTTGTCAAACACTCCACGGACCTTGGATATTGTGACAAGATCCCCTTGTTTAAACGTTGTCACTGAGTCCTTGCAATATCTGTTGGACTTGACATCATACAGATTCTGAAACACTTGAAAGGCATTTTCTGGGGTCACTTCCATAGGGCTCATTTTAATGCTGGAGTGGTAGGAATGGTTGTAGCTTCTAGCTAGGTTTTGCAGTACATCGACGTACCGCCGGGTATTGTTAGCTGTAAAATATCTCCACATCCTTGTTTTTAATGTGCGGTTAAATCTCTCGACCACTGAAGCTTTTGCTTCACTCGCTGTGGCAAAATGTTCAATACCGTGTTTCTCCATTAAAACTTTAAATTTCTTGTTAAAAAATTCTTTACCGGCATCAGTCTGAAGTTTTTTGGGGATCTGACTTTCTGTAAAAACTGATTCAAATGCCTTTACCACCTCAGCGGCTGTTTTCCTCTTCAAAACTCGTACATACGCCCTTTTTGAAAAGATGTCAATGACTGTTAATAAATAATTATAACCATCATTTTCCATGGCCAGAGCTTGCATGTCACAGAGATCGGCCTGGAACTGCCTCAATGGTCTGGTGACAAAAACTCTGTTTCTCGGGAACTTTATTCTTGCAGGTTTATGTAGAGTATAGGTATCTTCTCCTGATAAAAAATCTTTAACTTTTTCAACCGCAACCTTCTTTCCCGTTTCATCTTGCATAACCCTCCTCAGCCTATCTACACCCCCAAAACTTCCCGGATTTGAAGGGCTATAATATACTTTCTTCATCAGCCGTCTTCCTGCCATCTCTGCCGATTACTTGTTAAATAATGAGAAAAAACACACAGGAGGGTAGATTTATCCTTATTTTTTTTTATTTTTTTTTTTTTATTTAATATAAACAAAAAACAACCAGAAAACAAAATCAGATAAAATGCAGATGAATTCAAACACTACTAGCTTTTTTAAACAACACTTTTTGGGAAAGGTTACTATGTTCCTACTTTAATTGTATTTAATAGTAAAAAAGAAAAAAGAAGAAAAATCATATAATGCAGATTAACTAAAGTACTGGAATACTAAAAAAAAAAATGATACAACAACAAGTCATCAAACATGTGAGATCAGTTTGTCAGTCCATAGCACTCTGAAACAGAGTTAAGTTGTTTGAGATGTTTCTCATCGACCATGCGATCATAAACGTGCACTATTGCACTGTGGATGCCTTGTACCGATTTCAGTTCATATAAAACCGTCTTGGCAATCGTCTTCACTCTGAAGTCATCCGCTTGTATGCTTCGAAGTACCAGAAGATTCTGAATAGCAGGAATGAGTTTGGGGGTTACGAGTCGTCGTACGATGCGTTGAAAGTTGACTTGGTAATAATCCTCCCCCAGTACCTCCAGGCAATGGTGTTGACGCTGGCTTGGGTGGTTCGTTATACATCCATAGCAGGTTTCTCTGAGATAGTTCAAAGAGGTTATGTTGAATAAATGAAGTATCGCTGTTTTCACCGTATTGATGAGGGTGGTTGAGAACCAACCGTCAATTTCGTCCTCCTGGTTACTCTCATCCTCTGCTGAAGGCTGAGGGTCCTCCATCGGTTCCAGGGTTTGTGTAGGGGCTTCGGTAGAGGGTGAGTAGCCGGTGGCTACCTCCTCCTCCACGACCACCTTCATGTCTTCAGGCAGGACATTCGCGTCTACAGACTCAGCCATGAATAGCGGTGATGGTGAGCAGAGGTCTGGAGAAAGCGGTAGATATTTCATGTTGTATCCTGTAGGTGATGCAGGACTGTAGTGGTTCTCTGAGAATGAGGATGTTGAGGTGGATGGTGAGAAGAGGTCAGGGGAAGGCGGATGATATGGTCCAATGTTGAAGCTTTCATCGTGCTCAGGAGAGAAGTGGATCTCTGCTCGGTGGTTGTAGAGATCCCTGTATGGTGTCGGTCCACTCATTCTCATGATACGATTCTCAGTGTCTGTGAGCTTGCAGTTATCCCCCCGTATATATATCATAGGAAGGGGCGTGTCCTCAGAAGAGGGTTCGTTCTAAACGTAAAACAGGAAACGTCAGCGTTTTTTTCACTGACATGACATCGATCCAACTTCGTGACTTTTGGAAAAGGTCGGAAAGACGATGTCCAATTTCACTCATCTTCTCTGCCCAAGCTTCAAACGGCAGAGCCAGCATTGTCTTGAATACGCCGCAGTCCTGATTGAAAGCCTCCAACACAAACAGATCTGAGGGACTCGTCCGGTTGTTCCTGCGTCTGCTTGCCCGAAAAGACCAGCGGCCATTTGCTGTGGTTTTTGACCCCCACACTGCGCTAAAGAGAGGTTCTCTCTCAGCTATTTCAACATCGGATGGTATATGAAACATTCTCGCCCGTTTTACAGGTCGAGGAGACAGTTCATTTTCTTCTTCTTCTTCTTTCTCCCTCTCCTGCCTTGAGACTTTTTCAGGGCTATCATTAAGGTGCGGGATTGCAAGCTTTAACACAGCCCAGTCGCTGTGGGTGAGTGTACACAGAGCCAGTGATCCATTAAATACCTCGTCTTGATCCAATTGATACAGGCAAAGCTCTCCTATTTCATACATGAAAATATAACCCCAGCTGCCAACCAGGCCATATGGCTCCAAAGACCATTCTTCCTGCAGAGTCTTGAACGGGGGTCTTTGTACCCTGCAGATGTAGTATGTTGATTTCTTAGGAGCATTCAATTCACGGGATGAATACTGGTAGACGGTCACTGGGGTTTCGCACAGAACTGACATACCTCTTGGCCGAACCGAGGTCTGATTTTCAACCATGGTTGTTGAAGTTGATTTTGGATCCTCATCATCGGTAGAGTATGTCACGACGGGAATTCCGATAGGTATCTCCGTTGAGGAAGTATATGATGCAGTTGCTTGTTCATCATCATCATCTTGGCACGCGTTGCGTTTCTCCTCCGCTTGACGATAAACTCTCTTAACTCTAGCCATTGTTGAACGGGTGTTCTTTTTTTTTCCAACGAAGGCTGCATGTAAAGTGCAGAGTTTTATCTCTGTATTTAAAGTAAACACTAAGGCACGCCCTATTGTTTTCATTGGGTTATTCAAGGTTTAACGATGCTTACAAACACACCCCCTCTATTTTTAATTGGTGCTGATGCCAAACAGTTTCCGATAATACCATATTTGTCTTGTTCTATTTATAACAAACACACCCCTGTGTTTTAATTGACTCATTTAAGGTATTGCCCCTAATGACGACAACCAATCAGCATCCACTGTTACGCCCCCCTTGGACACACCACCTGCTTGACCACGTGACCTCCTGCCCACGTGGCAACCACATGGCGCCCATATGGCCCCCACCGGAAATCCCGCCCTCACCGGAAGTCCCACCCACCTGTCAAAAAGTTTGATGAAAGGGTGTACTTAAATTCTCTTATATATATATATTACTACTGGTATACTAACAGTTTTTAGTGCAGTTTTTTGTGCAACATCAATTTTAATTTAAAATTGTATAATAATTTCCAGTAAAATAGGTTATGTGTTCCGATGAGGCTCTTTTGTCAGATCAAAAAGCACCTTTTCAAAATAACAACCTTTACGGAGGTATTAAACATACTATTTATTAAGCCCTCATTACCACATTGGTCTTATAGCTTCTGTAACTGGTATCGAAAATCATCATAATTAACAGAAACAAAGACTGGAAAACATCAGTCTGTGTGTAATCAATCTGTAGCATCTGTTTCACTTATTTTAATTACAAAAAAATTCAGTTACTAAACCAAATGAACTTTTCAATAATCTTCTAATTTATTAAATATAACTAATAATTCTTACCTGTATTTGATCCAATGACACATCAAAAGTAAAGGACTCATTGAAATAGGGGTTCAGTGATTTCTTTTTAATAGATGTTGTTCTTTTCTTCCACTTCCTCTTGTCCAAAGCCAGCTGTACTTTCACATACGGATCTATATAAAACATCAAGTGGAAGAAAATCACAGAATTTCTGGAATCAAATTTCATAAACTCTGTCCCTGAACAATACCCAGAGCTCAGACAGAAAACAGATTAACCAGGTTTTGGTTGCCATGCTTAAGAATTTCATTAATTAGCTATTAATTAATTACTATCGCTTGAATGTACAAAATGTAGCTACATTGATGAGACTGAAAGCTAGGTTTGAAACTGATTAGCTTTAACAAACTGACAGTGAACTCCAATTATTTTATTTCTGCTCCTTTAATATGTCCAAAAAAGTGTTTTAAGAAACATTTGGGAACAAAACTGAGTCTGACCTATCTCATCGTAAATTATTATACGGGTTAATGTTTTAGTCTTACCTGAGCTTCCTCCTATGTCCATGCTCTTCAGGTTTTTGGCCTCGAGTATTAATATGGTAAGCTTGCTAATTGTTGGAACATAGCACAGGGAGAAGCAGATCTCCCCCAAGCTTTCTTCCTGCAATAAAAAAATGTCAGACTGAAACACTGAACGTGTGCTCATACATTTTGGTCACAGAAAGCAAACTGACTGCTGAAACTATGTTAAATGTGTGTAAAGCCAGCAATCATTACATCCATTTACAGCCAAAAGCATATCTGGCCTCAATGCCATACATGCACATACACAACTAGGCTATCATGCTATCTTTATGAACTAGACCTTCTGGTTGGAAAAGCCACAAAATATAACAATGGATGTAATAGGCAGAGGAACAAAAACAAAAAGCAAATCATGTATGTGTATATATATATATATATATATATATATATATGTATATATAAATATATATATATATATATATATGTTTTCTTTATCTCCATGACTATTAACACTGTACATAGATTCTCACTGAAGGCTTAAAAACTGTGAATGAACAGATATAGAATAATGTAGCAAACAGAAAATTGTAAAAAACCTTTAAAAATGATGAAGATGAATGACTGACTAAACTTTAAAAATGTTCAATATGATGTGTGTATGCCTTGTACACACATAAGATCCCAATTAAAAAATTTAAGTATGTTTGGGTAATGTGTTAGGAACAAAAGGATTTGATGGAAATGATCAGCTCACAGAAGGCTTAACCTGAAATCAACCAAGAAATTAAAGATGAAAAACTGATGCAGCAGGCTAGTCCAATTTGCTGAAATGCCATTCCAGCCACTCAGAATGACACTCAGCAGTTTGTATGGCCCCCATGTGCTTGTATGCATGCTGACAACGTCAGAGCATGCTCACTATACAATGACATATAGTGTCTTAGGATATCTCCTCACAGATCCCAACCAAGGCATCACTGAGCCCATAGACAATGCAACCTGGTTGCATCATATAGACCTAAACATGATGTCCCACAGATGTTCTATTGGACTTAGGTCAGGGGAGCGTGGAGGCCAGTCAGTGGTATCAATTCCTTCATCCTCCAGAAATTACTTGCCTGCCTCTTGCCACATGAGGCCAGACATTATGATGCTCCAGGAGGAACCCAGGACCCACTGCCACTGCAAAGGGTCTAACAATGGGTCTAAGGATTTATTTCTGATACATAATGGCAGTCAGGGTTCCATCATTTATTCTGTACAGGTCAGTGCATCCCTCCATGGTATGCCCCCAATCCGATCATGCTGCCCTTCAAATAAGACTCAAACCAGTCAAGTGCTGTACCAGACAGATCGACTCAGTTCTCCAGTCGCTTCAATAATATAACATGATAAACAGTGTCGAATGCTGCACTAAGGTCCAGTAATATGAGCACTGTAAATGTTCCAAAGTCTGCATTTATGCAGATGGCATTGAACACCTTGACAAGGACAGTCTCGGTACTGTGGTAGGCATGGAAACCTGATTGGAAGATGTCAAAGTGGCTGGTTATTGTTAAGAAAGTATTTAACTGTTCAAATGCAGCTTTTTCAATAACCTTACTGATAAATGCCGAGATTTGAGATAAGGCTGTAAAGTTGCTATATCAATTTGTCCATATTATTCTTTTTCAACTTGGGTTTGACAACTGCTGTTTTAAGGCCTCAAGGAAAACACCAGACAACATGGATGAGTTTATTATTTGAATCAAATCAGATACTATAATTGGCAAAATCTTCTTAGAGATAGCTGGGTAAAATATTGAGACAGCAAGAGGAGGACCTGGACTACTCTTCTGGACTACTCTTCTAATCTGAATTTTCTCAGTAAAAAAGCAGAATCAGCTTTATTGCCAAGTTTGTTCAGACAAACAAGGAATTTGACTCTGGTACACTTTGCTCTCAATAATAAAGAATAGTTTTTTAATCTACATACAGTGCCTTGTGAAAGTATTTGGCCCCCTTGAACTTTTCAACCTCTTGCCACATTTCAGGCTTCAAACATAAAGATATAAAATCCTAATTTTTTGTGAAGAATCAACAACAAGTGGGACACAATCGTGAAGTGGAATGAAATTCATTGGATGTGTCAAACTTTTTTAACAAATAAAAAACTGAAAATTGGGGCGTGCAATTTTATTCGGCCCCTTTACTTTCAGTGCCGCAAACTCACTCCAGATGTTCATTGAGGATCTCTGAATGATCCAATGTTGTCCCAAATGACTGATGATGATAAATAGAATCCACCTGTGTGTAATCAAGTCTCCGTATAAATGCACCAGCTCTGTGATAGTCTCAGGGTTCTGTTCAAAGCGCAGAGAGAATCATGAAGACCAAGAACACACCAGGCAGGTCCGAGATACTGTTGTGGAGAAGTTTAAAGCCAGATTTGGATACAAAAAGATTTCCCAAGCTTTAAACATCCCAAGGAGCACTGTGCAAGCAATCATATTGAAATAGAAGGAGTATCAGACCACTGCAAATCTACCAAGACCCGGCCGTCCCTCTAAACTTTCATCTCGAACAAGGAGAAGACTGATCAGAGATGCAGCCAAGAGGCCCATGATCACTCTGGATGAACTGCAGAGATCTACAGCTGAGGTGGGAGAGTCTGTCCATAGGACAACAATCAGTCGTACACTGCATAAATCTGGCCTTTATGGAAGAGTGGCAAGAAGAAAGCCATTTCTCAAAGATATCCATAAAAAGTCTTGTTTAAAGTTTGCCACAAGCCACCTGGGAGACACACCAAACATGTGGAAGAAGGTGCTCTGGTCAGATGAAACCAAAATCGAACTGTTTGGCCACAATGCAAAACGATATGTTTTGCGTAAAAGCAACACAGCTCATCACCCTGAACACACCATCCCCACTGTCAAACATGGTGGGGGTGGCAGCATCATGGTTTGGGCCTGCTTTTCATCAGCAGGGACAGGGAAGATGGTCAAAATTGATGGGAAGATGGATGGGGCCAAATACAGGACCATTCTGGAAGAAAACCTGTTGGAGTCTGCAAGAGACCTGAGACTGGGACGGAGAGTTATCTTCCAACAAGACAATGATCCAAAACATAAAGCCAAATCTACAATGGAAGGGTTCACAGATAAATATATCCAGGTGTTGGAATGGCCAAGTCAAAGTCCAGACCTGAATCCAATCGAGAATCTGTGGAAAGAGCTGAAGACTGCTGTTCATGAACGCTCTCCATCCAACCTCACTGAGCTCCAGCTGTTTAGCAAGGAAGAATGAGCAAGAATTTCAGTCTCTCGATGTGCAAAACTGATAGAGACATACCCCAAGCGACTTGCAGCTGTAATTGCAGCAAAGGGTGGAGCTACAAAGTATTAACGCAAGGGGGCCAAATAATATTGCACGCCCCATTTTCAGTTTATTTGTTAAAAAAGTTTGACAAATCCAATAAATTTCATTCCACTTCACGATTGTGTCTTACTTGTTGTTGATTCTTCACAAAAAATTAGAATTTTACATCTTTATGTTTGAAGCCTGAAATGTGGCAAGACGTTGACCAGTTCAAGGAGGCTGAGTACTTTCGCAATGCACCGTATATACACAATTGACTTTACAATAGATTATAATGTGAGATCAGTCCAAGTATGCTTGGTCTTGCTCTGGAACTCTGACTGTCAGGTTTTCATCAGAGAAACAGCCTGGGGGAAGAAAGTGTCTCTGTGATGGCTGGTTTTAGCAGACAGCACTCTGTAGCGCCACCTGATGGTAAAAGCCTAAACAGTTTGTGTGCAGGGTGTGTGGGGTCTGCAGAGATTTTAGTCTACCGTGTCCTGACTCTAGACCTATATAAGTCCTGGATAGAGGGAAGGTCAGCCCTGATGATTCTCTCTGCAGACCTGATTGTTCATTGCAGTCTGGACCTGTCCTGTTTGGAGGATGAGCCAAACCACACTGAGATGGACGAAGACAGGACAGACTGAATGATGGCAGTGCAGAAGATGACCAGCAGCTCCTGTGGAAGGTTGAACTTCTTGAGTTGCCTCAGGAAGTACAGTCTCTGCTGGGTCTTCTTCTGAACATTGTCTACGTGTGAGGACCATCTCAGGTTTCGAGAAATGGTGGTTCCTAGGAACCGGAACTGGTCCACAGCAGACACAGTGTTGCTGAGGATGGTGAGGGGGGTATGTGGGGGTGGTGTTCTCTTAAAGTCCACCATCATCTCTACTATCTTGAGTGGGTTAAGTTCCAGGTGGTTCTGACCACACCAGTGTACCAGACGATCCACCTCCTGTCTGTATGCAGACTCATCACTGTCCTGGAACAGTCCAATAACAGTGGTGTCATCTGCAAACTTCAAGAGTTTTACAGGCAAGTCCGCTAAGGTGCAGTCATTTGTGTAGAGGGACAAGAGGAGTGGGAGAGAGAACACACCCCTGGGGGGCACCGCTGCTGAAGTTAGCAAATTAATTGCAGGCCTCCTTTTTTTTGATGATTTCAGTAAAAAAAAAAAAAAAAAAAAGCTTCACTTGCATATTTTTGGTTGTAAATAAAACATGTGAAGTCTCTCTATAGATGTCACAGTGAACCTGGAGTCCAGTCTTTCGCCACCTCTATTCAGCTTTTTGACACTCTCGTTTCTCACTTCTCACTTATGGATCATTTCACCATGCAGATTTCTTCTTACAAGAGACAACCTTTACCTTTATGGCAGAAATGGAGTCAATGATGTCTGAATTTTAGAAAGGAAGTTATCTAGCAGCTCATCCATGGAGTCACAGGATGAAGTGGAAATGGAATAGTAAATTCAATTAAATGTTTCAGTTGAATTGTCCTTAAAAAACATTTACTTATAATATCTCTTTGTCTAACTGGGTTGATGGAAATGACACTTTCAAGGATAACAAAAAAGTAGCCAGATAGGGTAACATCAGCCACAAAGACCTTGGAAATGTTCAGACTCTTACAGATGATTAAGTCCATAATACATAGGTTCCTATGTGTTAGGGGGACTATTTAACATGTTGAGTCAAGCCAAAATTTTTAAGTGTGTCACATAGGTATGGCGCGGTATCAGTGCCACAATGAAGACTATTGCATACCCAACGGGCTACTGATCTGATTAACGATAGGCTGGCACTGGTAACTGAGCGGCTGGCCCCAGCAAATGAGAAGGCAAGTACTCACTTGTGTTAGCTTTGAAGAGGCTGGCGATAGCATTGGAGAGGCTAGTGACTACCCTGCCTTTTTTCTTCTCTTTTTTAAAGGTAGATGGCGCAGTTCCCCTATCTATGTCAGCTAATTAACATTTTGAGTCAAGCCAAAGTTTTCAAGTATATCACATAGGGTGTGGCGTGCAATATCAGTGCCAAAATTAACAAGGAAGTAGCCACCGCTGTGTGTGCAATAGTCTTTATTTTGGCACTGAGACCACGGCATAGAGTAGGGAGAGCACCTTCAGTCATAGACTGGTACCACCTCAGTGCAGGACTCAACGTAGAAACAAGTCCTTCCTGCCATCAGCATTTATAATGATCAATATTAGCTTACCTTTGTTTTAGGTGTTTCATAAGTGGCTCTGTTTTAACAAAGCAAAGTCCTATACTATTCTTCTATTAGATAGATAGATAGATAGATAGATAGATAGATAGATAGATAGATAGATAGATAGATAGATAGATAGATAGATAGATAGATAGATAGATAGATAGATAGATAGATAGATAGATAGATAGATAGATAGATAGATAGATAGATAGATAGATAGATAGATAGATAGATAGATAGATAGATAGATAGATAGATAGATAGATAGATAGATAGATAGATAGACAGACAGACAGACAGACAGACAGACAGACAGACAGACAGACAGACAGACAGACAGACAGACAGACAGACAGACAGACAGACAGACAGGCAGGCAGGCAGGCAGGCAGGCAGGCAGGCAGACAGACAGACAGACAGACAGACAGACAGACAGACAGACAGACAGACAGACAGACAAACATATGGACAGATAAACTGTAAACTCCACACTAAAAGACTCCATTCAAAAGAGGAAATAGTCATCTGGTAATCAAACGGTAATGAGCTCAAGTCCAGCCTGGGCCTTGGGCAAGGCACTTAATCCCAAATTGTCTACAGATCTGCATATTGGTGTGTGAATGTATGAGCATTGTGAGTGCAGCTTGCCAACTGAAGTGCAGAAATGCTTTAGGAGGTTGGGTATGACTACAGCAGTGTTATACAAGGGAAGTCCATTTACTATGATTGAACCCAGGACCTTCTTACTGTAAGAAGCCAATCAAGCTCCTGTGTTATAACAAATTTCAATACACAATAAAGAAAACATTCCACTTTTACCTTAATGGCACCTGTAGAGCTTTTAGAAAAAAACAGTACGAAAATGACACCTCAAACTTGGCAGGCTTTGCAAGGTCTTGCCACTCCTCGATGACATGGTTCCAGTCGATGTTGCAGAGCTGTACTCTGAGCTCACCGATGATCTCATGTTTGGTAAAGCGATTAAAGTCAAACACCTTCATTACGGCTGTGGACTTCTGAAGGGTGGACTTGGATAGCTGCAAAATAATAATTGTATTAAAGGCTGTTTCTTTTTAACTAATTTAAACAAATTTAAGCATCAGCTTATGTGATACCTACTGATGATGAGGAATATTACAGTTCAATTTGATTTTATGTACTAAACACTGTCTTAGTGAATGACACCATGGCCAACATTTATCACGATTAACACGCAGATTTAGATTAATATTTATTTTCATTTCCATTTTTGCTACGAATAGGAAATGAGACAGGCATCTCTTAAAATAATATCAAAAAACAAGCATCAATTTAAAAAAAAGTTTAGTTTTTATGTGCATTTTATTTTAAAAATGGCATGTTAAAATGGTTGTGTACAAAATTCTTCAGAGCAGCTTTTCCTCCTTTCCACTCGTATTTGGATAATCTATCTTTGGCAATGAGCTCCAGGTCTTTAAGGTTGGACAGCCTCCTTACCATCTCCCTAATCTCTAGATACTTCCATAGATACTTCCAAAGTCTGGACTCTGGTCGGGCCATTTGAAAACATCTATATTGCTTCCAAACACAAGAATTAAAATAAAAGATTAGTATAAACCTAAATCTGCTAGGTATATGAATAATGTTGGGCTCACTTGAATACAGTTAGGCTAAAAATGATCATTTCTAAGTTTTTTAGGCTTAAGATCCTTTGTTAGTCAATATCCCAAAAGATAGAGAGATAATGTGTAAGGGATATCTTTTTAAAAAATAGTTTCTTTTCTTAAGAACCTGTGGCATGACCTAACACAGGTTGTCCCATCTTGAAACTCCTCAGATGTTGCCGACTGAAAACAATTCTACAAAGAAGTGTTAAAGAGTCAAAGCCAGTTTGTTTATAGGTTTAGAAGGTTTAGAATGTAATTATTTTTTACATGTGTTAAGGTTGATTTGGATAGCTTTTGGGTCAGGGTTTGCTGGAGTTGTGCTGGACCAAGGTGCAGAGCAGGGCGAGGGAGCCACATGATGAGTTAAAGAGTTATTTATGAAACGAACTGAGGAACATAAACAGGGAGGAACCATAATTATAAGGAAATAGAAGGAACTCATATAACACAGGAATCCAAGAAAGTAATTCAAACACAAGGGTGGAGTGATGAATCTAAACATGAACTGTAATAACATATCATGACATTTAGATTTAATAAATAAAATCAACGTTAAAAATTGCATTTTGTATTTATGAAGATTATCTTTGTCGGGTATTAATATTTAAAAAAAATCTGAAATATTTAGGAGTGGTAGAGAAAAGTAAACAAATATTCAAGAGGGCAAACACTTTTTCTCAGCACCTTATATAGGTACCCTAGAAGTTGAAATTAGTGTCTAATGAAAAGAAAGTTTAAATATTAAACTTGAATAAATAGAATAAAGTCTAAATTAGTCCAACAGAATGTGCTGAATAACATTTTGGAATATATAGAACTGAAGTCTGAATATTTTCAATTGAAGTTTGAAAACATAAAATGAAATGGAATCTGACCTCACCAAGAAAGTTACAGTCTCTGGATCTTGGTTGACTGGGGACGAAAAGGTATGGGGACCTGTCAGGATCTGTCTGTTAGGTTTGAGTTTGTTTACTTTCTGTTCAACCAGGTTTATTTATATTCCTTGTGTTTAGTTTATTTTTCCTCATAGGTCTTGTTTCCCCCCCTTGTTTATGTCCTTTAGGTCAGTAGACATGTCCCTGTTTCTTCCTACTGGTGGTGTGGGGATGACCTATGGAAATATTGGGAGGGAGGGCCTGCAGTGTTTTTTTTTTTGTTTGTTTGTTTGTTTTGTGCGGGAACTAGAACCAGGTAGCAGCCTGGTGGATTTAGAGGATGTGTCGACTAACTGTGAGGTGCTGGAACTAGGCTGGGTTATGTGGGAAGCCTGAATCCTGTGTTTGTATAACCCTAGAATGTACACCGTGGATAGAAAGTTGTATTTAAGATATCTTCATTTAAATGGTAATTGGAAATAAGTCTTTTTTTTTTATTATTGAATGTTAATATGGTTTGCATAACACTGTTGCTGCTCATATTGAACAACTTCATGTAATAACTCCCCATACCAGCAGAAATACAGAAAGTCATTGTTGAGAACTTTGTGAAAAAGAAGATGCAACATTATTATTATTATTATTATTATTATTAATTACTATTATTATTATTATTATTATGCAACATTTAGCATTGCTGCAGCTTGGCTCCTTGGTGAGTCCGGTGTATTGCTCTCCTGCAGTCACACGCATGTAGCTATAGATGTAAAGATTATCGTCCTTTCTTCGTGATCTCCAATTGTGTTTTGTTTAAGATATGCAGACTTTCATTTCATATATTCAAGTTTCATTTCAAACTTTAGGATAACAAGTAGAACGCTGGAGATAGGCATCAGCTCCCTCGCAACCCTGTATGGAAGAAGTGGGTTTAGAAGATGGATGGACGGATGTTTTGATAGTTTTACTGACAGCCCTTTCTGACTCTTTGTTCCATATGCAATGTTACCCTTGCAGAAATATTTTTCATTCTCAGACTCTGTGGGAAGAGCATTAAACCTCATGAAATTTTGCTACAGATCAAATATTCTGAATATAGAATTGGGTTTTCCTGTTGCACTTTTTGCCATAACATTGAAACAACATTTAACAAGAACCTTCTACCTGAAAGGTGAACTGCTCATTGAAGAAGGGGTTCAGTGTGTTTTTGAAGACTTTAGTCTCAAAAACCTTGAACTTTTCCGGGAGGATGTAGACTTTGACATATGGATCAGAGCTTCCTCCCAAGTCCATTGCTTTCAAATTGACAGCTTGTTTGATCCCCACTGTAAGCTGTAAAACAAAACAGAGCATAACTGAGCTGACTTTTATCACTTCTATATGGGTCATATAAAACAAATACTCTAGGTGTACTTAGAGAACAGTACAAGCCAGCAATGATGGTAACAGAGATGCTTACAGGACAGCCCATTGCCAAAATGACTGTTAAGGACAGTTCTAAGAGCAGAAAATACATGTCCTAATTATAAATGTACTTATTTAATACACTTCATGAGTTATATTTTTTCTATGATAAACTTATGTTAGTTTTTACATCATCATCTCTATCTCTCTCATTCTATCTACACTACCGGTCAAAGGTCTTAGTTACACTTTCTCACTTAATGGGTCTCTTTACTTTCATGACTACTTACATTGTAGATTCTCACCAAAGGCAACAAAACTATGAATGAACTCTGAATGTTTTGAGGTCTTCAATGAGAATCTACGTACAATATAAGTGGTAATAAACATGAAGAAAACCATTAAATGATAAAGTGTATATATCTCTTAGTGTATATGCAATGTTATTTTATCCCAGCAGTTCACAGAGCGTACCTCAGACAGAGTGGCATTGTACCCCAACGAGTAGAGAAGCTTTCCTCTATACTGTTTGGTTGAACCGTAGTCAACATCCCCCATGTCTGGCTGAACCTATTAGTGGAGCACAGTAAGAATACCAGCTAAGGTGATGTCAACAGAATATAACAGGTATACTCAATGACTTTATGAAGGGCATGGATTATATAGCTATTGAGTGGAGAGAAAGAGTCATGTTCTACCAAAGTGTTCTGCGAAGAAGTTTTGGACTCCATTACAGTCTGCAATCAAGACTGCAGATATTGGCAAGTTTATTAATGACCCCCATCTCACCTACTCAATGTTTGAGTTTGCTTGCTTTATTAGTGGGAATAATCTTTGCACTCTGATCTAACTTTGCGGGACTTCAATTCCCATTCAGGGCTGTCACTAATTAACATCTTGTTCAACCATAAGGTTATCGCAAACACCTGGTTTAAAAGGTTGGTCGTTGTTTTTGTAGTCATGAGATCTCTAACCATTAGTCTTGGACACTTAGGACCAGAGGTGAGCTTCTTGGGGCGTGGAAATGATGAAGTCAAGATAGTTGTACCACACCCCTGGTAGAGCTTATCTGGTTCTATTAAGCTGTGTGCTGGCAGAGATGAAATTTGACAAGCACGTGGTGCTGAGAGAACAGAGTGCTGAGTGGTGCATGAGGTGATCAGAGATTAGAATAACTCATACATGTGCTGTTTTATTGAAAATTTAAGGACATGAGTTATTAGGGTGCAATCTACAGGTCCTTCTCAAAATATTAGCATATTGTGATAAAGTTCATTATTTTCCATAATGAAAATTTAACATTCATATATTTTAGATTCATTGCACACTAACTGAAATATTTCAAGTCTTTTATTGTCTTAATACGGATGATTGTGGCATACAGCTCATGAAAACCCAAAATTCCTATCTCACAAAATTAGCATATCATTAAAAGGGTCTCTAAACGAGCTATGAACCTAATCATCTGAATCAACGAGTTAACTCTAAACACCTGCAAAAGATTCCTGAGGCCTTTAAAACTCCCAGCCTGGTTCATCACTCAAAACCCCAATCATGGGTAAGACTGCCGACCTGACTGCTGTCCAGAAGGCCACTATTGACACCCTCAAGCAAGAGGGTAAGACACAGAAAGAAATTTCTGAACGAATAGGCTGTTCCCAGAGTGCTGTATCAAGGCACTTCAGTGGGAAGTCTGTGGGAAGGAAAAAGTGTGGCAGAAAACGCCGCACAACGAGAAGAGGTGACTGGACCCTGAGGAAGATTGTGGAGAAGGGCCGATTCCAGACCTTGGGGGACCTGCGGAAGCAGTGGACTGAGTCTGGAGTAGAAACATCCAGAGCCACCGTGCACAGGCGTGTGCAGGAAATGGGCTACAGGTGCCGCATTCACCAGGTCAAGCCACTTTTGAACCGGAAACAGCGGCAGAAGCGCCTGACCTGGGCTACAGAGAAGCAGCACTGGACTGTTGCTCAGTGGTCCAAAGTACTTTTTTCGGATGAAAGCAAATTCTGCATGTCATTCGGAAATCAAGGTGCCAGAGTCTGGAGGAAGACTGGGGAGAAGGAAATGCCAAAATGCCAGAAGTCCAGTGTCAAGTACCCACAATCAGTGATGGTCTGGGGTGCCGTGTCAGCTGCTGGTGTTGGTCCACTGTGTTTTATCAAGGGCAGGGTCAATGCAGCTAGCTATCAGGAGATTTTGGAGCACTTCATGCTTCCATCTGCTGAAAAGCTTTATGGAGATGAAGATTTCATTTTTCAGCACGACCTGGCACCTGCTCACAGTGCCAAAACCACTGGTAAATGGTTTACTGACCATGGTATCACTGTGCTCAATTGGCCTGCCAACTCTCCTGACCTGAACCCCATAGAAAATCTGTGGGATATTGTGAAGAGAACGTTGAGAGACTCAAGACCCAACACTCTGGATGAGCTAAAGGCCGCTATCGAAGCATCCTGGGCCTCCATAAGACCTCAGCAGTGCCACAGGCTGATTGCCTCCATGCCACGCTGCATTGAAGCAGTCATTTCTGCAAAAGGATTCCCGACCAAGTATTGAGTGCATAACTGTACATGATTATTTGAAGGTTGGCGTTTTTTGTATTAAAAACACTTTTTTTTTATTGGTCGGATGAAATTTGCTAATTTTGTGAGATAGGAATTTTGGGTTTTCATGAGCTGTATGCCAAAATCATCCGTATTAAGACAATAAAAGACCTGAAATATTTCAGTTAGTGTGCAATGAATCTAAAATATATGAATGTTAAATTTCCATCATGACATTATGGAAAATAATGAACTTTATCACAATATGCTAATATTTTGAGAAGGACCTGTATATCAAACATCTGATATTCAAATGAAGTACTGCCTCAGAGTATTTCATTTTTTGACATATCTCAAAGAATTCGTATGATAATTTATGATGTTTTAAGTATTTTTGTGGTTTCTTAAGGACAATAGGGTTGTGATGCATAGGTGTAATTTTTGATCCTCACATGTGTTGGTATTTTGATCATTTAGAGGTGTTTACTCTTGTCATTAAGATCTTTCCATGTTGGTTTATTCCGTTGTGTTGAGTTCCTTAGGTATTTCTTGTGTTCTCTTCTCTGTGTATTTTACTTTAGACCAGGGGTGCCCGAGTCCAGTCCTCAAGAGCTACTATTCTGCAACTTTTTGCACCCCTGCTCTGACACACCTGAATCAATTGACTGAATTCCCTCATCAGCATTGGACACATTTTGCTGTGCAGAGGCTTGCTAATGAGGCATTCATCTGATTCAGGTGCAGGATAGTAGCTCCCCAGAAGACTTGTCCCTGGTTTAGACTCTTATTTTCAGTCTAACCCTGTGATCCACGAGTTTATTCTGTGTTTAGTTGACATTTTTCTCAAGTTGACAAGTTTGTTTCTCAGACTCTCCCTCAGTTGTTTAGTATCCCCCTGATTGTACCTCAACATGCACAGTTGACAGACTGTCTATTACACCAAACATACTGAAAATAGAGGCTAACTAACTCTGAGTGTGTCCTCATTGATAATCTTTGTTTATATCTTATTAGAATTGATCATATCCTGCTATAAACATCCAGCACTTGTTACATCTAATGTCTAATTCCTTTTTAACTGTTATTTATTCATAAAGCTTGTTTTAGAGTACAATATATATCAGAAAATATACTGTTGTTTTCATTTATTTTATATTGATCTGTGTTTATTTACAAGGGAACATCTTGATTTTAAAAAGGGACAATACACTTTTTTGCTTTTGACATTGCTAAGGCAGCTCTATTTGTTGAAGCAGAAAATTGGAGGGTGAAGCTGTTTGTCAGTCAGTGAAGAACTCATGGTGATCAGGTTCCAGAAAACTCCTCCAACTGGAATAAGTCACCAACCTTCACAATTCAGCCTCTTCCTGCAGTGAAGTTGGAAAATTATTATAAAATTCTCACATCTATAAAGGCTTAATAGATGTGAGAATTTTATAATAAAGATTCCAGTAATGGCTTAATAATTAAGCCATTACTGGAATCTTTAGCCTGGTTTCTCTTCCACCAAGATGTTCTAGAGAACCTGATCAGCTAAGCAGAATCCCCTGACAAAATATTAATTTTTCTCATTTCATAAAAAAACTTAAACTGCTCAGGTATCTGGTGGTTGTTTCACATGAATGTTAAACCTTTCTCCTCCCAGTGAGGGTTAATTTACCTCGTCCTCGACCCAGGGCAGCAATGAAGGCCACGTCAAGGAGATAAAGCAGGGGGCAAAAAGGACCACATCCAGAATGTAGACATCTTGCTGTCTCCCTTGATGGTTATAGCGAATTGGAGGAAGACATCTTTCTAGGGTTTAGGACTGGAAAGGAAGCCCAGTAAATGTGGTGTTCACCCACTCTTCCCCAGAGCTTCACAGCTCTCGTAAAGGTTAAGGCTCACCATCGCTGTCACGTTCCTCATCCCCCTTCTTTAGTCTTGGAGGGTCCGTTAAGTCGATCCAGGTTGGTCAGCCATTGGCATGTTCTGCTTCACCTTTGCTCCTTTTGTAGATGTCAAGGTGGTCTATCTCCAAACAGGGAATTGGATGAAACACCTCTAGCTGAGATCTTGCCAAAGGAGCTGACGATTAGCTACTTCTGCACGTTTATGTTCCTGCCGAGGGTGTTGGAGATACCTGGGTTTACAAGTAAGTGATTGCTTCTCTGGTCCCTAAGGGGTGTCGAGGTCAAACCTCAACTGGAGGTAAATGTTCCTTTGCTTATTATCTACTGACTACCCTCCAGTGCTCTTTTGCCATATCCTGCAGCCTCCAGAGCCCCATTGCTGGTCTCTGGGGCCTTCAAACCACCCTCATGACTACTTACTTGTCTTGATGGCCTACAGATCATCTTTCTCAAGTGATTTGTTTTGTTCTCTCCTTTTGGGAACTTCTCCTCCCGTTGGATTTTGGATTTAATTTTAGTTTTCTTAGTTATATTTTTTATATTTTTTGGAATGCCTAGAAGCTATGCCTCAGGTGGGGTTGAGTTTTGTGTACCGTGTTTGTTCTTTAGGTCCATCATGTGTTGGGCTTGGTTTTGTATTTTTGAGGTTTTGTGCTAGTTTTTCTGTTTTTGTGATTTTTTGTGCTTGTTAATTTTGCTTTTTATTTTGTGTTCCTGGTCTGTGCTTCCTGTTGTTTGTTTAGCCACTTCTTTCAGTCAGTCTCAGATAACTTTTCTTACCACTTTCCCTTAAACTCTGCCAGACTTACTTTTGGTTGTGTGCTTATGGGTCCTTTCTACCACCACCGCAAGTTGACAGGTATTTAAGAATTGAAAAAGCAATCAAGTGCTTTTCTATACCTGTTGGGTGATTGGCTGAGGCCTCATACTGCCTGCTCTCTCATACTGTATACTGCTCTTTAAGAGATACAGTTAATTATTTGTGTGATAATGTAAAGCTTTAAGAACAAGGGATGTTTACATAAACTCATCATGGGCATGAATGAAATTATTTCAGGATTTAAATTACTTATTTAAACTGTTGTAATCAACAACTTTAATGAATCTTATAAGCAAGAAGCTAGGTGTTTCAGTTTTAATTTATGGTGGATTTTCTTTAAACCACACAGAAAGCAAATCAGAGGGTCAAAATTAGTCCACCAATTAGTCCACCAATATCTAAACACACCCCTACTAATCTTTGGTTAAATGGCTATTTGCAGCTCACATCTTGACTACACATTTTTCTGTGCCATAATGTTCCTTGCAAAAGTATTTATAAACTATTTTATATTGTAATTACAATCAATAATTCCTTCGTATTTGCTGTGATTTAATGTGTTTGACCAACACAATGTAGTACATAACTTAAGTGGAAGGAAAAGGTTTTTTATTCACAAATAGAAGAGAAAAATGAGTCCACCTGGGCGTAATTTCATCTCACTATGAATGCAACTGTAAAGACTTCAAAGGTTTGGTGGAGAACATCGGTCAAAAAACAGCATCATAAAGACACTTGAAGGGCACATAAAAGAACACAGCAGACAAGTCAGGAAGAAAGTTGTAGAGAACAGTGATGTGACGTTCACTAACGAATCAATTTTTTGAACGGCTCCTTACCTTGAGCAATAGGACTCGGGTCTTAGTTAGTGAGAGCCATCCTTTGTTTTTTACTACTTTGGTTTCTTTTAATGCTACTTTTTAAATATAATTTAATTTCAAATTATGTAATATTACTAAGGCAATTAAATAAGAAAACCAAAAGGGAGAGAGGTATGAGCATACAGCAGACGTGCTCATTGCTCACTGTTTTTTTCCGTCACCTGTCATGGCTGCAGGGTGCCAGGCGCTGTGTGAGACCTGGCTGCTATGGCGACACACGCAGTGGGATAAAGAAGAACAGTCACAGTGTGCTTGTTGCTCAAAGATGAAACAACAACTGGCGCAAAAAAAGTTTGCACACTTTATTTGGTTAAGTGTTGTTTGCCGTTAGTGTGTTGCCCTCATAGTTATATTTAATGCTGCAGTTGGTGATTTTTATTTCTGCCAAAGCAACTCAAGTGGACGTTTTTCTTCTATTTTGTTTTATTTTGCTTTCTTTATTTTGTTTCTATATTACATGTTGCATTAAAATGCTATTAATGCACACAACACTTTTAGTAAAGGACTACATTGTTATTTGATATTTATGTTTTGATATTTTATACTTGATTTAATAAAAATCTTTTGCATGAACATACTGTGGTTTTATTTTGTGCTTTTTAGATAAATATATTAAGATTACTTAAATACAGATTTAGTTCTAATTCTAAATTTCACCCACACAAGTCAGGTTTCCCAAAAATGAATATATTTAACACAACATTAATATTCAATAGATTTGAATTTTAAAAGTTCATTTATTTCACTAACTCAATTCAGTTGGTAAAACACATTATAAAGACTATTTACAGATAGACTGATGTTTTACAGCCTGTATTTCTGTTAATTATGATTATTTTTTACTTCAGCTAATGAAAATATGACATTTAGGATTAGAATATTACATCAGACTGATAAAAAAGCATTTTGTAACACAGAAATGTGGGCTTAATTAAAAAGTACCTCCCTATAGGTGGTTAGTTTAGAAATGTAGTTTTAATCTAACTAATGAGCCATTGCATATTCTAATTTATTGGATATGACTTTATGTTAAGGGTAAAACTAATTGTTCTTCAAAATATGTACATTTTCAAAAGATCATTTCAATGGCTCTTTAGAATGGCTCTTTGAAGCGAACGGATCCTGAAGATTCTTTTCCCTTCAAAAAGCCATTAGTTCCATTACTAGAATAGAATTCTAAAGCAATATCCCAAATTCTGAACCTCTTACAGAGCACTATTCAATCCATCATCTAACAATCATCAAACAAGAAGAGTATGGCACAGCTGCAAACCTTCCAAGACATGGCACTTAAACTGTCAGCTTGGGCAAAGAAGGCATCAGAAAAGCAGTCAAAAGGCCCGTAGTTATATTGGCAGAAATCCACAGTTAAAGTGAAGAAGTGTGTTGACAGGACAACTATCATTAATGGCTAGAAGAAAGCTACTTGCTTAACGTTTGCCATAAAAACATGTAGTGGGCATGTATACACGGTCCTATGTGTAGAGCAAAACTGACAGGGCAGATTACCCTGAAAACACCATCCCTATAGTGAGACATGGTGGTTCCAGCATCGTGCTGTTGGCACGCTTTCCTTCAGCAGCGACAGGAAAAGCTGAAAGAGTTGATGGGAGGATGGATGAGGATAAACACAGGGCAATGCTGAAAGAAAGGCTAAGAGGTTTACCTTCCAGCTGGACGAAAACCCTAAACGTGGACAGATTTCCAACTGAAGGGTTTATCTTAAAGAATATGCATGTGTTAGAATGGTCCAGCCAAAGTCCAGCCTTAACTATTATTGATAATCTTTTTTGCAAAGAAGAATGGGCAAGAATTTCAGCCTCTAGGTGAGTAAAGTTGGTAGAAACATACCCCAAAGGTCTTGCAGCTGTGATTGCAGCAAATGGTGATTCTGCAAAGCATTGACTCAGGGGACTGTGTCATGATCTTGCTGTGTTAGGTGTTTGTGTTTTGAGATTCTTGTCTATTTCTCTGCCCTTATCTGCTTAGTTACTGTTATTTTTATTAGATTAGATTATTCTTGTATTTAGATTTTAATACTACTTACCTGGAGTTCTCTGCTCCTTTGTCTTAATTAGTCTCCCTTCTGAAGTTGCTCTGCATTTTCCAGCCACCAGCTGCTTCACATTCCATCTGATTAGCTATTCTGGTTCATTTGTCTATTCTCCACCTTGCCTCCATATTTATACTCTGTGGTTTTCAGTGCTCACCACTGGATCCTCCTGTGTACTACCTGCTCCATGTCTGTATACCCACCTGTGTTTCCGTGTCCTGTCATTGCCTGTAAGTTTCCAGCTTTAGTATTATTAGAGCACTGCAACTCACCATGTGGCTCCCATGGTCTGATCTGCACGTTGGTCCAATAAGCCAGCACATTATGACAGGCTGAATACATAAAAAACTATAAACTTTCTCTTAATCTGCACGATTAGCCACTACTTTGTGTTGGTCTATCAAATTAAATCCCATGAAGTATACTGAAGTTTGTAGTTGTAATATGATAGAATATTACAATTTTAAAGAGGAATGATAACTTTGCAAGGCAATATGAAAATGTTTCTGACTTTTCTTGCCCTTCCTTTTGCCCATGACACCATAAAATGTGCTAGGAAAACAGTTTAAATGTAGTTTATGTATGTGTGTAAGTATATTTGAACCTGTAATTATAACGGTAGCCACATGTGGATTAGAAAAGCCAAATCAAGTTTAAAGTTTTGAACAACTTCTAGATTTAGTATTTACTGAAACTGTTCAAACTCATCTCAACCTGGTGATATTCAAATATGTTATTAAACCCCATATTTGATGTCATTTATCCCAAATACGTGAATGTCAGATTTCCACATGAACTCTATTAACTCTTTCTTACCAGAGCTGTGGCTGTTCTCCCGTCTAACCCCTTCAAAATAATCTGCTGATCCTTTTTCTGTCTCCTCTTTCTTTTGCAGCAGCATTTAATGCAGATACAAAAGCAACAAAGCAGGATAATTAGGCCACCAGCTCCAAAGATGGTGTAGATTGCCCATCGCGGCACTGCAGAACATAAAATGAAAAAGCAGTTAGATGGGATCTTTGTAGTGTTTTTTTCTCTTTCAGAACATCCAGGGCATTGACCATTTATTGATTGAGCAACCATCTGATTCAGGGGATCCATCAAGTGGTTCAGACACCATGGTCTGATATTGTAATAGTATAAATTATCTGTAAAATTTTATAGCCAAAAGATTGTCATGTTATCAGTTTTAAATAATGATTATACATATATAAATTCACTGCTCAAAAAATTATAGGAACCTTTGAAAACACATTAAATCTCAACTGGAAAAAAAATCGTGCTGGATCACTGAGCTCCTGGACAGTCTGAGGTGCACCCTCGTGGCATCAGATGGACCTAAACAAGATGTCCCAGAGATGTTCCATTGGATTAAGTTAGTGGAACGTGGAGGCCAGTCACTGGTATCAATTCCTTCATCTACCAGGAACTGCCTGCATACACTTGCCACCTAAGGCCGGACATTATCATGCACCACCAGGAACTCAGTACCAACTGCATCGGTGAAGGGTCTAACAATGAGTCTATGGAATTCACCGAGATACCTAATGGCAGTCAGGCTGCCATCATTTATACTGTATAAGTCTGTGCGTCCCTCCATGGATATGACTCCCCAGACCAACTCGGATCCCTCACCAAATCCATCATGCTGAGCAGTGTTGAAGGCAGCATAACGTTCACCGTAGCTCGTCCAAAGATTTTCATGTCTGGCATGAGCTCAGGGTTAACCTGCTCTTATCTGTAGAAAGAACAGGGCGCCAGTGCCAAATCTGCCAATTCCGGTGTTCTCTTGTAAATGTCAGTCAAGCTCCACAATGCTGGGCAGTGAGTACAGGGCCTACTAGAGGACATTGGGCATTCAGGTTACCCTCATGGAGTCTGTTTCTAATGATTTGGTCAGAGACATTCTTGTCAGTGGCCGCAGAAGGTCACTTTGTAGGGCTCTGATAGTACTCATCCGGCTCCTCCTTGCACAAAGGAGCAGATACCAGTCCTACTGATGGGTTCAGGAACTCCGACAGCCCTGTTCAGCTGTCCTACAGTAGCTACCTGTCTCCTGGAATCTCCTCCATGGGTTTGAGACTGTGCTGAGAGACACAGCAAACCTTCAGGCAATGGCAGATATTAAAGAGTCAACCTGGTGGAGTTGGACTGCCTGTGCAAGGGTATCTTCTCATGCTACCAGTAGTGACATTGACCCTGGTCAAATGCAAAACTACTGAATAGCAGTCTAAGAAAATAAAGAACAAATATTTGTGGCCTCCACCTCCAAAACCATTCCTGTTTTTGGGGTCATTGTTGCCTCTTTAGTGCAGCTGTTGTTAATTTCATTAACTCCAAAACAGTTGACACTGATTAACAACCCCCTCTATTACCGAACTAACCAGATCAATATTCCAGAAGTTAAACTGACTTTATAATATATTCTGATTAAAAAGTGTTCCTTTAATTTTTAGAGCAGTGTATATGAACACTTCAATAGCAGTTGAAAGTTGGAGCACGGCTTTGCAATGTTAAAAACACAACAGCCAAGCCTGCAGAGACAGCACAAAGACACCAGGAGTGTTTGCTTAAAGCAGTCTTCCAGCAGGGGGAGTTGTTCCTTTCCACTGTCAACACATGCTTGATCATGGTGAGGGACTGCTTTAAGAAGCGATGCAATCAGCCATCCACTGTCGCCAGATGCTTGAAAGTGGGCTTCTTTAGATTGGGAATTGTTTTGCCAATTGGCATTATATGATCAACTAACTTTGATTGAAATGTAATATAACAGGGAAAATATTGCAGTGTGCACTGGAGTATGCATTGGTATATAATTGTGTATAGGGGCTATAAATTGCCTTTAAATTACTTATGTATGACTAAAAGTCATTAGGGGTCTTAAATCACTTTTTTGACTGAAAGTGAGGGGTCCTTTTCCTAATAGGTCCGTTGAACACAGTATATTACAAGTTGCCAAGGAGCTTATTCAAAACTAGGCCTCACTGAATAAGGAGCTTCACTGTCCCCAAGCCTTGCACATTGTATGACACAATTTAGACATGTGTTTATTTTAGCTTGTCCTGGGAATCCAGTGAACAGCTGCTCTCCTGCACAACAACAGGTACATTTATGTGGACTCAAGAATAATGCTCTTGCATATATATTAGGCCTCCCTCTTAAAGCGCCAACCTTACTGTCACTCGTTTCAATGGCCTGCAAGCCTCCAAAAGAAAAGACAGACAATTGTTTTCTGTGACAGTGATGGTGATGCACTCAGCCTAAGCACCCTATTAAAAGATTTCTTACTTTATCGTTGAAAATACATAAACAGATCAAGCCATCCTAAATGCTTAAGTATGAGGCAAAAAAAATAATTTTTCTTAAAGACATTCATCTCATTGGAACTAACAGGCTTCTAAATTGTAGTCAGAACAATCAACCTAGGAGAGCCATTAAGGTCTCTAATGGGTCAGTTAGGACACATGTCCAAAATGTGCACATGTTGTGTTTAAAGGAGTGTCCCTTGTCCTGAATATGTAAATAAACAAGTCATTCTTGCCCTGATGTGTTTACTGACTTACAGTGAAGGTGGATCAGCAGGTCTTCAAAGAAGCCGGCAGCTGGATTAACAGACGCATTAGTGTGGGTCGACATGGTGGAGATGGTGTGGATGGGTTGATTGGTGACAATCAGACTTGGTGATCCAGCTTTCATCTGAGCCCGTGGTTTTGATCCCTTACGTATCAGATTTGAAGATCTTAAAGGTTGTTGAATTGTGGGCATTCTGAAAAGGTCTAAAAGCAAAAGATGTGAAAACATTTCCCTCTGAGAATCTACTTTATTCAGTATTTTTGCTTCACGCATAAAGAAAGAAGGTAACAGCAGTATTTTTCTTTACATAGAAAAAATTAATAATTTAATATTTGTGTGTCATCAAAATATTGAACTTATAGTGCAGTCCAGTCGTCATTAGTAAAAAGGGTCTAAAAGTGGCATAAAAGAAAGCATGCCTCTATTTAAATCTAGGATTTGACTTTCTGGGACATACTTTAAAACTCTGCCTTTTTCTTTGACCAGATTCTAAGATTGTTTGCACATAAACTCAAGCATGCTAAAATTCCAGAAGAATCATGTTGTCATTTATTGTTGGGTATTGTTGTGGTAAATGTGAGGCCATCTCACAATTCCAAATTGGAAGCTTTGCTAAAACTAGGTCATCCAAGCAAACAATGATCCCAAACACAGCAGCAAAGCTACATATAACATAAGACAGAAGAAAAATGATTGTAATCATAGACACAGCAGCATAGTGATTGATCTTATTTTAAATCACTCAAGCCAGAGAAGGAGATACTATGAGCGCAGGCAGTTGAGAGGAAGGTGGTTGGACGTATGAACAATGCTGAAAACTAACTTGTTCAAGCCTCCACTGCCCTCCATCCTCCTTTCAAGTGGCTGGTTGATTCAAAAGGTGATGAAATCTGTCTCAGATTGGTAAAACAGCTCAACAAAAACCACTGCTGCACCTGGATCTTTACTGAAACTGGGCTGGACTCCACAACACCAGAGGTGGCTTTTTAGTTATCAGGTCACACAGCCTACCTAGCAGACCGGACTGCAGATATTAGACGACCAGCAGAGGCCCGTGTAATTACATTAATGACCCTTGGTCTACAAACAGAAAGGAGGTCGATACATTATGCGGCCCAGAGATCCACACTACCTACTCAGATAATTTACTGGAGTTTTTAAATGTGCTGTGTATAGAGTACCAGCGCCAACACTATGGTAGCACTTGTATGGTTCCATGAAGCTTTACACACAAGCCTTGGGGCACATCCTTACAATGCCTTTATTGCTGCAGATGACTTCAATCAACCAAATCTACATAAAGCTCTTCATGTTTCATTAGAACGTCAACAGCATGACTAAAGAAAAGAAGACCTAAGACTAGGGCCTGATCTTCAAAGATTCCAAATAAGGGGCACTAAACTGCTTGCACAAAAATAAAATTGCACATGCAATAAGTGGACGCATTGGAAGCCATCGTCAAAGATTTCACCTGCAATGGATGGCAGGTGCAAAAGAGGTGCAGACCGCCCCATTTAAATGACATAATTGTGTGTGCTACTGGCTGCTACTGCCCCCAGCAGAACCAGAGGAAAAGCGAACAAAAGCTGTGGTCCTTGAAGCATGCAGGGGTTGTTAGCTGCATCATTATAAATGATCCAGATGTTGATTTTTTCCTTTTGTTCAGTTCTGCTTCTGCTTTTCTGGACTGCTAAGTTTGTTAACCTTTCTCTGTCATGGAGTGACATTTTGGACTTGATGGTTTATTTTGTAATTTAGATTCTCCTTATGGCTCTTTGTTTATTTCTTAAGTTATTGTGTCTATGTTCCCCTCTAGTTTCTCTGTTTACTTTAGTTCATAGTTATTCTAGTTCTTTATTTCCTCCTCTGATTTATTCTCTTGCTTAGTTTGTGTTTTCTGTTTGTTTAGTCCTTTCACCCATCCTCTGCCTTTGTATTTGTTTCACCTGTTCCTTGTCACACCTGTTTCCTGTTTCTTTGATTACCTGCCTTTTGTTCCCCTCTCTGTACTCTGTGTTCTTTGTGTTCCTTGTGTCTGTCACTACCCCTTTACCACGTCTATGCTTTGTTTATGCTACGCTTCGGACTATGCTATGCCTTGGATACCTATGCTTCGTTTTGACTATGCTATGCTTTGCCATGAGTACCTGCAGATTAGCGCAAGTTTTTGATCTTGTCTTTGTTTTATTCCTGCAGTGCTTTTGTTAAGTTTTTGGACTTTTATGAATAAACAAGGAAGTAACTATGATGCGGCTACCGAGCTCTTGTCTGCGCTTTGGTCCGACCCAAAATCCTTCTCCGACATTCTCGTCTTTTTACAGCAGCAGGTTTGTCATTGTAGTCTATGCTCTGACTCGATTGGACCCCCTCTATGTTCATTTGTAGGGTGCCTCTGAGTGCGTAATTGCGCATGCAGAAGGCTGAGTTTGAAGTTCTTCAAGCAGATGCTTTATGTTTGTGGTCTGGACAGACCCAGTGAGGCAAAGACTACATCCTGCTTCACCTTTAATCAGAATGATGGATGACAAGCTATTGCGCAGGAGGGCAGAGCAGTGTCCAGAGTGGCGCGCTTCACCACAGGAGCGCACACAGCTTGTTAACTGTGTTGCTCAACGTAACTTGCAGCATTTGCACTTAGAAATTGGCCAATCAATATTAACAATAAAAAAGACAAACATGTCTGTGAATACATTTATTGGAGGTTTGTTTCCATTGAACTTTTAATTATTTTCAGAGACTCACCGTGTTTGAAGAGTTCGGAGTTTATCATAAACAGCCACAATATTTAAGCCTGTGGTGTGCTGCAATGATCCACCATTGCGGGTGGTAAAGGATCACATTTGCATTTCCATAAATTTGTGTGTTTGGGTCATTATCATATGTTTTACAAATTTATGAAGGCAAACACACTAAAAAGTTTGCGCCGCTGTTCCGCTGATTTTATACACGCAATCTGATTAGAACCTGGCTTGTAGATCAGCAAACAGGTGTGGACGCAAACAGGTTCGCTTGTGGTTTTGTACATGCAAACCTTTTGAAGATCAGGGCCAAAGTGTAAACTAAGGTAGCCCATGCATATAGAGCCCATGTGTACTGTTAACTAAGTATGTCAGGCCATGTATTGCTTTTGCTATATCCTTGGTATACCCCCTAAATTTAAAACCACGAAACCCACAGTCAGATCTATGAGGTCATGGTCAGAACATGCCATCCTAAGGCTTCAGGACTGGTTCCGCACCCCAGACTCCGGGGTGTTTAGAAACTAGTGGACACAGTGGTCTTTGGAGGAATTTTCAAACTCAGTCTTGGATTACATCAACCTCTGTGGGGATAGTGTTCCATGTTGGAAGAAGATTTGTTTTTTTTCCAAATTAGAAACCTTGGATGATGCATGAAGCAAAGTTATTTATCAAGAGATACAGCTTATAAACCATAGTGTTGCCAGGTCTGCACTGTAAAGGGGCATTTTTTCTATCCAAATTGGCATAAAAACTACACTCAAGCTCATTTTAACAACTCCTTCAACTTCCAGCAAGTAATAGAGCGATCACTGATTAAAAGCACCCCCACACACACACATACACACACTCCACCACCAGATGTTGTGCAACGTCATTGCATCTGAGTTTGCAGAGGTCTTTACTACATTCTACACCCTCTTGCGTGTAACATTGTGGATACAATCATAGTTCAAAAGATCAAAAACTGTTCCTGTTCCGAATGTTAAAACATCCAGTGGCATCAACTTCCACCTCTCTGGTGGCTCGGATGCTTTCTCCTTGCTGTGTGCTTGCGTTCTTTTACTCTTAACTTCTCTCAGCCAAAAACTACAAAAAAGTTGGTTGAAACTACATTAAATCAGTAACACTCAAGAATTTTTTTCAAGGTTTTTTTTTATTTTAATTGCTTTGGAGAGAAGAACCAGACAACGCTAGGAGCAGCTGCATTTATTGTGGCAGCACAAGCTAATCCGAAAAAGATTCCTCCACAGATGACTGGGCCAAACCTCTCATGAAAATAACAGTGATGGAAACGAAACTTCTTCGGCTCGAAGTGAATGTGGAGATAAATGCTGGGTATGAAAATGAAATGACCCTACCTACCGTGATAAAACTGGCAGACAACTGGCACCATCAAGAAACAGAATGCTGCAGTAAATGACAGTAAACCAACAGTCCTCCCAGAACTTTCTTGGTGAAAAGCCAAGAGATGAATCCCTTCCTTCAGATCTGGGAAGACCGCTAACAGGAAGAACCCTGCACCTAGATGAAGCATCTTTTCAACCTCAGCAAAAAGGAGAACTGTTGTGAACTGTTCTCACAACAAATGACAGGAGCAAACCAACGGAAAAACTGGGAATTCCACAAGAAAAAAGGTTTGCTTCACTTCTGCAAGACTCTGACCCCCCAGATGGAAAGATCATCCTTCACCAGTGACAGTTATAAGAACAGATTGTCCTTGAAACGGTTTGCTCCTCAATGGCTTCAGAAAGAGCCAGCCACCAGGCCATGAACCCTTATAGTGGGTGATGGAGGTATGAATGAGTTTAGACACATTTGCAGCAAGAAAACACCAAACTACTTTGTTTTGTCAATCATATGGTGTCTGATATCTAATAGAAAATATTGATGAACATGGTAGAGCATGCAATAGTGGAAAAAGCTCATCAAGGCGCACTTGATGTTTTGAAGCAAAAATCTGAAATCTTGAAAAAGCATTTATTTCGTTTTTGAACAATGTTCAAGGTCTCAAGAAAAATAATGCTGTTTGTCTTCAGGATGTTCCAGAAATATAGCTGTAATGTATAGTAAGTAAACTGGATTATCAGAGGTGTGGCCCTAGTCCCTAGTTAACATATTAACTTCAGATCTGTAATGGAAAGCCTGAGTTAACAAAATTACATCATACACTGGTGCATGTTCTCCTTTAGTAATGTCCCCGGGGGCTTGTTAAACTGGCCTACAATAAAAAGGTCCATCTTAATTAAACTCGCTTCACATCCTCCTCTGGATTTTGAAGCTCTTTAACACCGATGTGAAATCTAAATTAACAGATCTTCTATCATATTTCAGTATGCTGATGTTACATTCCCTGTTATTGGTGGTGAGGCGTAATGAAGAGACAATAGTCAGAGAAAATAACAACAACTTTTGAAAAAATAATTAAGAAATCATTTAAAATCCAAACCCTGGAAAGAAACAAAGGGTTAGTACAAAACCAAAGTCAATGTAACACCAAATAAGTAGGCCAAACTACCCTCTCCTTTTCAAAAAGGAGTGAGAACACAGTCACCTTTCTTCTATGAAACCTACGCCACAAAACTTTGTCATCAAAGATGAGACCAGGCTTTACACAAAAGGCAACATGAACCACCATGTAGATTACACACTGCCAAATGGCTAACGGGCAAGGATATTGCTCTGCTCCTGAAGAGCAGAATGAAGTCTGCTAAATTAACCTGCAGGAGCAACAGAAGGATCAGCAGCTACAGATAAACAACATGCCTACTAGCATGCATGGTTGAAATTCCACCCATAGGCCTCCACCCTGAATAAACAACTACATACAGCACATTAACTTCTTGTGAGATTCCTCCACTGATAAAGGCCTTCTTTACAACGCTTTCATATATTTTTTGGTACAACCAACCTCTTCATATAATTCTTCAAAAGGCTTAAAACTAGTTTCAATACACACATTTTCACTTTTACTACATCCATTCTGATTAAACACAAACCAATTTTTCTTTTAATTTTATGCTGACCAATTTTCATTCAGTATATGAAAATAAATCTAACCTTAGCTCCTATTACCTCAGTTTCCATTCATAAATCTCTTGAAAAAATAGCAGTAAACCCTTGAGTCAAAGATTAACTTTTTTTGATCACAAAACAGAGTCAAGCAGTAATTTAAATGTTGTACTCACTTCTGGGTATGTTTCACAGAGAAGTCAACATCCTTTTTCTGCCCAGACCACTGCTACTGAGTTATCTGACTCTGACTAAAAGAAAAGTTGTGTTTTAGTGAGACTGAAGAGGAAGGAAGGGACATTTCACTGCTGAACTGGAGTCTAAGCATTTTGATCAGAGGGAGGAAACGTCTCCTTCCTGCATTTACACTCAGTCTCAGTCTTTTGTCTAAGTGTAATCAGGAAAATATATCAGGAAATGTCTCAGTAAAATGTGCATTTTATGCAACGTTTAGCTGAAAAAGAAAAACTGCCATTAAAAGTTGCATTCATGTTGATAGGCTAAAAAAATAATGAAAAAGTGTCAAACTTCTTTGAAACTCAGTTTTTTTAGTTTCATAATTTAAATGAGCGCACTGCTAAATCCCCTATTATGTCAGGTAAAGGTTTTCAAAGGCTCTGTACTAAGCCTCCTTTTGTCTCTGAGGCACATCAAACTTTTATGGACATTTTGAAAAAATCTGTAATAAGAGGTTCCTGGTTTTAATTTGCTAGACGTATGGCTCATAGGTGGCACAGCTGCAATCCTTTTGTAACTTGTGATGGTTTGGGGTTATTCGTAGGGGTGACAGTCAGGTCGCTCTTTTGACCTATAAGATATTTAAGTTTTAAAGAGTTCTTCCTGAAGACCCTACAAACCTAAAAACCTAAAAAAAATAAAAGACAAATTTTTATCTCCCAAGGCTTTAAACAAACACAAACACAAAATCCTTTTTGTTAAGTAAAGCACAAATGTATTGAATCTCACAAAATATAAAATGAGAATTAGACATGATAATAGCAACAACAAAGTCCTGTTTCTTCAATTTCTGTGTTCAACAACCAAACACTGAAAAGACTTTCAGGTAACATTACACTGAAATAAATAGGTGCGAGATAACATGGCCCTCTGGATCTGAAACCTCTCCATCACATTAAGATGGCAATTCTATCAAGATTGAATAAAGCAGGCATACATACTTGAATTGAATAACCTGATTGGATAACCTGATGAGAATTATTTTAAAGAAATTAAAATAAATGTTGTTTTTAATCATCATTAAAATCTCAGTCCCAGTCTGAAGAATATATGCAAAAACATAGATCAGACAGCACAGTTTACACACAAAAAGCCTGTGTACAGCTTTTTCCACGCAAAGGTTCAGATGTATCAATAATGAATTTAAATTGAACTACAACCCCAAAGCTGATGTAAGCATGTTTCTTTACTTATTGACCCCTTTAGCAATTGCTAGAAGGTATGCTAGGAAACTATTGATGATTTGTAAACTACTATGATAGAAGATCACAAGCTTCAAGTACAGAGGTTGCACAATAAAACTGAAACACCTGTCGTTTTAATGTGGGATGCTTCATGGCTAAATTGGACCAGCCTGGTAGCCAGTCTTCATTGATTGCACATTGCACCAGTAAGAGCAGAGTGTGAAGGTTCAATTAGCAGGGTAAGAGCACAGTTTTGCTCAAAATATTGAAATGCACACAACATTATGGGTGACATACCAGAGTTCAAAAGAGGACAAATTGTTGGTGCACGTCTTGCAAGGTGCAAGGGACAAACCAAAGGAAAAGAAGAAAGAAAGCAGGCACACAGGGTGTGACACAATGAGTTTCCAATATTTTTCTTTTTCACAATATTCCAATTTTCTGATATGCTAAATATTGGGTTTTCATTATCTGTAAGTCCTAATCATCAAACTGATAAGAAATAAATATTTAATTCCTTGTTATATGAATCTATAATATATGAGTTTCACTGTCTGAAATGAGTGACAAAAAATACAGAACTTTTTTATGATATTGTAATATTTTAGAGCTGTACATGCATGGGAATTATAGAACTGGCCAACCTGCCCCAGCTATTTGTTACTTGTGTGTGAAATGTAGTTTAAATTTATTACGGATTTTTATTTATTCCACAATGATTTCATTTGACTGATAACTTTGTAATATTTCAGGTATAATTCCAAATGAAACTAATAATAAAATCCATTCAACCACTGCACTCGGGACTGAGAGCCTGAGTCCTGAGGTTGCGCTGATCACTCGTTAGATCTGTGTACAGTACATAAAGCTCCACACACCATGTATGCCAAATCAACAGTGTTTCCCATGTTACTTGAGGTAATAAAGATGGTGTCCCATTTATTCTGAAATGAAGGTATGTAAACCTTAAACTTGTGTTATATTTTGAACCCAGAGAGGTCAACCTGTAGTGTGTTGGACTAAAAGAGTAAAGAGTAAAACATTTGAAAGTCTGTTGAACATCTGCTTTATTAACTTGCATTAAGTTTATTTCAAATGTTTATTTCAGCTTATAACAGAAAATGTGTTTTTGTTATGACTGAAACACAAACTAATAAATGTAAAGGCAATGGGATTGTTTGACTAACTATTATGATAAAGTACTTGCAATATCTTTACTCATTCCTGAAGATCATATTGTATTAATGTGACGCCACATCTATAGAAAAAAAATATAACCAGTACAATACCTGAGTCAGCTGGTCCAAAATGTTGTATTTTCTTGTATTAGTTCATACTATTGGAAAATGTGTGTGTGTGTTCTGCTCTGCTCAGGTCCGTCATCTTCAGCTTGTTGATTCTATTTACTTCAGCCTGTGGCACCACCACACCCTAACCTGCACCGTCAGTGTTCAAACACAGGTGGAGTTTCAGGCATACAGGTCCTTCTCAAAATATTAGCATATTGTGATAAAGTTCATTATTTTCCATAATATCATGATGAAAATTTAACATTCATATATTTTAGATTCATTGCACACTAACTGAAATATTTCAGGTCTTTTATTGTCTTAATACGGATGATTTTGGCATACAGCTCATGAAAACCCAAAATTCCTATTTCACAAAATTAGCATATCATTAAAAGGGTCTCTAAACGAGCTCTGAACCTAATCATCTGAATCAACGAGTTAACTCTAAACACCTGCAAAAGATTCCTGAGGCCTTTAAAACTCCCAGCCTGGTTCATCACTCAAAACCCCAATCATGGGTAAGACTGCCGACCTGACTGCTGTCCAGAAGGCCACTATTGACACCCTCAAGCAAGAGGGTAAGACACAGAAAGAAATTTCTGAACGAATAGGCGGTTCCCAGAGTGCTGTATCAAGGCACCTCAGTGGGAAGTCTGTGGGAAGGAAAAAGTGTGGCAGAAAACGCTGCACAACGAGAAGAGGTGACCGGACCCTGAGGAAGATTGTGGAGAAGGGCCGATTCCAGACCTTGGGGGACCTGCGGAAGCAGTGGACTGAGTCTGGAGTAGAAACATCCAGAGCCACCGTGCACAGGCGTGTGCAGGAAATGGGCTACAGGTGCCGCATTCCCCAGGTCAAGCCACTTTTGAACCAGAAACAGCGGCAGAAGCGCCTGACCTGGGCTACAGAGAAGCAGCACTGGACTGTTGCTCAGTGGTCCAAAGTACTTTTTTCGGATGAAAGCAAATTCTGCATGTCATTTGGAAATCAAGGTGCCAGAGTCTGGAGGAAGACTGGGGAGAAGGAAATGCCAAAATGCCAGAAGTCCAGTGTCAAGTACCCACAGTCAGTGATGGTCTGGGTGCCGTGTCAGCTGCTGGTGTTGGTCCACTGTGTTTTATCAAGGGCAGGGTCAATGCAGCTAGCTATCAGGAGATTTTGGAGCACTTCATGCTTCCATCTGCTGAAAAGCTTTATGGAGATGAAGATTTCATTTTTCAGCACGACCTGGCACCTGCTCACAGTGCCAAAACCACTGGTAAATGGTTTACTGACCATGGTATCACTGTGCTCAATTGGCCTGCCAACTCTCCTGACCTGAACCCCATAGAGAATCTGTGGGATATTGTGAAGAGAAGGTTGAGAGACTCAAGACCCAACACTCTGGATGAGCTAAAGGCCGCTATCGAAGCATCCTGGGCCTCCATAAGACCTCAGCAGTGCCACAGGCTGATTGCCTCCATGCCACGCCGCATTGAAGCAGTCATTTCTGCCAAAGGATTCCTGACCAAGTATTGAGTGCATAACTGTACATGATTATTTGAAGTTTGACGTTTTTTGTATTAAAAACACTTTTCTTTTATTGGTCGGATGAAATATGCTAATTTTGTGAGATAGGAATTTTGGGTTTTCATGAGCTGTATGCCAAAATCATCCGTATTAAGACAATAAAAGACCTGAAATATTTCAGTTAGTGTGCAGTGAATCTAATATATATGAATGTTAAATTTTCATCATGATATTATGGAAAATAATGAACTTTATGACAATATGCTAATATTTTGAGAAGGACCTGTATTTCTTATTTAATGAGAGCATGTGTCATCTAGCAGAACAGCTTCTGCTGACAAAACAAACTGCTCTCTTCACAACACCAGTGTATAAAAAGTCTTAAAACATCTTTAGACGTTTTAGTTTTAAGAATCATTGTTTTTAGTGGCCAATATGTAAGTTTCTGCTGGTCCCATGTTTCTGCCTAAGAGAAAAAATGTCCACTCATTTTAAACAGAAACGTTTTAGCACCTAATACGTTTTCCTTTTTTTGTGTCCAAGTAGTCAGTAAAATTTTTTATAATGTACTAATGACTGAAGTTACCTTAAAAAGTCTGTGAGATGTATATATTCAGTTTTTTTTCTAAAACATTTTGATATAGTTTTGTATCTCTTACATGTTTCCATTTTAAGTGTGGTACATAAGATATAAGAACAAGTTAAATGCACTAAATGAAAAGTCCAACATATTAATCAGGAAATCCAAGCTAACTTTGTGATTGTCTATGTCTCCCTGCTGGGGGCCCCAAGGTGTCACAAAGTTTGCTTCAGTGATGAGGAAAGCTTCATTAAATCATCCTGGAAATCAGATACTAAAAAACTGAAATATTTTAGTTAACATTTTATTTTTTGTGCAGTTTATTTAAAAACTGATGTCAGAGGACTGATATCAAGCAAGTAACCTTCTGTTGGGATCAACTTAGCTTTGGCCTAAAAGTTAAGTTAAAAAAATTGGTGAAAGCAAAAATGACCAAGCAGATACAAGTACATGTCAAAACAAATTTAAATATTGTGCAAAAAGTTTTATATTTTTGTCACTTGTGTCAAAAAGTAAAACTCACATTATATAAATTCATTAGAGTTAAATATATGAAACTCAGTATGGCTGACAGATAATGAAAACCCAAAACTCTGTCAGACATTTAGAACATAAGATCAATAAAATTAATCATACTTTTCACTTTATTATACAGCACTTGTCAAGTGTGATAGAAGCCTAGGTTGCTTCAATTGCGTTCAATTTATGTGCATTGTTGGGTCTGGTGTCTCTCATCTTCCTCTTGACAATACTCCATGGGGTCTCTATGGGGTTAAAATCAGGCCAGTTTGCTGGTCAATCAAGAACAGTAACACCATGTTCATTGTACCAGCTTTTGGTACCTTTAGCAGTGTGGGTCAGTCCCAAGTCCTGCTGGAAAATAAAATAAGCATCTCCACAAAGCTTGTCTGGAAAAGAAAGCATGCAGTGCTCTGGAATTTCCTGGGAGATGGCTGCATTGAGTGTAGACTTTAGAAAACATAGTGGACCAACACCAGCAGACAACATGGCACCCAAGATCATCAGAGTGTGGAAACTTCATACTGGACCTCAAGCAACGTGGAATCCGTGCCTCTTCCCTGTTTTTCCAACCTGTGGGACCTTGCCTTCCAAATGAAAACCAGTCTTTGGGCCACTGGGGGTTGGCAGTCCAGTTTCTGGTTCAGGAGTAGCTTGAGATGAGGAGTGCAACATTTGTGGTCCATGTTTAACATTAGTCTATGAGTTGTTGCTCTTGATGCGTAACTCCAACCTCAATTCAGTCCTTATGAAACTCCTCAAAATTTTTGATTTAAATAAAATATTTCACGTTTAATGAATCTATATGCAACTTTCACTTTCTCAAATGAGTGACAAAAAACAACTTTTTCACAATATTCAAAGTTTTGGTAACTCCAGATGGTGCCCCCAAATGATTTTCTGCTTGGGTCCTCATACGTTTGGTTGGCTCAATAACCAACAAAGCCTGTACATTTGTACCGATGACATCAGTCAAGACATCTTTGTATTATGTGAGCATTTGACATAGTTTCCCTCTACAGGAAATAAAGCAATCCGTTTTATGTCCAGACTATCTTAATGTGTTGATTTGACAGCAGGGGAGAAAGATTTAGATTTAAGACAAGCAGATATAGAAAGTGTATTCAGTTGGCTTGAAACCTTCATAAACCTGAATAGAAACATCACCCCATAATAACTGCCACAATGTATGGAACTGTATTTATTGGTTTGGATGAGAAGAGCAATCGTAGTCAACAACCCAATCAGGAAAGGCCTCTCCAATAGTTCTCTTTCTAAACAGAGTCAATAATGACCGAAACAGAGTTGTGGAGAAGACAACATTTTGGAAAAATGTGTTGTTTACATGTGGGGAACGGGTGCAAACATAGAGACGACTTTTGTAAAATATCTGTGACACAATAGAAAGGTTTTAATCTATAGCAAATATTTCTGCTCCAGCTCCAATTAGACTTTTCACAATTCTTTCACATAGTAAAAAAAACAACTCCAACAAACACATTGTTTCCTTAGGTTAGCAGAGAATGCAACCACCTCAAAATATCGTCCATCTCCCTGTTCCAAAAACGGGTGAAGAAAATTCTCCTACAGAAACGTTAAAGTATGCGCTGAAAACAAAGCAGTATCACACAAGTCAGCATTTGTTTACCAATAAAACCCCTTTTAATATTGTTTTTGGAACACTTAAATAACATAAAACTAATTGTAATTATGCCGATGTGATGGATATGGGATCATAGGTGGTTTTAAGTCAGTGAAGGTCTGGATGCAGACTGTGAGCATCTTATTTCTCCACCGCCATGTCCAACGACAGTGTGCGTCCGCAGGCACCTCAAAAGTTGATGGCTTTGCCAAACGATGCTGCCAGGTTGGCTTCTCTAAAAGCCTCCGACACAGTCTACAGGAGGAGGGCAGAACAGAGACAGGAAAACGAGAAGAAGGGTTAACCCAAAGTAAAACTGTTAACTAACAACCTTAATAAACTAACAGTACAGAGTTTATGCATAACAAATGAAGGAAAACATGTTTCATTTCAATAATAAATAGATTTTAATCTTTAAATTATTTGGATATCTGTTCCACAGTAAAGCTGATGATTTACATTCTCTCCACTCAGGAGAATATTCATCACTATTAAAGTTAAGGCAAGACAGTGTGGAGAACTCATCTCTGGGATAGTGCCAATTCAAAACAAATGTCATCTTAACGCACAGGACAGATTCTTTTTTTATTTTTTTATTTTTTTTAAACACAAATCTATCATATAGATTCAAACTGCCATCATCTCAATTTAAATATAAACTTAGCTTATAATCACAGTTAGTAAAAAGCCCAGCTAATCACACTGTCATTTTGTGGACTGTGTGAAGTTTCCCAAAAGCTCCCAGTGATCCTCTTCACCCCTGTGTTCTGCCATCAACTGCTCCAGTGTCTACGTATCTTCTTTTACATTTTTAAATTGTATTAGTTAACATTTGCTTATGATTAGACAGTTCGGGTATCAAATCCCTCTACCTGCTGGCTGATTAACTGCTTTGTTATTCTAATAAACACAATTTTACTAAAAACGTTTGTCTCCATTTGTGCTGTAGTTATATGAGTTTACCTGATGATAATAAAAGAAAAATAAGTGTGTTAATCTGCGTTTAGCAGTTATTGTAACTGAATCATGCAGTTGTAAAGCAACAACTCTGGCCTGAAGCAGCTTGGTAAAAAATGAAATGTAAAGTAATTATTTAAACTTTTCCTGCTTATGGATCCAATCAAATTTAAGGATTAATGGAAAAAGATTAATCAATTGTATAACTCTAAAGCTGCTCATAATCTATTATTTTTTATGTTTTGTGAACAAATGAGGGAATATGGGCTTCTCTTACAGATTTCTCCAGTCTCGAACAGAGAGGGGATAAAATAGAGGCTGGATAGCATACAGGAGGGGGCATTTATGAGAACTAGGAAAGACTGGTTAGAGAAAGGAAAGCAAAATTCCTCCTACTTTTTGAAGTGAGAAAAATCATTCAAAATGAAATACAACTACTCATTCAATAGAAGAGGTGGTAACTGATGACCTCACAAATGCTTCATAGGATCGATCCAGCTAACCACTACCTTCAGAGGCTTTGTTAATGTAAATTGTACTTTTTGTGAAGCTGATAGGAAACCAATGGTTCATTTATTCTGGTATTGATGAGTTTCAACTTTAGAGCAGACTTTCACATTTTATTTTTGATCACATTTATCCAGATTTTTTGAGGAAGAATATTGTGTTTGGTTAAACAGATATTCACAGTAACCTTAATTCTCACTTTTATGCTATTAACCAGCTCATTTTACTGTCCAAATTCTAAATTCATAAATCCAATTTCTTCAATCATAAGCCAAATTTTAGTAAATCATTTCTCAATAATGGACCGAGACTAAAAAAAGCTTTAAAAATATGTAACTTTTTTTCCTTTTGATTTTATTATTCTTTAATTTTGGACTGAAGGTGTAGTGCAGTTCTTCACAACGTCCACAGATATGATTAGGCTGGTTTAAATAAATGTTCTGCAGCCTTTCAGAACAGTGGAAACAGAAAGCACACAAATCCCAGGTATTTAAGTCCTGGGACATTCAGTGGAGAAGGGGCTTATCCTTCTATCCAAGTAAGTTACGGCTGGGATTTTGGATTCATTATTTACAGAAAAAAAAATTAAATAAATGACATTTCTGCTCCAAAGCAGCACGAGGCAGAGGGGTCATCATGCATACTGTACATTTTTACAGCATGTTGTGCAGACACAATGCATTAACTAAAACCTTTCACTGTGTAGTTTAAAGTTTAAACCCCAACCACCCCGATGTAAAATCATAACCCCACCCCCAGACAAATTTTGAAAAAATGCCACCTAAGTGGGTAGTGCAAAGAGACACTGAGGGGAGCGGCCAATAGTGGGATTAGTGGAGGGGGTTAAGCAGGGGTGTGGTCAGAAGGACGAGAGTAATCAGAGTAGTTCCACCATGGATCGGTCCTTTGTGGTCGAGGATGTTTCATCCCCTTCATCTCTGGAGGTTTAAGGAGGCTTTTTGGACCCAGTGGGCCTGAACCCACTAGGCTCCACTGGCAGCAATGCCTAGGCAGTGGAGGACAGAATGGGTCCAGTTTCTGAGTGGTAAAGTGGCGTTATCAGCATCATTGCTAACTACTCTTGACTCGCCATGGGGGTGTGTGTCGGAGTGAGATGGTTTTATACCCAAAACTGGGGCTGTGACGTAGACATGTAACAAACCGTACCGGTTGAACCAATAGGAAAATTCAACTGTAGTAGCCACCGATCAACCCAAAGAGGGCAGCACTAAGACATCAAAGATAGCATCCATAAGCCACAGTTTATACAGTTTATCTGTGATTTAGTTTCACTTTAAATGAGTTTGGACTGCTACCAGATGTTGCATAGTTCTAATCACTGTTTAAATTAGATACGGTTAGGGGATAATGTCTAAACAATTATTCTCCTCTCAAAATCTTATTCATCTGCAAGACTGCAAGGTGTCTGCTATAGGGATGATGCCTTGAAGTGTTTAGTAAAGTTAGGATGAAGCAGGGAACATACAGGATGTGCGTGGCAGACCCGGGCAATGTCCTCACAGGAAGCACCATACTCCATGGCCAGCGCAGCTTCATTGATCATCTCTCCAGCTCCCTGCATTGAAACATAAACATGTGATCAGATTCCAAACGTCTAACTTATTGGCTTTCTCTCCCTAATCCCAGGCACATTCTAAGATTGTCAAAAAATTCGTATTCACATTGTTTTACTGACCTCTAGCCCTGGAGCTGAGCTGTATTTTCCCTGCTGTTTTTTTTTTTTATTTCATTGCACACGCAGATCATTTGTGATGGCTGCATATTACAATGTGTCAGCTAAAAGGCTTAGATAACCAGATACTAAAAAAGGTATCAAAGACAAGCTAATCAACAATATTTTATCCAGTTGGACATCAGCTACAAAATCGATACATTTTTCTTATCCACAGTTCTATTTATCCCCAATTTAGACGTTTTAGATATCTCAAAACTCCACATCCATACAAAGGCTTTGCATCCTTACTTTTCTATAATGTGTGCCCTCAAAAGTGTTTTTTTTTCCTAAGATGTAGCTACACCCTTGAATCTTGACCTAAAGCACCATCTCTAGTGTACTGAGCCATGAGTCAACTATACAGTTGTTTGGTTTCTCTGGGTATTCTTCAACTCATTGGACTGCATAGACCAAGTTATTCCTCTGGATGTTTTTATTCATTTATTAAGGCATTTAATGTAAGCTACATTTTAATTGTGACCTAAGTGATGTCCTCATACCTGTACCAAGGACTAGGTTGTGTCCTTCTACAGGTCCTCAAGAATCTGTCATTGCTCTCCTGACAAAGAGCTAGAAAACGAAGCAACAAGCAGATCTAAAAAAAAAAGACAACTGAATGCCTGCAATTGCTGCGAAATCCAGATCTCACTGACCTACAAAACCACAGTAGCTTAAGTCCCGGATCAAGAAACACTGACAAAAGGCTTCAAGGCCAGATGGCAGCTGAGAACCTAGGTGATATAAACGGCTAAAAACGCTATGCTAAGTTATCCAGTGGCACCCTTTCACTTAGGTCACAATGGTATTCCAAAAAGAGGGCTGGACAAGGTTCATGAGAGGAAGACCTTGACTTACCAACTTCTTATTGAGTGGATTAAAGGGAGGCTGGCGAGATGTCGGTAGAAACCTTACAGTCAAATCAACATGGTAGGTAACAGTTCTGTTTATGGAAGATAGGAGTACGAAGCAGGTTTTTAGAGGATGGGACAGCAAACTTCTTTCTAGTAGATGGGCAAGAGAGAAGCAAAGCTGGGAGAGCAGATGGCAGTAAACTGGCCACCACCAACCCACCAACTAAAAGTGTTGTGGCTTAAGGTTGAAAACCCCTCATTAAAAGTTGATGCCACCTGACAACATCGGCTCCTTGCTGTAAGCTAGAGTTACCAAACAGGATAACTGTTAGAAAGCAAGCAACAGATGGATTTCTAGCGTAGATTCGGTACCTGGGACATTTTTGGTACTCTGGTACAGACAGCTACAGTCCAAACAGAACAAAACAAAACACAAGCTGTAATCAATTACAAAAGACTGACATCAGGAGGTGGTGCATAAACATGAGTTCATAATTTAAGGTTCAAAGATGAACAGAACAGGTGGCTCATTTTATAAACAGGAAATAGAGTAAAATAGAAAAGGCTGCAGACACACTTCAACCTTTTGCCACATGCAGAACAAGCATGTTAGTTGTAATAGTCCATGTTTAGAGTTTACACTTCAAACATTTTAACCTTGAATAGGTTCATTGATTTTTACTAAACTGAAAACCTGTAGTCTTTCACACTAAAGCTGAAACCATTTTGTTTTAGCATTAGTAGAGATGCCCCTATCTGATTCCAGGACTAAATAAAAGAACCAGGACAATAACCACAAAACCACATTTAAATCTTAATCCCACATGTCCCAATAACACCAACTCACTTAGGAACCTTGTTTTAAGATCTCCCTGAACGGCGTTTATCAGAATCGCTACAAACTGGAATTGAAAGAACAATTTATTCAAAACAGCCTAAATATTCAAAAGTAGAAACTGTTGTAATGAATGGATGTAGTATGTTTATTGATAAAGCTTATAGTTAGTTAGCTTAGGTTATCCTGTGGATATACTGCTATAGTTTTGGCGACTGCTTCAAATGTGATATGAAACATTTGAAAATTGTTTCTGAATGAATATATGTATGAATTGTTTATTGAATTTTTTTTTTTTTTCGTGACATGTGCGGAAAAGTATTGGTAACTGCAAATGCGGCAACTTCTCCTTTAAGATATATTTTTGAGTTTCAATTTCTAAAATAAGTCACAAAAAAAGCAGAACATTTACACGATTTTCAAATTTCTAAGCGCCATCTCTTATTTTTAATCAGAAAAACTGTTTCAACAACAAGTTGGTTAATCAATGCAGGATAGAAGATGCCTGCAACAACACACTGAGTCCATAGTTATTAATGTTAATATTTCTGAGCCCTTACTGTTCCAAGGATGTGCGCTCCAAGCATCCTATCAGTCTCCTTGTGACTTAGAATCTTCACGAGGCCATCAGTGTCTGCGTTGGTCTTAGCTCTGCTGTTGGCAGCAAAAGGAAACTTGCCAACTTTGTATGAGACACCCTGGGAAGAAAAAAGGGAAGATATTTATTCTGAAATGATGCTGAAAACATTCTAATATTAAAATACTAGGTATTGGCAAACCAAACAATGATCAGATTTGACATCTGAATGACCTTTTACTCCATTCTATGAGTTACTACACCAAGGGAATGACTGTGTGGTGGTTGTAATCATCACTTGACCAACAATAATTTAAAAAGTGAAAAAAAAAATAAAAAAAAATAAAAAAGCATCAGAACATTCTGAGGTTTTCCATGAAAAAACATAACAATAACATCCTCATTTTAACAGATTTTAGTTTAATAAAGCAAGAAAAAAACAAGAGCTGGGGGGCTGGTGCCAATCTCACGCAGCAGTCCATAAAAAGATTTAAACATTACATTTCACATGCTTGGGTGGTGGGTGAGGCTGTGACATCATTTTGAAATTCTTGCCTGGTAAAAGTCCAACAACTTGAAGCAACTCTTAGTGATACGAGTTTGTACCTCTTCCGAAACCTAAGTCGCAGTGTTGGATGAACATCCTGTGATTAAAAGAAAAAAAAGGATAGATCCCTGGAAAAACCTTGCCAAAGTCTGGCCTAGTGCCTGGTATGCAAGTTAATCAACAACTTTACAGCTGTACTGAAAAGCCTCAGCCTTGTTAGAGAACATTCCTGTAGCATCCTGAAGACCAGGGAACACCAGACAGATCAGGGATGTGGACCAGTTTAAAGCTGGGTTAGGTCATCAAGAAATTAATTCACACCCTCATCTGAAAAGGGAACAGCTGCAAACCTACCTAGACGTGGCCATCCACTTAGAAAGGCCATGCGAGTAAAGAATTCATCATGGAAGCTGCCAAGAGGACCATGATTGTTGACAGTGGTGCCCTGCACAAAACTGGCCTTGATGGAAGACTGACAAGAAAGACTATTTTCTCTTCTTTCAACCGTTTAAGGAAATCCGAAAGAAGCCGCATTTGCTGTTAGCCAGAAGCTATATAAGGCACATGGAAGTCAGATGAGTATATTATACATTAGTTTATGTAATTTTTTAACTTTCAAACTTGCATTTCACCTTCATATTTGTTCAATACTCTGCAGCTCACAATGGGCACGTTTCTTTTTATGTCAGAATTTGAGAAATGTGTAAAACACAATAAAGTGTAAAACAAGTGTCCAGAGCACAAAGCAGTCACGAAAGCAGGCGAAATACGCTAAACAGTGATGACGTTATTTTAAAAATAAATAAGTTGGGTGTCAATGCATGACGAAAAACCAACCAAGAAGGATCCGAAGTGTAAAAAAACTTTTATTCTGTTTATGTAAAAACTGAAAAGTTCCGTTGATCACCGTTTTGGGTATCAGGACCACCTTAGATGGAGTCATGTCTCACAACAGCAGCATTTAAAAAAAAGTCAAAACTAACATGAAATTATTCCCAATCCTTGATTCTACATGAGAAGACAAAAAAAATAACAGGGTTTTTCTTGGTTTACTGAAACTACTGTTAAAATCTCAACCCGTCTTGTTGTCCTAAACCCTGTTTAATCATCATCTTATCTGGTCAGGTCAAAGTATTGTTACATTTTCTACATAACTCAGTTTTTGAATTTTGCGAGGAAAAGTGACAATCTATGAAAACCTGCAGGCAAAAGCTACACCTAAAGGCCATTCGCATCTACACACACAAATCATCCTTTCTCAAACTTGGTCAGAAAAACGGCAAATTCAATACCTATAAAAAAAGGAAAACTCTTTAATGTTTCACCAGGATAAGAATTAAGATGCATGAATGTATTTATACACTGCTTCACGGTAGCTTTTTTTAAAAGCAGATCTGGTCTCCTTAATAGAGGAAACAAAAAGGACAGCGCCATTAGATCAATTTAACAAATTAAGTTGATTTTAAAAAAACAAAAAACTTATTCAGAATTCCTTTTTATTACATAATAAACAGCCATTATTAAGTAATGACAAATTCCATTTTATATGTCAATGGAAAGGTTTATGAATAAAGATATTTTAAACACAGCAGCTAGATATTTCTGAAATATTATAACAGCTTTTAAAAAACATTTATCACTAGCCTTCAACAGTTCATGAGCAGAAAACATTACTGAAGTCGCATGTTGACTCAATTTGAACAAGTCTTTAAATAGCTGCATACACACACACACACACACACACCCCTGTTCTTTCCAAAGTCAGCTACTACATCCATGTGTTGCCTTTTAACATCTGCTGTGTCATTCAGGATGTTTCTTGGCTGCTTTCCGTATCTATAGAGGGGTGAGTTAACATGTTAATGATTGTTATAATCTGCATGAGTTAGAAAAACCGTCCAAGTGCTTGATGAACTGTTGTATCTTTGAAAATCCTCTGATTATACATCTCACTCTGATCAGAATCTCTGCTCTGTCATGGAGTATGTGTTTACTTGTTGCTTTCAGATTTTCTAGAGCCACCAAAAGAGACATTCAGCATGGGACAGCGAGTGTCTTACCAGGGTTCATACAGCAGGACACCTTGCAAGGAAACAGAGCAATTTTCTCACCTACAACGCCTTAGTTCTCGCATAAGACATATAGGCACACACACTCACAGAACGTCCCTAAATATGGGCATAAAATGCAACTAAATGTCCGCTGTCAGAGGCCCTGATAAAAATTAGAACAATGAAATATTACCAAGTTAGTTTGATGCTGGTAACAACAGTAGTTCAGTGTTAAAGGGAGATAATGTTCATGTAATCAGCAACCAAATCCATATATTATTCCAGTTTAATCAGTTCAAATGAGGTTGTCCCCATTTGCAAATATTACAAAACCATTTGATTCACTTCCTCCTCATCTGTATTCCTCTGATTTTTGTAACACTGTGGTATCATTTTTCTCTTCAAAAATAGCACATATCCACGAGCAACTTCTACCCACTGCTGCTTTAGTATCATCTGTTCCAGTTCCGGTTGCCCCAACAAATTCACTTTCAGTCTTCACCCTCTCTTAAGTCAATAACGTCTTCAAATTAATTCACAAATCAAAATCTTCAACCTGTCAATTAGATCCTTTTCCAACTGTTCTTGTTAAAGCTACCCTTCCTTCTCTGTCCCCTCTCATCACAGACATAATACATTATTCCCTCACCATTGGTGTTGTTCCTCTCACGCTCAAAACAGCAGCTGTAACCCCAATGCTCAAGAAACCTGGTTTAGATCCCAATAACTGTAAGAATTTTTGCTCCATTTCAAATCTTCCATTAATTTCCGAAATTCTTGAAAAAACAGTTGCTTTGCAACTTCATGCTCATCTGTCTTGCAATAATTTATATGAACAATTCCAATCTGTTTTTTTGTCCTTTTCACAGCACTTCTTAAAATCACCAATGACCTTCTCCTTGCTGCTGATTCTGGTCTATTATCCATACTTCTTCTGCTTGATCTGACTGCAGCCTTTAATACAATTTCACACAACATCCTTCTTGATACACTTTCCTCTCTTGCCATTGTAAAAACACCTCTCAACTGGTTCCATTCATATCTTTCAGGCCACACTCTGTTCAGTTAAAATCATTCACATCTAAATCTGTTCCTGTCATCTCAGGTGTTCCCCAGGGCTCTGTTCTGGGACCCTTGTTGTTCATCATTTACCTTCTCCCCCTTGGTTATATTATTCATAAGCATCATATTCAGTTTCACTACTATGCCTTCATCCCTCACGAATTGTCTCCTTGAAATAAAACGCTGGTTGACCATAAACGTTCTTAAATTAAATTACAATAAAACTGAACTTCTTTTAATTGGCACTAAATCAATACTAACCTTATATCTTCTGATTGATAACTCCTCCATCTTTCCCTCCCCCTCAGGTCAAGAGGCTGGGTGTCATCCTCATTAGCACCCTCTCCTTTGCTTCCCATGTCAATAATATCACTCGGTCAGCCAACTTCCATCCTCGAAATATTAATCATTTCCGTCCTTCTCTCACTCCACTGCTGTTCTGGACCACAGTCTGCTCACCTGTCGTTGAGATTACTGTAATTCTCTTCTCTTTGGCATACCACAGAAAACCCTCCATAATTACAACTGGTTCAAAATTCAGCCGCCCGTATCATCATACGAACCCCCCTCAATTCATTATATAACACCTGTTCTAAAACAGCTTCATTGGCTTCCCATCCCATTTCACATCTACAAAATACTTCTCCTTACCTTCAAAGCTGTCCACAACCTTCCCCCTCCTTAACTCATCTGTTTAAAGTAGCATACACATTGGGATTGCAATTACTTAAAATCCTATTTTGTACTTATGTTTACTGTGTATTTTAATATTGTGTCTGTATTTATGTTAAACTATGCAAGGTGACCTTGAGTGTCTAAAAAGGCGCCTACAAATAAAATATATTATTATTATTATTGAATCTCACAAGTTAATTTTTCGGTGAGGGCCAATATTTACCTCAAGTCTTGAGCTTTGTTGTCATCTCTGACACCAAACAGGCTCATAACTAACTACTCTATGCATGTCCATTAGGCAGCCTCACCTCCTGCTTAAGCTGCTCTTCTGTTTTCCCCACCCAGGCCACCTCAGGGTGAGTGTAGATGACTGAGGGAACACAGTTGTAGTCTATGTGCACTGCACCACCAGCCATGCCTTCGATGCAGATGATGCCCTCATCCTCAGCCTTGTGGGCCAACATTGGGCCAGCGATCACATCACCAATTGCATGAATGCTAAAGAAAGGGTTGGTGGGAAAACAAACAGAAACATTTATAACAGTTTTGTTTTTAAATCAGACTTATTTACAACACTAAATACAAACACAGCTATAGAGTACTGAGCTGCAATTCTATTCTCTAAGCTTAAGGTCTTTCAGTTCTGGTCAGTATTTTGGTATTAAAGAGCATCTGGTTGTCACCTAGTGTGTCTGGTACTGGGACCTCAGCAACAGATGTGTTGAGACCAGTATATTTTCATGGTTTCTGTAAATAAGACCTGCTTTCAATAGATCCCATTAGTCTGATACAGATATTCTCCAGAATGCAACATAACAGTAAAATGTCAGTGGATGCACTTACTTAATGTGAGCACTAACTTTTTATTCATTTTAATTGCTCTTAGGGCCCCATAGGGCCCCGCCTCTAGCTCAATGATTGGTGGGGACAGGCACCAGCTCCCCCACAGCCCTAAGGTAGGAACAAGCAGCTCCACACAATGGATGTATCTGGATAAGTACGAGACAAGCTTAGGTGTTATACCCATGTACTTTCGTCTGGAAGCGGTTGTTTACTGGTATACGACCTCTGTTGTCCAACTCGATACCAACAGTTTCCAGACCCAAGTTCCCGGTGTATGGCCTTCTGCCGATGCAGACCAGCAGCACGTCACAAGTCAGAGTCTCATTCTTCCCACCAGCTGCTGCCTCGACTCTGCAACAATAAACTCCTAAGAGTTACAAACTATGCAACACTAGTCATTGATTACAAAAGCACAAGAGACTTTTCCCTCTTGCTGACTCACGCCACATCAATCTTGCCATCAGGCCTCTTGGCGGCTCCCAGGACTTTGGTGCCCAGCTTGAACTTCAGGCCCTGCTTCTGCAGGATGCGCTGGAAGTTCTTGGAGATCTCCATGTCGATGCCCAAGCCACCTACATGGCCCAGGAACTCCACTGCTGTTACTGTGGAACCCAGACGCTGCCACACTGACCCCTGCAAGACAATGTGGACATGTCCGTGAGAAAAAAAGCTGGACTTGCCTTTGCATCTTGTGGACCATGAGAGGCAAAGACTGTTGCTGTAAGTTGGAAGCTAAAGTGTTGCTAACCAGCTCGACTCCAATAACTCCTGCTCCGATTACAATCATTTCCTCTGGCACTTTGTTTAGGGACAGAGCTCCAGTCGATGACACAACAGACTCTTCGTCAATCTAATAAAACACATTAATAAAGGTTTATTTCGCAGAATGAGACAAAGAGCAAACACTTCTTGCAAGTTTAGTAACTGAACGTGAATTAGAGATGAGATGGTACCTGGATGCCAGGAAATGGGGTGACCTCTGAGCCAGTGGCAATTAAAATGTTCTTAGTGTTGATAACCTGCTGGGTGCCATCTGCAGCAGTGGCGGTCACTTGATTTTTACCAGTTATTTTACCAAAACCGTTAACATGGGTTACCTGAACACAGACACATCATATAGTAAAAACCAGTTGTACCTAATATATTAGCTGTGAAGCAGCAAAGAGAAAATACAAAATCTTTACCTTGTTCTGTTTAAACAGATGTGCAATTCCTCCAGTCAGCGCTTTGACTGCCCCGCTCTTCTGAGCCATCATCTTCTCCAGGTTTAATGAGATTCCAGAAACTGAGAGAAAGAGAGACGATGAGCTACCATGGAGCATTTCTGTCTAATTAAGGTCATTAAGGTCAGCTAACATCATTATTGCATTATCTTATTGTGTAAGAGGCTAATCCCAAATGTCGGTTGTTCATTTTCCTGTATAGTTTACAAAATGTTTCTCTAACTGATGTTTAAAGTGTGTGAATTTCAACCATGTTAGAAAAATGCAGAAAATCCTTTATGATGATGTTCAAATTACATTAAAATCATTTTGTGGAACTAATAAATAGTTAAAACCACAAGAAAAATGAGCATAAATCTACAACTTATCTTGGCCTGCTTACAGTAAATGTTCCCCTTTAATTAAGACAGTCACTGAAATCAGGACTGCTTTGAACATTAATCATGATAATCATCATCAGATACATACAGAGAAGGTAGAATTGGCTTTTGAGTTGTTTTGCATTTAGCTTAAACAGAAAGATGCAGCAAAAAAGACAAGGATTTTTATTAAGCTCTATTTCTACACCAGGCGGTCCAAAGTACCTTACAGAGACTACAGCTTGGCCTTCAGATAGTAAAGCTTTACATTGTTGTCCCTCCATGCATGACTACACTCCCACCCACCCTGAGATGTTCATCATAAAATTATTTGATGACACCAGTGTGGCATGGCTGATACCTTACAAAATATCAAAGGGAAAACATTAAACAACAAAAACCTTTAACCCTTGAAAAACAAATGGTAAAATGCATTGTATTCTTAAATCTCACCCTTCAATCACTCATCTGGGAAATAGTTCATTAGTTGGCCCCTTTAAATCAAATGCTGCAGCAAGCAATAATAACAATAATAATAATGTTTTCAGTCCTTATTTACAGAGGCAGGCAGTTTCTGCACACCTGAGGTTTTCAGTGGGTTTGTTTCAGAGCATAGAAACTAAATTCTACCACCTGTTCTTTAGTTCTGGTCCTGGGAACAATAAGTAAGCAGATTTCTGATCACCTGAGGGGCCTTTATTGTTATATTTGACAAATAACTCAGAAATGTATTTCAGCACAAGATCATTTGGTGCTTTACAGGCCAATGGCAACATTTTAAATTCATCTGCTGGTGGAACTTGAGGAGAAGTCCTCTAAGCGTCTTACATCTGCTATGGTTAAAAAGACCTGGACTGTTGCTGTTTGGTCTAAAGTCCTCTACTGAGATTTCATTTGGAAATCAGGAGAACCCAAGTTGATTGAGGTCAAGTTGAAATTTCAAAGCCAAGTAATCTGCTAGATATGGCCCACTGTGTTTCAATAAGTCCAAATTCAGTGCAGCAATCTACCAGGAAGGTTTATACCATACAAATTCAGTAGGCCCACATTTCTGCATCCAAAAACCTAGGTTTTGTTGCTTATATGTAATATTCAAATTTTGCAATAAATACAATTCGGAGTTTTAAATAGCTGGAAGTCACTGCAGATTGTGTCAGAATATAAATATCTGGGGTGGTAATTGATTCAGATTTGTCATTTAAAAATCAGACAAAAAGGGTCTGTAATGAGATTAAATTTAACCTCAGTAATTTCAGACACATTCGTCGTCAGTTGCCCATACAGGCAGCAAAAATGTTCAAGCATTCTATGATTTTGTCCCATATTACTTCCTGTTTACCTAGCTGGTCTCAAGCTGATGTTACAACTATGAAACCTCTGCAATCACTCTATAAACAAGCTATAAAAACTCTGAAAAGAGAACAAACATGCGTCATCGTTGTCCAATGCTACAAAAATACAGTCTACACAGTTGGCACAACATGGTCAAATATTCAAATCTATGTTTTATCTATAAGACTAGTCATGGTTTATCATCCCCCCCACTTCACCAGTTTGTTAATATCCAAACATCTAATCGGAGCAGAACCAGAGGTGCAGCGAGGGAGATTGAATTAATTCTTTTAGTCCATTTGGCCAAACTGCTTTTTCTGTTCGAGCTGCTACTGAATGGAACCTCACCCCCACGACCATCAGAAATCGAAATGACTACAAAGCATTTCGGATGCAATGGCTTGTTTAAAATCAGAGTTATCAACATTAGGCTATAATTAGACCTGCTCTTGCTGGCTCCGCTATCATCTCATCTCGTGTCTGTTTTTATTATCTTTGAAGTTTTTTTTTGAGTTGGCCTGTGTGTTACTAATAACATTTGAGCTTTTATAGTATTTTTATTAAATGTTAATTAAATTGACAGAAATGTTATTAATATGCACTGTCCCTGTAATAAATAAATGACTAAATCTGAATCTTCAAAAATATCACTCCCTATGAGTTTGTTTTACTTTTTAAATTATTTTAAAAGTAGAATTCCTGACAGTAATAAACTTTTTGATGATATTTTCATTTATTTAGATGCACCTGTATATCACCGGCCCAGGAGTTGAACACCCAGCCACTCGGTCATATTTAACCCGAGCATGATGTAAGGCAGGTGATCAGGACAATGAAAATCTACAAAGCTGCTGGCCCAGAAAGAGAACTGGGAATAGTTCTCAGAGCTCTCCCATGGCTTTACCTCCATCTTCAACTTCTAAATGTCACAGTCTCTCCTCCATCTTTCTTGAAATGATCCACAATCACCACTGTTGCAAAGAAGCAAACCACAGACAGTCTTAAAAGATAAGCACCCTGTCACACAGATTTGTTCCAGCAACACTATGAGAGGCTGGTACAACGTCACATAAAAGTCTGTCCCCTTCCCAGCTACGACCCACAGCAGTATCTCAGCTATGTATACATATCTATAGGAGAGGCTAGAGTCACGGCTTCCACACCTCGCCACCTCACCCTGGTTTTCAGAGACTACATCTTGGTCTTCAGACAGTAAAGATTTACATTGTTGTCCCTACATGCATGACTACACTCCCACCCATTCTGAGATGTTCATCATAAAATTCTCTGATGACATCAGTGTGGCATGGCTGATTCCAAGCGAAAACCTGACTGAAGCAGACAAAGCGGTGCTCCTCAAAGAATCAGTTGCTGAACATAACAAAAACCACTGTCAAGTAATCACTGTCAGGTTCACAGAGAACAGACCTGACCTCACTCTTCATGTAATGGAGACTTGTAGAGGGTGTCCACACATTCATCTCAGCAGATGTAACCTTAACCACAGTCATTAAGAAGACCCAGCAGCAACTGTACTTCACCAGAAAGTTACAGAGCACCCTAGACAACATCCACACCAATGCATGAAACCGTTCACAAACACACCAACATCTGCTTGCCCTGCCAACAGCAGCTAGAGATAATTAAAGAACCAACAGACTCAGGAATAGTTTTGTACATACAGCTAGAACCGTGACTAGCCGAATGCTAACACGCACTTTATTACCTACCTCAGTGCAATTATAAAAGTTACAGAGAATAGTACATCAAATGTTTTAATGGATGCTTTATATTTTATTATTTCTTGCACTATAAAAAACCTAGCTGTTAAATTGGTTAAAGTCTGCAAATTGACAGGTCTGGTTCTGATTAGTTGACAGCACATTGGGTAATGGTGCTACGCGTCTATTTGCATTTAAACTCTACTTTTACCTGAATCAAACTGGGGTCTTAAAATGTTCTTAACAGTCACTTTGCTAGAAAGTAAGTTGTCGGCTGACATCTTGGAGCAGGCCATTAAGAAGCTTCCAACATGTCCTTCCTCTACAATGCTCTGTTTGGCAACACTGTATGATGATTGGCCTTCATTGCAAAGAATTGTGAGGGGTACCGTATTTTCCGCACTATAAGGCGCACCGGATTATAAGGCGCACCTTCAATGAATGGCCTATTTTAGAACTTTTTTCATATATAGGGCGCACCGGATTATAAGGCGCATAGAATAGAAGCTACTGCAGTCAAACGTTTGACTGGGGTTGCGTTATGCATCCACTAGATGGAGCTGTGCTAAAGAGAATGTCAACAAAACAGTCAGATAAGTCAGTCAGTCAAACTTTATTAATACACTACAAACCAGCGTTCTGATAACTCCATTCACTCCCATGGTAAGGTCTCATCTACATAGAATTCTATTGAATAGAGCCAAATGCATTGGAGTCTATGAAGTTGAAATCAAACGTTAGTTAAAACGTGAAAGGGAACTTTTCCCTGATTCAGTAAACACGTAAAAGAAACAGTTTGATGCACTAAATCAAACGTTAGTACATTCACAATATAGTAGCGTTAACTGTTGAATTCTCTCGCTGCTGCTCTATTCCCATGTTCGACTGCGTAGCTGACAGCCTTGAGTTTGAACTCAGCATCGTAAGCGTGTCTCTTGAAAGGTGCCATTTTGGGGTCGTTATACACACACAAGTGGTGTTGGACTAGGAGTAAGCACAGTACAGGTGTTTACCGCTATTACTTCGGCGACGCCCCTGACTACGGTACCCGTATTGCTGCAAGCGGTGCGGCTTTGTAGTTTACCAGTCGTACTGAAACATTTTGACAGAGCGCCGTGTACAACCAGTATGGATCAACCAATTAACCAATTGATCCATATGTAAGGCGCTCCGGATTATAGTGCGGAAAATACGGTAACTTGAAGTTTATTTAGTGAATTATGCCTTATACTCACATTATGGGCACATAAGTACAAAATGACATTTCTTTTGGGAATCAATATCTGAACCTTTAGGAGATTTACTATGACATTTAATGGGTCTTCATATGTAAGATTACAATTACAGACCATTGTCAGACACGTTAGCATTGTGTTAAACACCTGTGTTGACTGGCTGAGTGAGCAGGGAAAGGACTCTGAAACGGTCACAACATCTGCAGAGCCCCAACCTCTGTCAGAATCTGCAACATGATAAAAGATATAAAGACGACCTTTTTGCCGAGTCATCTTTAGACAACTTCTCACAGACTGGCTTTCCCAAATATTACTCCGCAAAAATTTATATTAGTAATATAAGCATTGACTCCTGTTTAAAACTAACCCTGTACGAATGCGTCAGGACACACAAGGTTGTCATTATTTGTTAAAAAAAGAAATTTTACAGTTGACTTACTTTCAATGCCTCTGCTCTCAAAGTCTTTGCCATGTGCCATCTTGTACAAGTGAGAGTTGTTTAGCAGAGCCTGAAGAAACAAAAACAGGAACAAACTTCAATTCAATACAGTTTCATTAAAAGAAATTACAAAAACATCCTAATGCAGCTCATTACACAAACATGTATATACATAGATACATTTAATGGAAAATCAAAATCTTTTTATTTTAAGAAGAATTATTATATTTACATATTATTACAAAAGAAGACCACAAGGTTCAATTAGTGCAAATATTGTATTACAGTCTTGTGAAGAGGATGCTCAGGGCTGTCCATTATGTTCTTCTTAAGAATCATTCTCTGTACAATCAGCTCAAGAACCATCCCCAGAACAGAGGCAGCCTTCTTCATCAACGTGCTCAGCTTTATAAAATCGCTGGTTCTGAGGCCAACATCCCAACCAAGGACAGCAGAAGAGATCGCACTCTCCACAAGAGACTTACAGAAGATACACAGCATCTTGCTGCAAACATTGAAGAACCTAAGGTTTCTAAAGAAGTACAGTCTCCCATTTTGTTTAAAGCATCACTGTTGCATCCCCGGTCCAGGCTGCTGTCCATGTGAAAACATCTATACTCCACCACCACCTCAACTTCATCTCCATGATGGAAATAGTTTATACATTCTTGTTTACCTGTAACCTAAATCCTGTCCTATTCTGTTTACCCTCGAGATCAGATGATCGTTCCAACAGCATGCCACAAAGCAGTCCACCAGTTCTCTGTACTCAGCTCAGACACAAGCAACAACTGCAGAGCCATCTGAGTATTTCTGTAGATGACAGGTCTCCGACTCGTACTGAACATAGAAATTCTAAGCGTGAAAATGAATGTACAGCCCCCTTTGGTGCTCCTATGCAGCTGAACACCTGGTAAGATACACAAGCCTCGAGTCTAACAAACTGTGGTCTGTTCGTCAAGTAGTCTTTGATCTGCACGATTATGGAGGCATCTAACTGTGGTCTGGAGCTTCTGGACAGTAAACTGAGCTTTACTGTGTTAACAGCAATTGAAAAAAAAGAATGAAAGAAATGATCCCCACAGAGCTGCCCGTTTTGTCCTGGTAACAGTGGGTTTGTTGAAGCAAGCGTATGATGGAATCTTCCACTGCAGCTCTATGATGATAAACAGAGATCCTGAAACATGCTTGTTGGCATATCCAGGTGGGACAACGCAAGTCTCTCCTGGACTTTCGTAATGTAAGATGTCAAAGCAACAGGTCAAATTTCTTTAAGCACAAATGATTGAGTTTTTTATTGATCCTGGACATGGTAGGATGTTCTACACAGTACTAGAGCCTTCTGCTGGTGAATCCCACAGAGCTGGTCCACACAGACCTTCAGCACTCTGGGGTCGGCACCATCTGGGCTAGGGCTGCACAATAAAGCATAGATTTATTGTCACTGCAGTATTAATGCACACTGATGTGCACAGTGACACAGAATGTATACAGTCGACAAGAAAACACTGGAGAACTCCCTGTTTAGATAATATGGACTGAAACTTTCAGCTAGCAGTTCAATATTCAGGCTGCAGAAAACGATACTTGACAGTAGCATGTCTTGGAGTAAACCGTCCGACAAGCACTGCTAATCTCAGTGTGGGTCCTGGTTAGCGTTGCTAGTTCACCTGCTGTGTTTGCTTTTCTTCTGCTCTGCAACCACAACATCTTTTTAACTCATCTGGGGTTCAAAATGTAGTGAATAGTTGAACTTTTGAGATGTCAAACGGTTATTAATCTCTATGAATCTATACATTGCAGAATGATTGAATGTAGCATGAGGTGCTTGTATGTCAGCCAGAAATTATCTGAGGTTTTCTGTGGCAAGATGACGAATAATGATGTTAACATGACGACAGCAAATCCTTTTCAGATCATTGCCAATAAAAACATTTTTACACCTCTGCCGTGACCCCAGGATGACCTGCTTCCAGTGTGACCTTTCGCTCTGAGAGCCTCTCGCTGCAGACTATGGAGAGAATCTCCGCTGGAGAAACATGACCTCCGCCTGAAGCGAGACGCAAGCCATTTTTCACTTCCTACCACTTACGGATTGAATCTCATTGGCTATTTTTTTTTTTAACCTAGTCCCGCCTTTCACAAGAATGAGATTAGATCTGATTTAATTTAATCTCCAAACACTATTTTCGTTTCATTTTTTATTCGTAGATGAATCTTTCATGATCATAGTTATAATCTTTCCAACTAACTTTTGAAGTCAAGTTTCGTACACTAAAATAAGGATACGTATGAAATATTCTCGCCATTGTTTCCGCTATCAGAACTAACACTAATCGCCCTGGATTTTGTTTCTTTCTAGTTCACTCTTACATTTACGTGTAAATTATTGAGAACTTTATTGAGAAGCTAATGGCTCAATCTTTATGAAACTGTTTCTTACCTTCGAGGGGATGCAGCCAACATTGAGACAGGTCCCACCCAGTGTGACATTTTTCTCAACACATACCGTCTATCAAAAAAATTTTAAAGTATTAAATTAAAACAAAAATGCATTTAGACCCACATCTACAATCAAAAGTTGTATATAGTCAAAATAAAAAGAGATTTCATAAATGAGAAGGCGGCTCACCTTAAAACCAAGCTGTGCTGCTTTGATGGCTGCGACATAACCGCCAGGACCAGAACCCACCACGGTGACATCTGCGTCGACTGTGGAGAGGCAACACCTGGACATTTATTACCAGCAAACATGGAGCATATAAGACAACTTATCTGTACAAGGAAAGTCTAGTTATTTTTTATTTCAGCACAGTAAAACCGTAGTTCATTTTTGTAAAATATATTTAAGCAGGGCCTGAAACATCAACCTGCAACAGTAAATAACAGTTCATTGTTACCCATGGCAGATTTAGATTTAAAATAATCAGTCAATTGATAATACAATGTAAAAGAAGTATGAATTTTAAAATTATATAATCTGTTATTTATACTTAATAAAAAAAATGGCATTCCAAAGAATATTTATGCCCTTCTTAATAAACCAATGGAAAACCTTATTGACACGACAGCAGTTACATTTATGGCATTAGTAGGCCTTACTTTTATTAGCAGAAATCCAACTAAAGTGATATGTCTAAATGTGCATCAAATTCTTTATATCAGAACCATGGAGTTAAAAGAGCTGGTGAATAAGCTGTGATCTATTGTCTAAACTATGCACACAACGTACTGCGAAAGCAGCTTTACTCTCAGATATTGTTACGTTCGTTCGTTCGTCGTCTTTCGCTTATCCAGGACCGGGTCGCGGGGGCAGCAGACTCAGCAGAGACGCCCAGACGTCCCTCTCTCCAGACACCTCCTCCAGTTCCTCCAGGGGGAGCCCAAGGTGTTCCCAGGCCAGCCGAGAGACATAGTCCCTCCAGCGTGTCCTGGGCCGTCCCCTGGGCCTCCTCCCGGTGGGACGTGCCTGGAACACCTCCCAAGGAAGGCGTCCAGGAGGCATCCGGTATAGATGCCCAAGCCACCTCAACTGGCTCCTCTCAATGTGGAGGAGCAGCGGCTCTACTCCGAGCCCCTCCCGGATGGCCGAGCTCCTCACCCTATCTCTAAGGGAGAGCCTGGCCACCCTACGGAGGAAGCTCATTTCAGCCGCTTGTATCCGTGATCTCGTTCTTTCGGTCATGACCCAAAGTTCATGGCCATAGGTTGAGGGTAGGAACGTAGACCGACCAGTAAATTGAGAGCTTTGCTTTTCGGGACAGCTCTCTCTTCACCACAACGGACCGGCACAGCGCCCCCATTACAGTGGCAGCCGCACCGATCCGTCTGTCGATCTCCTGCTCCATTCTTCCCTCACTCGTGAACAAGACCCCGAGATACTTAAACTCCTCCACTTGAGGCAGGAACTCCCCTCCAACCTGAAGAGGACAAGCCACACTTTTCCGGTCGAGTTCCATGGCCTCAGACTTGGAGGAGCTGATCCTCATCCCAGCCGCTTCACACTCGGCTGCGAACCGCCACAGCGCATGCTGTAGGTCTTGGCTAGAGGGAGCCAGCAGGACCACGTCATCTGCAAAAAGAAGAGACGAAATCCACTGGTCCCCAAACCAGACCCCCTCCAGCCCTTGGCTGCGTCTAGAAATCCTGTCCATAAAAGTTATGAACAGGACCTGCCCTTTGTCGCCGGTGTTACGTTTCACTGATAATTTCATGGTGTTGGCACCATTTGGTGTTTTGATGTGTCAACCGGTGATATGATAGTAAAATCCAGCTTTATCGACAGTTTCACACAGGATGTGAGCTTGGCTCTTCATTACTTTTAATTATTGACCCCTCATGCAGGGAAGGCTAGGAAAAATATTTTCAATAAAGCAAATCAAAGCTCTTAAAAATAATTTGCTAAAACCAACAGGTCAAAGCTTCCCAAAACCACAGGTCTCTGCTCAGTGCGTCTGTAACAATAAAGTGTCACATAGTCCTTTTCATTATTTAAAAGTTAGGTTTACAGTTAGCTTACTTTCTGCTTTGTCAGCATATGTTCTGACAGACAACGCCGTGGCTCCATGGAGCTTGAAGGTGAGATGGTGACTTCGCTGATGAGCAAATAAGGCATAAGTTAAAAACACATACAAGTAGCTCATCCAAAAAATCAGAGTAGAGATCAGTTTCATAATCAAAAAGTTCAAGGCAATCTAAAATGGATGGGCGATGCAATAATATATTTTCTTTATTAGAATGTTCTTGTGTCCAGAGACAACAGATGTGCACTAGAAGTCTATGGGTCTATGAAAACAGGAGCTTTTAAAGGGGATTTGAGATTCAACACATTCAGAGTTGCAGATTTAAACCTCGCCAACAAAACTGTCAACCTTACGAAAAAAAACATGCCACAATCTGCAAGGACATTGATATCATATTAACTTACTTATTAACACATTTGTACAGTGGTTCTTTCCCACAGAACTAAGCAATAAGAGTTCTACACGCCACTTTACCGGAGAAAGGCTGTTAGCTGAGCTGTTAGCAAGCCCCAGGCCGCTAGTCAAAATAAAGCCTCATTTGAACAAGTCCGCAAGCTGGTAGACCCTTTAGGTGCAACTTCTGACACCAGTTAGAAACAATGCTCATTCTTACCGTGGCCAGAGAACGGTAAAGCTGTGTACAGCTCTGCATGTTTTCTGTGTCCCTGACAGAGAGGAAGTAACCTACAAGAAGGTTAGCCGAGCAAGGAAGGGCTTATGAAATGTGTTCTTCTTTCTAAGGACGTTGGCAAACCACTTTCAGCTCTAATTACTGCCCCCCTTTGGATTGGAGTGCGGCCCAGAATCCGAATGTCAAACCCAAAATTGAGACTGAGGCGAGATTATCTGTCTCTAAATCAAACACCGAGCTGTGTACTTAAATAAAAAATAAATAACAAATTAAACACATTAGTTAGTTAGTTAGTTAGTTAGCAAGCTCTTTATTTGCACTGTTTACATAATAAAACACAATTCAAAACAAGGATCCACAAGGAAATAAGCTAAATGGGCAGATGGGATGAGAAAATCCCAAAGGACTCATTATAAATATCACTGCAGCTAATATAAAATGACAGCTAAACTCAAATCACCATATTATAAGTGAAATAGAAAAATGAACCATGACAAAGAATATAACAATAAAAAGAAAAGAGGTTTAGCACTACAATGTGGAAGGTGGAGCTAATCAATGTGTCTTTTATTATGATAGTATACTTTACTATTTTTCACAAATAAGGTTTTAAGAGGACCTAAAGAGAATGCTGGCAAGTAGCTAATTTCATTATTAAAATAGTTAAATATTGGTATGTCAAAAATTGTAAAGATCTTACGGTATTTAAATTTGAGGCACTGAATGATCAAACATGGAACTAAATGACACAATTCAACTTCTTTTTTTGCAGAACAAATAGCCTATAAATATAAGAATACACCTTCCCATAAATATATAGATAAACTGTCATAAAGAGTTATCAAGCATTTCTATCAAGCACTAATGATCCCAACAGATTTTGATATTTTGCTTGAAATAAAATATCTACATTAAGTAATAATTCATTTAGGCTAAATCAGTTTGAAATAATTTTTAAGTCTGCATTAGTGTTAGCCATAAAAACCAAGCATTGGCGCCACCAGAAATTTTTCACAGGAGGGCCCCATAAGGCCATTAAAAATCTGGTTGAGGCACACTAAAATCGAAACAAATGACTGAAAAATGCTGTGATGCCACAGTAATGGGGGCGCTGTGCCGGTCCATTGTGGTGAAGAGAGAGCTGAGCCGAAAAGCAAAGCTCTCAATTTACTGGTCGGTCTACGTTCCTACCCTCACCTATGGCCATGAACTTTGGGTCATGACTGAAAGAACGAGATCACGGATACAAGCGGCTGAAATGAGCTTCCTCCGTAGGGTGGCCGGGCACTCCCTTAGAGATAGGGTGAGGAGCTCGGCCATCCGGGAGGAGCTCGGAGTAGAGCCGCTGCTCCTCCACATTGAGAGGAGCCAGTTGAGGTGGCTCGGGCATCTATACCGGATGCCTCCTTGACGCCTTCCTCGGGAGGTGTTCCAGGCACGTCCCACCGGGAGGAGGCCCAGGGGACGGCCCAGGACACGCTGGAGGGACTATGTCTCTCGGCCGGCCTGGGAACGCCTTGGGCTCCCCCTGGAGGAGCTGGAGGAGGTGTCTGGAGAGAGGGACGTCTGGGCGTCTCTGCTGAGTCTGCTGCCCCCGCGACCCGGTCCTGGATAAGCGGAAGACGACGAACGAACGAACGAGGTTTTCATTCAGTGCTTGATAAACAAAGTTAAAAACATAACTGAATACATTAACTGTAATGGTGATTTCTAAGATTAATGACCAGTTTACTATGGTGGTGATCGTAGAGTGTACACTAGTAAAATGCCTGTACGAACTCCAAGTCAAAGACCAGGCCAGGTGATGCTCTATGGGTTCTTTAATAAGCATATTCAGTTGCCAGGTACAGGTGTGTGTGGTTCTACAAAAACGAACACACCATATTTCAAGAAAATACTACAGCCATAAGCTGTTTTGTTGGCTTACTGATTGGCCAAAAGGTGATTCTTGGTAGCCTGAAACTTGATAACAAATGAAATATACCCTTTTATCATTACTGCAGTCCTGTGTTTCAGTAACTTAAGATGTGAAGATCAAGATAAAAAAACGCTACTCAATATAAAAAAATCACCAACTTAAGGTAAAAACCATATCTTATATTAAGTAAAAAGAACTAACAGAAAATGTTCAGAACAACAAACATAATCAACAAATATTCTTATAGAACACAACTCACCACCCTTATAGATGCACACTTTCAAAGATACTACATAAGCTGCATTCATACTCGGCTTTTGATGATATTCACTGTTTAGTTACTGGGGTGGCCAATGTTATTCCAGGGGACGCTGTGACCCTCTCTGGCCCCACCCTGGCGGCGCCACTGGTGATAATGTCTGGTTGGCCAATCGGAGTTCACTAAAATTAATGTTGCTTTGGTGTGCAAGTTTGTCAAAACAATGTTGGACTCTGTGATTTTCTCTGATCCCCTCCCTGAACTGACCAGTAACGACATGTCTAGGTGGTGTCCTGAAAACAGTGTGGGCTACACTGTTAATTGGCGAACATTTTGGTGAAAACCTTGTCTGATCCGGAAAGACAAGATCCATCCGACTTTGCACAGAGCTGCTCTTCTTTCTAGGAATCTGGACAATTTTCTTATTTCTCCAAATCTTCCAGGGTCCAGACCAGGAAGAAGAGCCGTTGTTTAACACACCTCTGTGCAGCTTCTGTACTGTTACCCACCCATTACCCTATTAAGACAGTGTCTTTCCTGTCAAAATCAATTAGATTAAAAACTAATCTAAAAGGAGCAAAGCATGAAAATCACATAAAAAAATAACTGAACAGAAAAATTAAATATTCAAATGTGGGTTACTGAACATAAAATATCTCTCTTTAAAGACTTTGTTGGTTAGTGACATGTATTGTGATCATTTTTCTCACAGACACCTGGCTACTGTGAAATAATTTTGTTAGTATAAATGAATCAGCTCCTTCTAATTGTTTTAATTTTCACATACCTCGAAATACGGGCCGAGGAGGAGTAGTAGCAACCATCTTCCAGCCCGATTTATTGATTAGTCCCAGACCTATTATTAGCTAAAATTCTTTTGAATATTTAACCCTTAGATTTCCTTATCCAAATTGCAAAGCATTAAAATCACTTCTGTATAAGGGTAAGGGTTAGTATCGTCCACCAGGCCCTTTTTCACAATTTTTACTTCAGTTCTCAGATATCTTATCTGATTTAGTGTTAAATAAAGTCATTATAGAACGGGATTTTAATATTCATGTTGACACTGAAAATGATATAAATACAGCTTAAATATAGCCTTTAATGCTTTCTTAGACTCAATTGGCTTTGCTCAAAACATCCGCAAACCTACCCGCTTTGGTCTTCATACTCTGGACCTTGTGCTAAATGTAGGACCAATCCTGCTATAATTAAGAATAAATACAGAAATAAATAAATTATAAAATAATCACTTGGCCAAAATGTTGCAAGACACATAAATCAGAGTGCCATTAAATGCAACAAAATAATACAAAGAATAGATTTATTCAGTAATTGATCAATTTATCCATCTTAATTTATTACATTCCTAGTAGCCCTTTTTCAGAACCAGGCAGGCAGCCATAATGAGACTCACGACCTACCTCCCCGAGGCTTGACCTCAGACAATACAAGAGTAGCTGAGATGGTGATGCTGTTCAAAGATCATCTCTGTCCCATCCCATTCATTTTTACATTTCCAGAAGCATGCTGAGGTGGAAAAGACAATGCAGCAAGCATCCAAGGAATGCAAAAAACAAACAAACATGTAAATAAATGGGCTCAGGGAAATACAGTGGGTAAGAAAATACAACAGGGATATATTAGAGGAGAAAATATATCAGTGCTTAAGAAATGAAAGGACCATAAAATAATTTGGAAAAATATGCACTGCTCAAAAAAATAAAGGGAACACTTAAACAACACAACATAACTCCAAGTAAATCAAACTTCTGTGAAATCGAACTGTCCACTTAGGAAGCAACAATGATTGACAATCAATTTCACATGCTGCTGTGCAAATGGAATAGACAACAGGAGGAAATATTTGGCAATTAGCAAGACACACTCAATAAAGGAGTGGTTCTGCAGGTGGGGACCACAGACCACTTCTCAGAACCTATGCTTTCTGGCTGATGTTTTGGTCACTTTTGAATGTTGGTGGTGCTTTCACACTCGCGGTAGCATGAGACTCTACAACCCACAGAAGTGGTTCAGGTAGTGCAGCTCATCCAGGATGGCACATCAATGCGAGCTGTGGCCAGAAGGTTTGCTGTGTCTGTCAGCGTAGTGTCCAGAGCCTGGAGGCGCTACCAGGAGACAGGCCAGTACACCAGGAGATGTGGAGGAGGCCGTAGGAGGGCAACAACCCAGCAGCAGGATTGCTACCTCCACCTTTGTGCAAGGAGGAACAGGAGGAGCACTGCCAGAGCCCTGCAAAATGACCTCCAGCAGGCCACAAATGTGCATGTGTGCACAAACGGTTAGAAACCGACTCCATGAGAATGTATGGGGGCCCAACGTCCACAAATGGGGGTTGTGCTCACAGCCCAACACCTGCAGGACGCTTGGCATTTGCCAGAGAACACCAGAATTGGCAAATTCACCACTGGCGCCCTGTGCTCTTCACAGATGAAACCAGGTTCACACTGAGCACATATGACAGACGTGACAGAGACTGGAGACACCGTGGAGAGCGATCTGCTGCCAGCAACATCCTTCAGCATGACCGGTTTGGCAGTGGGTCAGTAATGGTGTGGAATGACATTTCTTTGGAAGGCCATACGGCCTTCCAAGTGCTCGCCAGAGGTAGCCTGACTGCCATTAGGTACCGAGATGAGATCCTCAGACCCCTTGTGAGACCATATGCTGGTGCAGTTGACCCTGGGTTCCTCCTAATGCAGGACAATACAGGACATGTAGCTGGAGTGTGTCAGCAGTTCCTGCAAGATGAAGACCTCCCAGATTGAGCACATCTGGGACATCATGTCTCGCTCCATCCACTGATGTCACGTTGTACCACAGACTGTCCAGGAGTTGGCGGATGCATTAGTCCAGGTCTGGGAGGAGATCCCTCAGGAGACCATCCGCCGTCTCATCAGGAGCATACCCAGGCATTGTAGGGAGGTCATACAGGCACGTGGAGGTCACACATAATACTGAGCCTCATTTTGACTTGTTTTAAGGAAATTACATCAAAGTTGGATCAGCCTGTAGTGTGTTTCTCCACTTTATTTTGTGTGTGACTCCAAATTCAGGCCTCCATTGGTTAATACATTTGATTTCCATTGATGATTTTTGTGTGATTTTGTCATCAACACATTCAACAAGTATTCAATGAGAATATTTCATTCATTCAGATATAGGATGTGTTATTTAAGTGTTCCCTATATTTTTTTGAGCATTGTATATTTTTGGGGAAAAAATATTTTGGTGGGAATAGATGTAAAAGAAATAAAAGAGCTTTAAAATAAAACAACAGAAAAAAAACTTTGTTAAATAAACAAAGGAAAAAATAGAGTTAAAAAAGTATGACTGAAAATTAGTGGTTTAAATAAAAAATAGCAAAGAGATCAATTAGAACAGTTAAAGATTAGCATAGAAATATTTATATTTATATCTGGTAAATTGATCAATTATTGAATAAATCTCCTTTTTATTATTTTGTTGCATTAGTCTAGCTACGTTTTGGCCCAGTAATTATTTCGTTGAGTCATTTGTTTATTTCTCTGTTTATTCTTAATTATGGCCGGATTGGTCCTCCATATATGTCTGACATTGAAGATTTTTTCAAATCTGTTACGCTTCCTAAACTAAAAAGGCAACAATGTCTGCCTCTGGATTCACCTCTTTGTGTGAAATATTGTATCTTTATGATGCCCTTTAACAAGTGCATAATAGGAAAGGACAAAATTATTTTCCTACAGAATTCTATAAAGAATTTTGGCCCATATTTGCATAACTCCACCTTTATTAATGGAGTGTAATTGCTGCTCTTTCACACTGATAAAGGGTTGCAGCATATGCAAAGACAAATTTACATAGAAGCACAAATCACAACCTCTGAGCTCACACTAAACATCCTGAACGAGTTTGAGCTTTTAATAGGATTAAGGTAAATCCTCTCAGGATTTCAGTAGCAGCCTTCTGTTTTATTCTTAGTCTTTCACAAACTCATGTTGAGTGAAGCTGAACATTTCTGTGGACATATGAAACTCTAAGACAAAGGTAAAACTTTTTTCAATGCACTTTTGCACTTTCAGGATTGAATTAAAATTCTAAAACTTAGATTATTAATATTATCTATGTTTTTGAATAGTGTATACCACAGTCTATGAAACACTGATCAGGTATTTCTCGTGCAAATGTGCTTCAATTGATATCACATAATTATATCTATAGATAGATGTCAATATATTTTGAACTGTTGTGTTAAAAACTCAACTCAGATTTATAAAGCAAAAGAAACCTGGATAAAACCCTGGTGATGACATATGATGTAGATTTTCTTAAAAAGCTGCAGGTTTCTGAGAGCAATCATTTTCCTCTATAACTCCCAAATTGCAGTTTTATTTTTCAAATAAATAAATATGACTAAGAATAGTTTAAAACTTATGCTATGGCGTTTGATTTTGCTGTACCAGCTCAAGATTAATAGTGGTCCCAATTTTGATTTCTCTGTAAGAGCTATAATTGCTAACCTTGAAATTGTTTTTTTTTTTCCATTTCTGAATGAAGGGGTCCTTCATTATTTATAGTAATAGCAGTGTACGCCATACTGTGTGTGTGTGTGTGCATGTGTATGTGTGAATTTATACACTGTATAAAAAGACAGTGTCTGGAATGAAATCAGACAAAACATTTCCTGTTTAGGTCAGATATATGACTACTAATATTATTTTTTAATGTTTTTGACCAAAAAAATATTAAATGTCAAAAAAAAAAAATAATCAGAGAGATTGTTTTTGTTTAGGTGTTTTATTTCTTCAGAAGCTTACATGTACTAAGATTACTATGTTAAACAATTTTGAAAAGCCCAGATGATGCAATGCCTTTCTAAGCTAGCAGATGCACACTGAAAAAAGGAAACTGGCATCTGTTGGATCTATCCAGGCAACTCCAATTACTTTAACAGTATTGTTTCATGTACTGAAAAAAGTGTAATAGTATTGCGTAGATGCATTATATCTAGAGTTTGTCTATTAACATGTTCTATTCATCTTGGGATAAAGTGAATCAATCATATCAATTTAAGTCAGTCAGTCAGTCAGTCAGTCATTTTTTACCGCTTATATCAATTTAAGTTTCTCGCAATATCAGGTCTCTAAAAAAAGAGAATGAGGCATGAGGCAAAAAATTCTGCGAAATTGTAGCATTGCTTCATGCAGTTATAGACAGATGTAACTTCATGTCCAAGTATGTTCATGTTCAAGAAGTAATCAAAATTGAACAGGATCTCACCCCAACGCTCTACCCTCCTCTCACCCCCCAAATAAGTACACAGAACACTGTCCAAAAACAATTTCGTCATAAAAACCAAATAATATGTTCCATGAAATGAAGACTTCCTCCTTTCCATGTTATTGTAATTTTAAAACATTGTCAAATTTAAGTGATCAAATAGTGTTGGCAGAAAAGGGATTGAATGCAACGAATAATCTAGAGGTCCCGAAATTTCAGCCAGACACAACAGGTAAGATTCAAAAGATTTATTAAAAGCTCTGGAAGATGGTCTACAGAAAACCGCCAACGGCAGGCTCAGGAACCTCTTTTCAGAATCCGTTGAGAGATAAACTGAATTTTGACTCTTAGGTAGGATGATCCAGTGACAGCAGTACAACGTCAAACGGGCTCTCAGGTTTGTACTCCCAGTGAGTGAGCAGAGTGTGGTATTCAGGGGACAGAAACTGGGTCAAAGCCGGGGAAGGCGACAGGATCCGAGGCAGAGGCTTGAATTGTTGATCAGGGCACAGAGGCAAGATCATGAACAGGGAGGCAGATTCACGGAGAACGGATCCGGGGGTTTGGCAGAGAGCGGTAGTCAGGAGGCAGAAGCAGGGTCAATGTCCAGAAATCAGAAGCCAAAAGAATATTCGACGTGAGCAAAGCAGTACAGAGAAATCCAGAGGGCATTAACAAGATCAGAATCAGGCAGGCAGGCAAAGAAGGAACGCTGGACATTTACTCACACAAGGCTTTTGATAATCTGGTGCGATTTGTCTGCCAGAGTGCTGCTTATAAAGCCAGGTGCACAGGAGGGAGCTGGCTGGGAAAGAGTAGGTGAAATAAATACTCCTAATAGCTGCAGCACAGAGAAGATCAGCAGGCAGACAGAGATGAAGCAGACAAAGACTGCATAATCATAACACAGCTGTGTTGAAGTAAAGTGACCAAACTGCATAGGAGTGAAATCAATGCAGTGCTTAATTTTTTTAATCAAACAAATTCAGGGCGCAGCAGTGGCACAGGGGTATATATAAAGCATGACCATATTCAGAGGCTTCAGTCCTGGAAACAGCAGTTGCGGGTTTGACTACCGGACCAGGCAACATTTGCTGGAAGTCTTCCCCCTCTCTTCACCCCTTTCCTGTAAGCTTAATGTTAAAAGATTAGGGCCCCTAGTGCTGCAAAAAAGGAAAAAAATCAGGCATTTTGTAACAACCCAAAATACATTTGTTCACTTAACACACCAAATTCGTGTTAAATCAACACAACACTGGAGACCGCTGCCAAAGCAAAATGTTTGTGTGCAACTAATATCCACTTAGTTGAATTAAGTAAATCCAATTAAATGTCTTTTTTCAGTATATTATACCATGTGAAATATGAATATTCCTAGATTGAAAGTATCGGCGAACCTGTCCTGGCCCTGGAGTGCTGTTTCACATTTTCTAACATTATAACAGATGGTTGGTGCAGAGCTCAAAGACCTGCATACTGTATACTATTCCTTTGGGTTGCAGTATTCAACTTGGCCTTGACCTAGCTTCGCACATTTGTCCAAATGCATTGTACTGCTGTTATGTTTCAAAATATTCTCTGAAGATGTTTTAAATCCATGAATCCAGTCCAAGACCAAGGGCCATTTTCCCCAAAAAGCAGACATTAAAAAAGGAAAAGCCTTTCTTCTGTATCTTAACTATTAGTCACTTCAAAGTGAATCAATTAACATTAGACAAGTTTCACTGCTTGTTTGAGTGGTCAGTCTAGCTCTGGGTTGGTAATGACAAAACACTTTAATTTACTTTTTCCAACCAAGCTAAGGTTTTTCCAACCGATCCTTCAGCAAGAAATGGTTATATGTTATGTCAGGACAAATGGGCCAAAGTACCAACAAAGAGAAGATTGTGAAAGAGTGCCCCTGAAAAAATCTGATTGAAATGGCAATCATACCAAGTATTATGGAAATACGAAACTTCTAAATTTGGAAGAAAAAGAATCAGTAAAATTTGATGAACGTTATCTCCCTTATTATTCAAGCATTTAGGAAGTAGATATTTTCAGGAAAACAGGAAAACATTGGTCAGATTTATTGTCAGCCAGGGGGAAAAAATTGTTAAATGTCTATGTATGAGAGGTCGATTAACAGCGCTCTAAAGAATGAATTTATGTAAAGCAAACCCCAAATAATTTAATGTATGTTTTGCAGGTCACCAAGATGCAGCTTGCCTCATTGCTAGGGCTGTCTATCTGGTTACTTTACAATAAGGATGTGGGGGCAGCAACCTTTAAGCTTGCCCTGGTTGGCCCATGGTCATGTGATCCCCTGTTCTCCAGAGCAATGCCAGTAGCAGCAGCTAACCTGGCATTGTCACGGCTAAGAACCGACATCTATCTGAGCAGAGGATACTGGTATGATGTAAAACTACTCAACGAGGACTGCTCTGTTTCCAAAGGTGTGTTAAACAAGTACCAGCTACCAATTACTAACCAAGTAATGAGAATAGCATAAACTTATTAGCGGTACCAACTAGTCAGAAACAGTAATACACACTGCAAATTTTTAAGGTTGAGATGAAGAACAGTACAAAACTGAAAAGAGCAACTTGAGTTTTTAGTGTAGCCACTCTTATTTTTTATATTTCAGTTAATCTTATAATCCTGTTACTATAACATTAGAATTAATATCTTAACGAAACCTGTGAAACTTGTCTCTTTTCAGCCTTGACTGAGCTAGGGGAGATGGAGGGTTATGGCCATGCATACATTGGACCTTTTAATCCCACCCTTTGCCATGCAGCCTCCTTATTTGCCCAGCATTGGGAGGCTGGGCTGGCATCTCCAGGCTGTTTAGATGCTGATTGGCTGAACCTGCCCCCCATAACATCTCCTGCTAAAGTTCTCATCACTGTTCTCAGATTTTTCCGCTGGGCCCACGTTGCAGTCATTTCAGGTGAGGATGTAACATCATCAAGTCTGAAATAATGTGGTATTTGTATGAATACATAAAAACATCATGTTTGGTTATGTGAGAAGCTTGAATTACTTTACCTAATTTATTCAAAAAGTAATCAAAATTGAACAGGATCTCATCCCAACGCTCTACCCTCCTCTCACCCCCCAAATAAGTACACAGAACACTGTCCAAAAACAATTTCGTCATAAAAACCAAATAATATGTTCCATGAAATGAAGACTTCCTCCTTTCCATGTTATTGTAATTTTAAAACATTGTTAAATTTACGTGATCAAATAGTGTTGGCAGTGTAGTGCTAATTTATTCCTGAAGAGACATGAGAGACATTTAAAAAAAAATAGTGATTCAGGGATGAGATTGGTAAAATAGAAAATAGAAGAGGGCTAATGGGTTAAAAGGCAAACTTGCAGTCAATTGAAACAAAAATGGTTCGGAAGGAGGACCTGTCTTGGTGCTGTTTAGAACCATTTAGTGGGCATTGATAACAGAAGCAGGGTCGTGATGTTCCTGATAAAGGGAGTACCTAAAATTACTCCCACTTTCTTTGGTTTGGGTCCAAAGTTTTAGTGTTTTGTAGCAAAAAATAGAAAAGACATACACACACACGGCATTAAAACACACACACACACACACACACACACACACACACACACACACACACACACATTCACCTGCTTTATTCTCTTTAACATAACCTGCACATCAACATCAGTAAATCATTTTACTCTGCAAATATGTTCAGATGCAAGGTGTATTCAGTTATTCAACTTGAGCTTATAATTAGTTTGTTTAAATATATAAAAAATGCAAAGCGATGAGCCACTTCCAGTTCAGAGTGCCCCAACAAACATGCAACCACGATTCCCCCGCTATGAATTACCTTGTTATCTGACTTTCATACTGATCTGTCAAAATTATGGTCCCTGGGTGGTTTCAAAACAGGCAGTAGAGATTGCAGGGCCAAATGTTTGTGGCTTACATCTCCCAGCATTAATATGAGCATCTGTCCTTGCTTTGTATCATATCTCTACGTCACATTTGTTCCACCATCCTGTATCATCCCCTAAAGACCATATCACCTGGCCTCCTACTCGACTTAAATTTAACTGAAAATGTTGCTATAAATGATTTTTGTTTTTCTCTTACTTTTCTTTGGTGCATTAGATTTCTTTCATATTTTGGACAAATATTCATGAGTCTTTGCACCTGCTTGAAAATGAGGACTCTAAACATTAAATTCACAGAAAAGCTTTTTTTTTTTGTCTTTCTGTTTGATTTTATTTTCAGCTCAAACCGATCTCTGGGAAAGTACTGGAGAAGAAGTGGCCTCTGCTCTCCGGGCTATGGGTTTGCCAATTGATCCTGTGGTTACTATGGAAACAAAGAACAAGGGCGGGGCTCGGGACGCACTGAACGAGATCAGACAGACCAACAAGGCCAAAGGTCAGCTCTAAGACTTGAATGTGATCCTGCTACTGTTAAATGACCTAGCTGCATGGAGCCAGAAACAAAAACTAGCAGGGGCACAATGGCTCGAGCTTATCTTATAAATTTTGACATTTGCTATACTTATACTGTTGTTTAACTTTGGCCTGTCTTGCTTACTTAACGTATGAATATGATTTTAATCAATACATTTTCAAAACTTGTGTAAGGGTGCCCTGTTTGAAAAAAAATTGGAAAGATTTTACTGATTACTAGTGTCCAAGTTTATTTAAAAGTGCCAAATTAGAGCAAAACAGAACTTTACATGAAAACAGATTGAATTCCCATGTAATTATTTGCAACTAAGATGAAAATAATTAAATAATTTAAATAATTAAACAATACAGTTTCAGGGGAATTAAGGTTGTCTACTGAAGTATAAAGTTGTGGCGTGGCGTTGGTGGTGTAGGGGTTAAGCAGGCGACCATGTGCAGAGGCTATAGTCCTTGATGCAGTGTCCCGAGTTCGAGTCCTGGACCCGGCGACCCTTGCTGAATGTCTCCCCCTCTCTTTGCCCTCTTTCCTGTCTACCTGCTGTCTGAAAAATGAAAAAATAAAGGCCTCTAGTGCTGCAAAAAAAATTAATTATAAAATTGTCTATCAAAGGAAACTGACTGCACTGAATCTGAACCCTGAAAATGTTTTAGTGAATTGCAGAGCTGCTATTGTACATTTATATTATAAACCCTGTAACCTCCTGGTTGAGCTTTTACCTCCTCCTCCTTATTATTTGCATCATATGATGTTAGGATTACTGTTTTACAGTGTGACAGGTACATTTTACATTTAAAAGCTGAAATGCCAGAGGTATGGATTCAGGTTACTTAGAATCAAGTCAGACACAATTGTTACAACTGTAATTACATTAGACACAACTGGATAAAATCACAAAAGGCTTACGACTTGTGTTGGACTCTCACAATAATGACTTATGACTTCACTTAGACTTGAACTGTTTGACTTGAAAAGATTTGAGACCTGAAACCAACCTGAAGTGTGTCTCAGTGGAGCTGTACATCTGGCACAGTTCTATCATAGTGTACCAGGCACGCAATCCAAACCGCTGCTTGCTTCTGGCCATTTGCAAATATTTACAATTTGTTGTTCATCTGACTTTCTTCTGCATCCTACAATGACAGCAAAGAGGCAAACAATGGTGGGAAGGTCCTGTCAGTCAGCACTATTAAAGAGCTGTGCACAAAGTTGGAAAAACAAAAAAACAGCTGGGCACTGTGTCACCCAAGCACTATGTTACATATGCAACCTGCACGATAATGTTAAGACACTTTCAGTAATATATTAAGTGCAGACAGAAGCACAATCCTTAAATGGAAGCCTAGAAACAGTAGTGTGAGTGCTACCACCGTTTGTATCGACATTAAATGTAAGTATGGGATGGCTGCCACAAATGTTTCGGCATTGTGTGCGGTAGACCTCGGGTGAAATATTCTAAGTTCTCTTCTATGAATTCATAATGGAACTGTTTTTCATTCAAATAAAAAATTTATATATGTTTTCAAAAACCCACCTCTCCATCATGTCAAACAAAGGAATCACCCACATAAAATGCTTTCTTTGTCTTTTTTAATTAAGTTTTATTAATATGTCACAAATACAGAGGGTTCTCTGTATTTGGAGTATTAGAGCCTTTGTGGATTGAAGAAAAACAATATGGCCACCGAGATGTAAATTTCCACCCAAAAACCTCACAAATTTACTAGAAAAAACGTTGATATTCTCTCATGTCCAAAAGTCGTCCTGTCCGAGGCATTCATGACAAGTCTGCCCCAGGGAAATGTTGTTCTGATACAGGAAAAGAGCCCAGACGGCGTATCACTTTGGAAAATATCCAGCCATGTTTAGCCGAAGATGTCTTAACCTAGACGAGTTTGTTAGTAAAATAAATCAATTCATCAATCCTTTCATAAAAAGATTTGACTAACCAATAGTTTATCTTCAGCTGTCATTAGATGTGTTTGCTATGACATGGAACTTAACTTTATTTTTCTTTTTAAGTGGTCATCATGTGTATGAGCTCCATTCTGATTGGTGGAGAGCACCAGAAAGAACTCTTGTTGGCTGCTCTAGACATGGGGATGGTTGCTGATGGTTACATCTTTATTCCCTATGATGCTCTGCTATATGCCATGCCTTACCAAGTAAGAAAATCCTTTTAATCCTACTCTAATAGATCTTTCACCCTCATCAATATTGTTTGCTGACTTTGGTCACATATAGTGAAACGTGTTTTTGTTCATTTGTGACATATGACAACATCTACATACTAAAAAAAGTTAATGATTTTTAAGGTAAGCTCCTGTTGAACTTTACTAAGCTACTAAATGAAACTATAGAAACTGCTAAATATGCCTATACTTCATGTATTTTTTTCCTTTCATTTTGTTTTGATATTTCTGGTGGTGAACAGTTTAAACATGTGGATTTAGTTTGTGAAAATCTTAATTTTTGATTCAAAAATCTAATGAGATATTTGCCCTCTAATTTGTTAAATTAGGACATAACATTCCCCCTGCTAACCAACAACACCCAGCTTCGTCACGCCTACAGCGCCGTCCTGACTGTCACCATGGCCTCTGATGAGAGTTTCTATGAAACCTTTCGCCAGGCTCAGATTACTCGAGAGATTCGCTCTGCTATATCTGCTACAGAGGTAAGGAAATAAACAGCAGCAAAATGTTAACATCAAGATGAAGTATTGATCAGCGTGATAATTTGGAAAACATATTGAACCGTCACCTTAACGTGGTGGAGGGGTTTGAGTGCTCAAATGATCCTAGAGGCTATGTTGTCTGGGGCCTAAATGCCCCTGGTAGGGTCTCCCATGGCAAACAGGTTCTAGGTGATGGGTCAGACAAAGAATAGTTCAAGAACCCCTCATGAAGAACACAATATCGAGGCACGTGACGTCGCCCGGTACGGCGGAGCCGGGGTCCCACCCTGGAGCCAGGCCTGGGGTCGGGACTCGTCGGAAAGCGCCTGGTGGCCGGGTTGCTCCTCGCGGGACCCGGCCGGGCCAAGCCCGAACGAGAGACGCGAGGCCATCCCCCAGTGGGCCCACCACCTGCAGGGGGAACCGTGAGGGACCGGTGCAAAGAGGATTGGGTGGCGGACGAAGGTGGAGACCTCAACGGCCCGATCCCCGGATGCTTAGGCTGGCTCTAGGCTCTATGTCACCTCGCTGGGGGGGAAGGAGCCTGAGCTTGTGCGGGAGGTCGAGAGATATCGACTAGAAATAGTCGGGCTCGCCTCCACGCACAGCGTGGGCTCTGGAACCCATCTCCTTGAGAGGGGTTGGACTCTCTTCTACTCTGGAGTGGCCCACGGGGAGAGGCGGCGGGCTGGTGTGGGTTTGCTTGTTGCCCCCCAGCTCAGCCGTCTCGTGTTGGGGTTTACCCCAGTGGATGAGAGGGTTGTATCCCTGCGCCTTCGGGTTGGGGAGAGGTCTCTGACTATCATTTCAGCCTACGGGCCGAGTGGTAGTGCAGAGTACCCTGCCTTCTTGGCGTCCCTGTCGGGGGTGCTGGATAGTGCCCCTCCCGGGGACTCCATTATTCTGCTGGGGGACTTCAACGCCCACGTGGGGAACGACAGTGACACCTGGAGAGGCGTGATCGGGAGGAATGGCCTCCCCGATCTGAATCCGAGTGGTGTTTTGTTATTGGACTTCTGTGCTAGTCACGGATTGTCCATAACGAACACCATGTTCAAACATAAGGGTGTCCATCAGTGCACTTGGCACCAGGACACCCTAGGCAGGAGGTCCATGATCGACTTTGTTGTCGTATCATCAGACCTTCGGCCGCATGTTTTGGACACTCGGGTGAAGAGAGGGGCTGAGCTGTCCACTGATCATCACCTGGTGGTGAGTTGGATCCGCTGGAGGAGAAAGCCGGACAGACTCGGCAGGCCCAAGCGCATAGTGAGGGTCTGCTGGGAACGCCTGGCGGAGCCCTCGGCAAGGGATGTATTCAACTCCCACCTCCGGGAGAGCTTCGACCAGATCCCGGGGGATGTTGGAGACATAGAGTCCGAGTGGACCATGTTCTCTGCATCTATTGTCGATGCTGCTGCCCATAGCTGCGGCCGTAAGGTCTGCGGTGCCTATCGTGGCGGCAATCCCAGAACCCGGTGGTGGACACCGGCAGTAAGGGATGCTGTTAAGCTGAAGAAGGAGTCCTATCGGCTGTGGTTGGCTTGTGGGACTCCTGAGGCGGCTGACGGGTACCGTGAGGCCAAGCGTGCTGCGGCCCGGGCTGTGGCAGAGGCAAAAACTCGGGCCCGGGAAGAGTTCGGTGAGGCCATGGAGAAGGACTACCGGTTGGCCTCGAAGCGATTCTGGCAAACCGTCCGGCGCCTCAGGAGGGGGAAGCAGTGCTTTGCCAACACTGTTTATAGTGGGGGCGGGAGACTGCTGACCTCGACTGAGGACATTATCGGGCGGTGGAAGGAGTACTTCGAGGATCTCCTCAATCCTGCCATCACGCATTCCGTGGTGGAAACAGAGGCTGGGGACCCGGGGTTGGATTCTTTCATCACCCAGGCTGAAGTCACCGAGGTGGTTAAAAAGCTCCGCGGTGGCAAGGCTTCGGGGGTGGATGAGATCCGCCCTGAGTACCTCAAGTGTCTGGATGTTGTAGGGCTGTCATGGTTGACACGCCTCTTCAACATTGCGTGGCGGTCGGGGACAGTGCCTCTGGACTGGCAGACTGGGGTGGTGGACCCCCTTTATAAGAAGGGGGACCGGAGGGTGTGTTCCAACTACAGGGGGATCACACTCCTCAGCCTCCCTGGTAAGGCCTACGCCAGGGTATTGGAGAGGAGAGTCCGACCGATAGTCGAACCTCGGCTTCAGGAGGAACAGTGTGGTTTTCGTCCCAGCCGTGGAACACTGGACCAGCTCTATACCCTCTACAGGGTGCTTGAGGGTTCATGGGAGTTTGCCCAACCGGTTCACATGTGTTTTGTGGACCTGGAGAAGGCATTCGACTGTGTCCCTCGTGATGCCCTGTGGGGGGTGCTCCAGGAGTATGGAATCGGGGGCCCTTTATTAGGGGCCATCCGGTCCCTGTACGAGCGGAGCAGGAGTTTGGTCCGCATTGCCGGCACTAAGTCGGACCTGTTCCCAGTGCATGTTGGACTCCGGCAGGGCTGCCCTTTGTCGCCGGTCCTGTTCATAACTTTTATGGACAGGATTTCTAGACGCAGCCAAGGGCCGGAGGGGGTCTGGTTTGGGGACCAGTGGATTTCGTCTCTTCTTTTTGCGGATGACGTGGTCCTGCTGGCCCCCTCTAGCCAAGACCTACAGCATGCGCTGTGGCGGTTCGCGGCCGAGTGTGAAGCGGCTGGGATGAGGATCAGCTCCTCCAAGTCCGAGGCCATGGTACTCGACCGGAAAAGGGTGGCTTGTCCTCTTCAGGTTGGAGGGGAGTTCCTGCCTCAAGTGGAGGAGTTTAAGTATCTCGGGGTCTTGTTCACGAGTGAGGGAAGAATGGAGCGGGAGATCGACAGACGGATCGGTGCAGCTGCCACAGTAATGGGGGCGCTGTGCCGGTCCATTGTGGTGAAGAGAGAGCTGAGCCGAAAAGCAAAGCTCTCAATTTACTGATCGGTCTACGTTCCTACCCTCACCTATGGCCATGAACTTTGGGTCATGACCGAAAGAACGAGATCCGGGAGGAGCTCGGAGTAGAGCCGCTGCTCCTCCACAATGAGAGGAGCCAGTTGAGGTGGCTCGGGCATCTATACCGGATGCCTCCTGGACGCCTTCCTCGGGAGGTGTTCCAGGCACGTCCCACCGGGAGGAGGCCCAGGGGACGGCCCAGGACACGCTGGAGGGACTATGTCTCTCGGCTGGCCTGGGAACGCCTTGGGCTCCCCCTGGAGGAGCTGGAGGAGGTGTCTGGAGAGAGGGACGTCTGGGCGTCTCTGCTGAGTCTGCTGCCCCCGCGACCCGGTCCTGGATAAGCGGAAGACGACGAACGAACGAACGAACATATTGGAGTACAAAAGACATGTAAGCTCAACTTCAGTAACTGTTTTGAGATTAATTAGCATCTCTCAGCTGCATTTTATTTGCTATTCTGTTTAATTTTTGGTTAACTTTAGCGCAGTTGGTAGCACTGTTGCCTTGCAGCAAGAAGGTCCTGGGTTCAATTCCTGACCAAGGGTCTTTCTGCATGGAGTTTGCATGTTCTCCTCGTGCATGCGTGGTTTCTCTCTGTACTCCGGCTTCCTCCCACAGTCCAAAAACATGACTATTAGGTTAATTGGTCTCTCTAAATTGCCCTTAGGTGTGAATGACTGTGTGCGTGGTTGTTTGTCCTGTGTGTGTGTCTGTTTTACCCTGCGATGGACCAGGGTGTACCCTACCTGCTGTCTATAGACTGATGTAGATAGGCACCAGCTAATTTTGACAACTGCAAAGAGGTTTTTAGGCAACCTTTCATATACAATAGCATAACGAATATAATATTTTTGATTATTATCTGTACAAACAATCAATTATACAAAAGACAATTTTAAGGAGATTTAAATAAAGGAGAGTTCCTGGACCACAGAGAAGGAAGGAGCCACTAACTGTTGAAACTCAAACCACAGTGTGCTGCTTTAATCAGTGTGAAAACATTAATATCTTGGTTTCCATGTAAATCAGATAAAAATGTAACACACTAGTGAGCTGATAAATTGTTTTTCTGTTAAATTAATAGATAACCTTTTCAAAAACCTGCATCTTAGGCTACATTCACACTGCAGGTAGGAGTAGATCAAATCAAACATTTTGGCCATATATGACCAAAATCTGATTTTTCTATTAGAGTTTGAACAACACAAATTAGATTTTTGCATATAATCTGTCTTTCACGTCATTCCATGTGAGAGCAAAATTGAATGTAAAAAATGGCCAAAAGAAGCAGGACGGATGGTGTAACTATTACTCAGTTTCACAATTGCACACTCTCGCCGTTGTTTGGAGTTGCAGGTTTTAGTTGCTCTTTTTTCATTACTCTTCGTTCAGAATAAAGCCACATGGGACTTCATGTTCTTTTAACTGCACATGAGGGTCACTTTAGGGACTGTTTACATTGCAGTATGATGGTGGTTGCATCAAAGTTATAATTTCAACAACTATGTGGAGAAAACAAAGCAAAAATTTGAGTTCATCAAAAAAATCGGAAACAAGCATTTATACCTGCAGTGGCAATATAGCTTCAGGGAGTTATGAGTTCTGACTGACAGAGAAGATCTTAAAGCGACTGTATCTGGGTTATTCCTTAAAGACTTGGGGGCAAAACAAAGCAGGTCTGGTGGTGCATTTGAGTCAACTGAGAAGGAAGCTTCTACTTCAGGCAGCTCATTTCTGTGTACTACTATGCAGATCTTCAGTGCCAAAAGACAGTAATAAAATTCTGATGTGGGGTAAAAAACAAAGAACATTGCCATATTGGCCAAATAAATAAAAGCTATTCAGCATGGAACAGAAGCTATTGGGTGCAGGGATTCTTGAATATCACTATAAGCAATAAAAAAAAACACAATAGCGGTTGATTTCATCATACCACAAACCTAAATGAAGAGGTAGATGATTACAAACTTCATCTATGATGCATACAATTTTTTCAGATCCCAAAACACCTATAGAATTGCTACACAAATGGTTTCAAGAAAGCAAAATCTGCAAAGCTTTCCTCCAATTTATTCAAATTACCATAACCTTGAAGTACCTGTGGAATATCCTGGAGGTTCTACTACAGATCCAACAGAACTTCAATTATCTCCCAAAGGCTTGAAATAAATATAGATCCTTAAAACATTCTATGAATAAATGTCAAAATCTGTGTATTTTTATTATCCACTTTTGCCATTAAACGTTTTTCTCTGATTTTCTTCAAAGGTGTCTCCACTGTTTGGAACCATCTTCAATATGGTGTACTTTGTTGCTAAGTCTGTGGAAGAGCGTCGTCAGGCAGGTGGTGGGCACTGGGTGACAGGCAGCCAGTTCTTCAACTCAGAGGGAGGCTTTGACTTTAAGGGCTTCAACCAGGTGAAAACACATGAAAAAGAACACTTTTATTAAAGTGACCTATTGTAATGAATGTTATGGCATAAAGTCTCTCTCAAGCCTACATACAATGCATGGGTAGCATCAATATGTATTAAATTATATATCTCATTAATATAATATATCATTTATTAGTCTCAAAGCTGTTTTGAAGATTGAATTTTCTTTTTCGGGGATCTTATATTGTTCATTTCATAAGAGGAATATATTAAAAAAATTGTATTCTCAAAATCACAATATTAACACTTTAACTGGAAACTTGATAATTATACTGGATCTAGTCTGCAAAAGAATCAATACTTAATCTATTAGCAATCACAATAATGCAATGATACATTAATGAACATGGCACAAATAAACAAAAATGAAATCTAAGTAACCTACACAGAATTTTGAAAGGTTTGAAAAATGAATGTTCAGGTTTTCTTTTGCTTAAAAAAATGTACCTTAATAAAAATGTAAAAAGATTGTGCATAATTTGGAATTTCTAAATGCAGTGGAGCCTCTAAATATGAATATTTCAAAATATAAATTGCCTATGACTGCCCCAATTATAAATTATTTACTATATAATACATGTCTAAAATATGGTTGGCAAGTTCAGAGTTCAGGGTCCATAGCATGAGCCAGCCCACTGTGTGCTGTTGCTACATGTGCTCTTTCTTTTGTGTTGTTTCCCTGTATCTGCTCTGCCTGTCACACAAAGCAGCCAAACTATGTGCAAATAACAGCAGTGATCTAAACAATTATTGAGCTTATTGAGAGCAGTGATGTTATAAAGTCTAACCATTGCTGGGAGCAAGGTATCCGCAATCAGTGTTTTTTTATCAGCCATCTTAGTTTTTGCCTAAGTCTTTTGGACAAAAATGCTCTTTTTTTTTTGTGTCATATTTTAGTCATTTCTTTATGTTATTATTTTAGTCCAGATTTAGTCAACACAAACTCAAAAAGGTGTATTCTCTATCTCTATATACAAGCCCATCTGTTCTTTGTCAGTTGTTGAGGTGAACACTGAGGTATTTATACTTCTCCACCACCTCCACTTCTTCTCCCATGACAATAGAGTTTGACCTATTTTTGTTTTGTCTACAATAATCTCCTTTGTTTTATTCGTGTTTAAGATGAGATGATTGTTTCCAGACCATGCCACAAAGCGGTCCACCACCTCCCTGTATTCAGCTTCTTGTCCATCTCTGATCCACCCCCCAAAAACGTCTGTTTGTCAGGTAGTCTTTGATCCAGGAGATTGTTGAGGCCTCCATCTGAATCTTCTGGAGTTTCTGAAAAAGCAAATCAGGTTGGATTGTATTAAATGCACTGGAGAAATCAAAGAACATGATCCTCACAGTGTTGCTGGCTTTGTCCAGATGACAGTGGGTTTGTTGAAGCAGGTGTATGATGGCATCTTCAACTCCAACTCCACAGCGATAAGCAAACTGAAGGGGGTCCTGATAGTTCATTGTTTGCCTACTCAGGTGGGCCAACAGGAGTCTCTCTAGGACCTTCATGATGTGGAATGTCAGGGCAACCGGTCTATAGTCATTGAGGACCGATGAGTGAGTTTTCTTTGGTACCGAAACAAGACAGGAGGTCTTCCACAACACTGGAACCTTCTCCTGGGCCAAGCTAAGTTTGAAGAGCTGCTGCAGAATCCCACAGAGCTGCTCTGCACAGGCCTTCAGGACTCTAGGGCTGACACCATCTGGACCTACAGCCTTATTCCAGTTCAGTCTCTCTAGTTGACTTCAGAACCCCTTATTGGCTCACAATGTTGTCTTCGAATTGATGCACTAGCTCATATTCTTGACACTTACCCCAATCTATGGCTCGCAGACCCTCAGGGATCCAGGCACCGCAGCTTTGGGATTGCTGATCCAAATCACTTCAGCACAGCATAAAAGAAACTGGTTGTTGTACACTTTTATTATTTCTTTTACATATTCTAAACATCTGCCTTTTAAAAACATCATTTTTTACACATTTTAAACATCCATGCTTTTTTTAAAAATACATTTAAAACCTCACATCACCACAACCCCTTTTATTGCCTCATCTTAGTGAGAGCAATGAGTCTGCTTTGATCTGAACAAGCATCGGATGCGGGAATGCACTGTTTACATGAATAAACATATATCATCCTCTATCTGCAGGCTTGACCAGTACTTGTTTTTGATCAATGTTAACACTGGAGAAACCTCATTCACACAGGTATGTAGATATGAATGTCACGAGTACCTGTATGAGCACAATGGGCAGGTGAATATTTTGCATTTCCTCCATATCAGTTTTTTTGAGCCAATTAACAACTGAGAGAGGATCAAGTTTCTTTTGGCTGATTTATGACTAGAGAGAAAGAGAAAAGGTAATGCCCTCATGTCATCAAGGTCCATCATCCAAAACCCTAAGACCCTTCTTTCCTGCTCCTTGGCAATTTTTCAGTATGTTAAAATGATGTTATTGAAAGTAATATTTGTAGTTATAGCATTGTTCTTTATTAGTCCATATTTTACCCCAGGTTTTTCTATGGTCAACCAGCAATGTCAACAGTGGATGGAAGGTAGCAATGGTCCATCTTTATGATTACATCCAACAGAATTTATTTGCATCTTGCTCTAATTTACATTCTTGTCCATGAAAGTAGTTTTAGAAGAAATTTAATCTCAAAGTTCCAATGTCTTAAGTCTTGGACTTAAAAATAAATTAGATATCTGTCAAACCAAACATTTAAGTCATATAATAACAACTAGGCTACAAAACACAATCACAACTCTGACCACAAACTTAAATTGCGAATACATAGATATTTCAAAATCTAGATCTCTCACAGGGAACAAATCTAAAATATTAGCAAAATATGAATTAGGTTTTGTTGTGATTATGAATCTGAGAATATTATTTAATATTTAATATTAATAATTAAATATTTTTTATATTTTATCAAATAATATTTTGGTCTGTTAAGGGTTGTCCTGTGAATACCAGCCCAGTAAGGCGATGGTATTAGGACAAAATAGAAAGGTGTGAGATGAGCTCTGACATTATTGAACAGCATAAACTCTGTACACACATGGAATGAATTCACACAGTTTCTTAAAATACAAGAATTTATTAACAAAAATAAGTAAACTCAAAGTCAAACATATTTCAATCAACAAAGTCTTTACTATGCTAAAACAATCCAACTAAACTACCAAGCAGAATTAAAGAATAAGGAAGACTATTGGGCTATGTACAATATAAACAAGTTGATTAAAGATGGTTGAAAACCATGACAGAAAGAGTGATGCAACATTACGATGCAATGTTATTTATGTTTGAGAACCAAGGATTATCTTGAAGGATCTGGAAGTGAAGTCAAGTTAGTCTTGGAACCAACTTAGGCAATAATCAGCAATGTTTAGACAACCATTCACAATGCAATATCAGATAAAATATTATTTTAATAAAATAATGTTTTAGAGAATGATCTGCTGAATACAACCAACCTTCTGGATGACTAATTCTCAATGGTGTCTCATTAGCTGCCTTTATTTATTGAAATAATATTTAAAGAAATATTACTAAAGGAAATGATAAAATATTTAAGGGAATATTTTGGAAAAGAGACAAATCTTTCTGGAGAAATGGGGCTTAATGGTGTTTACTTAGTTATCAAATTTAGTAAAATGATGTTAGGGACACAAGGGTTAGGGGTTTGAAGGTGCGGCCGCTTAATGAAGAAAGGGTTAGCTTCCAGCTAACCTCCGGAGTAGTGGCTGGAAGGCTCCTTCTGTCCGCTGACCACACTGCACATTACCACAGCGTCTCTACGGGGAATCCTCTGGGACACAGTTTCCTTCTGCAGGCCTCAGAGACTAAGTAAAGCAATGCTTATACCTTAATTTCCTCTCTTTATGAATGAAATCACCGGGTACACAAACAGTGATTCACTCGTACTTAACTTTGCATATGATCGCGTGATCTTATGACAGCCTTGGATCCAGTTTGAGGAGTTGATGTCTTTTTGCCAGCAAAGAGACATTAGCACGCTGTTTCCCTTCCTATCCCGATGATCACCGGCGTGGAAGAGGCAGGATGTAGCAAGAGCGGTGTTTTTATTTGGGCAGTGACGTCACAGGAACTCCGCAGTTATCCCGTTTCCTCCTTTTGAAGTTGTGCTGGAAGTCGGTTAAATGCAATTTATTTTGAAAGTTCCAGAAAAGTTTGTACCGGAGTTTTGATGTTGAAATCCATGGCTGTGGTCCCAACATCACCCCTTTTAGTTTCAAAGAATGGGATGAAGTCCACAGTCTTCGGGACTAATAATCAGTCCTCAGCCATATGAAGAGAGTCACTGGTTTCCTGTAGGTAGGCAGAATTCAACAGTTCATTTTGGTTCAGAGGTTAGTGTTTGGACAGGAGTGAGGCAGGTTTGGGCAGAGACTAACACTAATAAAATGGTTTTTTTTTTTAAACAAAACAAATGTCATGTAATAATTATCACACTATAATAATACTGCTTTTAAAACCTTAATAATTTCTCAAGTTCAAAACCATAAGAAAGAAAAAGATTAAAACAGAATATAGGGTGTTGGAAATTATTTACCATCTTCATACCTTGTTTGATAGATTTTACAGGGTTGATTCTGGACTGCAATGGCTTGCCATGTCTTTTAAGAACGCCGTTACCTCAGTTATAACACACCTGCAGATCATCTCAAACTCCTCCTTTGTGATGACATCTTTGGAGTGGCTCTACTCTTTACCACCAACCTTACAGTTTGATGTTGCACTGTGAAAAGGTGTTTGTCTTTTACCTGGCTGCTTGTCTTTTGGCTGGCACCAGTTACCACCCCCCTGGTTCTGTTGCATCACTTGGGGACTGACTTTGCGCTTCTTATTAGGCCTGTTCTCTAACTCTAACTCTAACTCTAACTTTGCCTTTTCCTGCTGAGACTGAACGAGTCTCCTGCATGGAGAGATTCTCTGTTATGCAATGCATGGTCACTTCATACTCCACGCTAACGTGGAAGTTGTGAAGAAACAACGACTTAAAAGTGTGGTTTTTAAACAGTGGAAATATTCTCGGGGAGGTTCGTCCTGTTTTTACAAAACTGTCAAAGCATTAATAGTGGCAGCGGCTTCATCTCTGTAAACATAGTACTCTTCTCTAAGAGCCTGGCAGAGAGCTGGATAGCTGTCACTAATTTCTGGAGGAAGAGTTTTTATGAACACATGAACACTCTTAGCTGTTGTTTTCCAAATAAGCCTCAGCTTCTCAAGATCAGAAGGAAAATGAAAGTCAAGAAGACAATATTCAACCTCAAACAGGTAAGCATCAATATTTGACTCCTGGCTACCTGGATCAAAAACTTCTATGTCCTTAGCAAGGGATTCAAGCTGCTTAAAAGGGACACCATGCTCCCAAGGTGGATCATGTCCATCTGAGAAGTCACGCTGGTTAGATTCATAAAATGGCGGAAGATCGTGATCTAACCTCTGGGGAAGAAAACAAGTTTTCTCATGATTTAAATGAGAGCTTTCTAATGAATAGACTCATGCAAATGGTGGTGGGTCAGGTTGGAGTGAGTCACCTGAAAACCATGTGCGTCTCTCCTGGTCCCTAGGGGTCGACATAGTCAGAAGGGAGAGGTGCCGATCAGGCCGGAAGGGTGCTCCTTCCACCCAATTGGACCACTTGTGCACGCCGAGTCCGGCACCTGGTCATCTTGGTGGTTGTTCACTGCAATGGGATTTGGCAAGACACCACTGGAGACCATCTGACTTCCAACACTTTTGTTAAGGTTTGTGGAAGTAAGTTGAACACTTTGACTAAATTTAGGAAGGGAAGACTCTGACCTAGGTGCTGGATGTCTGCTGTCTGAGTCTGCCCCCTGCTGTGGCTGCTGCAGCTGCTGTGAGTGAAAATGCAAATCAGGTACCTGAAAGGTGGGGGTCTGTTCCCCCCTTTGGGCTGAAGCTTTCGTGACCTCATCTGCCGTCAGGTCCACTAACTTTGCTTCAGCTATCTCCATCCTCTCTTCAGCTTTTGAGAGCTCAAGCTTTGTAGCATTCTCTCTTTGGAGAGTCATCTGATGGGCAGTCTGTATCTGAAGATATCTTTTAGCTTCCAGTTGTGATTTCTGCTGATACAACATGGTAAGCTGACAAAGAACATCTGAAATACTTAATGAAGTTTACAAACTCCTGAATCCTCTCATCACATGCAGCAAGGTCAAACTGATTTAAAACATCCCGCTCATCTGCAGACAAACGGATGAGATCAGCAACAACAACCTTTTGCATCTCCACATCTGCTGAATTCATCATGGAGTTTGATTCCATCATTCTGGCAGACACTACAAAACAACAACAAAGTTTTGAGAAATTGCTAAAAGCAACAACATCTAACGAATGTACGTCCAGCTATATATGTATACAGGTCCTTCTCAAAATATTAGCATATTGTGATAAAGTTCATTATTTTCCATAATGTCATGATGAAAATTTAACATTCATATATTTTAGATTCATTGCACACTAACTGAAATATTTCAGGTCTTTTGTTGTCTTAATACAGATGATTTTGGCATACAGCTCATGAAAACCCAAAATTCCTATCTCACAAAATTAGCATATCATTAAAAGGGTCTCTAAACGAGCTATGAACCTAATCATCTGAATCAACGAGTTAACTCTAAACACCTGCAAAAGATTCCTGAGGCCTTTAAAACTCCCAGCCTGGTTCATCACTCAAAACCTCAATCATGAGTAAGACTGCCGACCTGACTGCTGTCCAGAAGGCCACTATTGACACCCTCAAGCAAGAGGGTAAGACACAGAAAGAAATTTCTGAACGAATAGGCTGTTCCCAGAGTGCTGTATCAAGGCACCTCAGTGGGAAGTCTGTGGGAAGAAAAAAGTGTGGCAGAAAACACTGCACAACGAGAAGAGGTGACCGGACCCTGAGGAAGATTGTGGAGAAGGGCCGATTCCAGACCTTGGGGGACCTTCGGAAGCAGTGGACTGAGTCTGGAGTAGAAACATCCAGAGCCACCGTGCACAGGCGTGTGCAGGAAATGGGCTACAGGTGCCGCATTCCCCAGGTCAAGCCACTTTTGAACCAGAAACAGCGGCAGAAGCGCCTGACCTGGGCTACAGAGAAGCAGCACTGGACTGTTGCTCAGTGGTCCAAAGTACTTTTTTCGGATGAAAGCAAATTCTGCATGTCATTCGGAAATCAAGGTGCCAGAGTCTGGAGGAAGACTGGGGAGAAGGAAATGCCAAAATGCCAGAAGTCCAGTGTCAAGTACCCACAGTCAGTGATGGTCTGGGGTGCTGTGTCAGCTGCTGGTGTTGGTCCACTGTGTTTTATCAAGGGCAGGGTCAATGCAGCTAGCTGTCAGGAGATTTTGGAGCACTTCATGCTTCCATCTGCTGAAAAGCTTTATGGAGATGAAGATTTCATTTTTCAGCACGACCTGGCACCTGCTCACACTGCCAAAACCACTGGTAAATGGTTTACTGACCATGGTATCACTGTGCTCAATTGGCCTGCCAACTCTCCTGACCTGAACCCCATAGAGAATCTGTGGGATATTGTGAAGAGAACGTTGAGAGACTCAAGACCCAACACTCTGGATGAGCTAAAGGCCGCTATCGAAGCATCCTGGGCCTCCATAAGACCTCAGCAGTGCCACAGGCTGATTGCCTCCATGCCACGCCGCATTGAAGCAGTCATTTCTGCAAAAGGATTCCCGACCAAGTATTGAGTGCATAACTGTACATGATTATTTGAAGGTTGATGTTTTTTGTATTAAAAACACTTTTATTTTATTGGTCGGATGAAATATGCTAATCTTGTGAGATAGGAATTTTGGGTTTTCATGAGCTGTATGCCAAAATCATTCGTATTAAGACAATAAAAGTCCTGAAATATTTCAGTTAGTGTGCAATGAATCTAAAATATATGAATGTTAAATTTTCATCATTACATTATGGAAAATAATTAACTTTATCACAATATGCTTATATTTTGAGAAGGACCTGTATTTGACTATACATATACTGCAAACATTTGTATGATTGTAAAACGGGCGCACAAGTTGATCATTTAACCTGTGACTTGTGACAACACTATGCTCTGAGTGTTACAACGTCTTTCTCTAAGGATATTTTGTGATTTTAGCATTAATTTTTCACCTTTCTTTGGAGGGACTAGTGATTAGACACTACTCTTAACCGTTAAGGGAATTTTGTTTAAAATGCAAATGAAAAAGAAAATCCTCTCTGTCACCCCCAGGATTTCTGCCTATGAATGAAGAGGACCCAAGAACCCCCTGACCTGCTGGTATTAATTTTCGGAGATCAGGGCCCGTATTGTCAAAGAATCTGAGAGTCCTTTCAGAGAGCTACTAACTTAGCCTAAAAATTCGTGCCAAGGAGTCTCAGTCCAAAGAGTTATTCAGCAAAAAATAAAACATGATCCCCTAGTAATCAATGGAGAGAAATTAACCAATCATAGAATTTAGACTGGATTCAGAAATGTCCAAGTCATGCTGACAAAACTTAGCAGAATGAAATTGTCACACAGCATCAAAATGTTTGAACCTTATTTATTTTGATTTGCCTACTATTATGTCTGCTCGCCATGCTGGTCATTTTCCTACTTCATCTATTTGATATTAATGTCGACACTCACTCGTCAGCAATTTACTGTGATTTCCTTTTTGTATAAAGAGTTCTGATTTGGTAAAATGAGCCCAACAAAATGGAGAAAAAAAGTGGAGAAAGCAAACTGGACAGAGAAGCAATGTCTGCTGTTGGCACAGCGGGTGCAGGAGAATAAATCTGCCAAGGAGATTAATATGTCGTTCCGCTGCTTTCAGGCACCAGTCTGGAATGTGAGAAGCGTTGAGCAAAGGATTCAAGATGATGAATCGAAGAACCCAAGAATGGTCCCCAGGACCATGACCCTCCCTGTCAATGACGCAAAGCTCTGTAAAGGCGTGATATCCATCAATGACAGAGGGCAGGTGGAGGGATATTGGCTGAAGAGCACAAAGTGCCAAAAAGAACAGGTTTGATGTTTGAGACATGGCACTTTGGACAGCTGGAGGACTGATTATGGATTCTATTTCAATAAGACCAAGCAATTTGAGAGATAGCTTTTTGGAGAATGGATCGGAGAATGAAGTTGGCTTGGCTCTTTGGTCTAGAGCCAAACTTTCTGACCATGTGAGTACTAGGAGGAAGGAATTGCTTTGCGGTCAGCTATTTTCTGGTTTTGTTCAGCAGTTTTCTGTTCAGCAGTGCAGGTGTGCAACCAGACTCAGAGAAAGTAGGTAAGTTGATATCTGATGGAAGGGAGAATGGTTTGGGGGAAAGACGGAAGAAGGAGAGATGGTTGATAACCTACAGAGTATGCAAAAGGTGCTCATACTGTAGTGCTGAGGTGTGGCAATTGTGTGCATACTTAAACCATGGTAGGTGGTGGGATTGGATGAGCACACAAAACACAGGGAATTTTACATATCTTGATTTATTCTCTCACATTGTCTGTTAGGGAGTGAAAACCAGAAGAGAGTTGTGACTTGGCTCAGATAGCTAAGGAAAAGTCTTTTCACACTTTGCTTATGAACCGAGGATCCTCTGTCAGAGACAACTTCAAGACGGACACCATGAAGATAGAAAACAGGGTAGATGAGAAGTCTGGGGATAGCGAGGGCAAAAGGTTCTGTCATGATTTGGGGTTGTTTGGTTTTTGGTTTCGGGTTTTTTCCTTATGTTTTTCACTGTTCAAGTTTTGAATCATGTTTCTGTTTATTTTCCTGGTCATGCTTTTTGTTTTGTCGTCTTGTTCATGTTTTGTCAAGTTTGGTTTTCGGATCTGGTTATGCTTTTGCTTCATGTTTTTTTAGTTTGTGTTCAAGAGTCTGTTTTGCTCCAGTCACGTTTTGTTCTGTTAATTAAGTTTATTCGGTTCACCTGCTTCAAGTTAATCTGTCTCCTTGTTCCACCTGGTTTTCACGCCATATATTCACACCTGTTCTGTTAGTCGTCGCGGAGACATTTCTCATGCTAATGTCTTGTTTTCAAACCAAGTCTTGTTTTTTTGATCATGCCATGCCTGTCTTGCCTGCCCGTTTGTTTTGTTCCTGCCTCCTGCTGAGTATGAGTTTTTGTAATTAAACCTTTTTTTCCACTTACCATCACTCTGCCTGCTCGTCTGCATTCTGGGGTCCTATATCAAGTAAACCGTGACAGGTATTCTTTAGTTGAATTGTTTCTTGCCAGTTAAAGTTATTGACTGAAATTTGTTTACGTTGGATTTGAACTGTTTCCTTTAATAAATTCTTATATTTTGAAAAGAAGTTGTAGTAAATTTATTCCATATGCATGCAGAACTTGCTGTTTTGAGAATTGCAGCGCTCAAATCATTTATTTATCTATTGTTCTAATACCACCGTACATTTGGCTCGAATTCACAGGACAACACAGACCGAAAGTTATATAATTAAAATTTAAATAACAAACATATTATTGCACAACTGGCTGGGTCTGAATCGACTTGCCATTTGATTTGGATCTGGACCAAACTCTGGACTTTGAGAAAGGCTGCCACAAGGTAATGAACTTGACGTTGCTGTTTCCTCAGACTCTGACTCCTCATTAGTGGACTTTTCATAAATATCCCCCAGTATGAGTCAACAGTTTCCCACTCAAACCAAAGACAGCTTAAAACAGGTCCATTTTTCCTTTTCAATTCTCAAATATTTTGTCAAAACATCCTTCCTCATGACCTTTCCAGATTTCTTCCACATTCAAGATTTTACCTTTCATCCACAAAAGTCACTCTGCACCAGCCAGCAGTGTCCAGATACTGATAGCAAAGCCAGAAAAAGTCACATTTTTTGCCAGTGGGTCATCCAGTTGCCACTGTGACTGCCTCTCCTAGATCATCTTTTTGCAATAAGAACATTAAACATGGCTCTTTTAAAAGATATGTAATTCTCGTAGAGATGTAAGTTAAAGATTTTCTAAGAGGACATCAATTATGCTGTCAAAGTTGTTTCGGTTTCTTTCAAAATCTGGGTCTCGACTAGATGTTATTTCTTCATCTTGATTAACCCATTGATTGTATCTGATCTGGCTGTTTACAATGCTACCTTCTCACCTCTGAATCCAAATCACCACAAGACAGTGATTAATTGATAGCTCAGTTCCATTTTCAGTGCAAAATAGCTGTTTTCCTGCTGTCTTGCTTCACTGAGGTTCATTGCTCCTTTGGCCAATTTGCCATTGGAAACTCTAACAGGGACTAATGGCCAAAAAAGCTCAGTCCCAAAGTTAACGAGATTACTCTAAACCCTCCACAACATGGACATGACAAATATACGTGTGGGATATTTCAACAGTAAATTTCTGGAACTGTTGAAAAGTTAAGATTGTGTTATTTATTATGAGTTAGTTTTCCTCTGTCTCAACAAAGTTTGCATCCTGTGCAAAAGTTTTGGACCATAATACTGCTTATTTTTAGGGCCGGCTGTTGCATAGGATGTCCCTAACTGTGCTCATTTTGATGAAATTAAAATTTGTATTTGAGTATTTTTGTTTTTAAAATAATAATTTCTTTTATAATCTATAATTAAGTAAACCTTTGCATTATTTATATTGACTGGTATTACAAACATAAATGTTTGCCGGCATTAGATTTAGAAGTTCAGACAATGATGCATATTTATTTTATAATATAAATGTTGCTTCAGTAGTGGATAAACAAAGAGTAGAATCTTTTTAATAGTAATAAAATTTAAAACCTTTTATTTTTCAAAGCAAGCAGCAGTCTGTTTTAGGGTTGGCTGAGTTAAATCTCAAGCACGTAAAAACAATAATGGAATAAAACACTGAATTGCCTTTGATAAATTAAAACACAGCCAATAATGTACATGTAGTGAGAACTGTACTTTATAAGAAAAGTACAGTACATAACAGCTCAGTTATGGGTATATTTCCACACTTTAAGAAAGATTGTTTTAAATTTAAACAAGTTACAAAATTCCTGTAGACCTGAAGAAAAGAAGAGTGGCTTGGAGTGGAGTTCCTGCCTCAAGTGGAAGAGTTCAAGTATCTTGGGGTCTTGTTTACTAGTGAGGGGATGGAGAAGGAGAATGGAGCAGGAGATTGACAGACGGATTGGTGCGTCTGCCGCAGTAATGGAGACGCTGTGCTGGTCCATTGTGGTGAGGAGAGAGCTGAGCTGAAAAGCGAAGCTCTCGATTTACCGGTCGGTCTATGTTCCTACCCTCACCTATGGGCATGAACTTTGGGTCATGACCAAAAGAATGAGATCCCGGATACAAGCGGCAGAGCACTCCCTTAAAGATAGGGTAAGGAGCTCGGCCATCTGGGAGGAGCTCAGAGTAGAGCCGCTGCTCCTCCACAGTGAGAGGAGTGAGTTGAGGTGGCTCGGGAATCTGTATTGGATACCTCCTGGACGCCTTCCTCGGGAGGTGTTCCAGGCACGTCCCACTGGGAGGAGGCCCAGGACATGGCCCAGGACACGCTGGAGGGACTATGTCTCTCGGCTGGCCTGGGAACACCTTGGGATCCCCCTGGAGGAGCTGGAGGAGATGGGGATGTTTAGGTATCTCTGCTGAGTCTGCAGCCCCTACGACTCGGTCCTGGATGAGGCGGAAGACAACGACAAAAAGAAGAGTTAAATTTGTGTCTTCAAGCTGTTCAGAGTCATCTCTAAGAAAATAAATCTAGTAAAGTTGTGTTTAGTCACCTTTATGTTTTGCATACAAATACCTTACAAACAGGCATTATCCTATTAAAGCGTCAGCCTTCTGCTTTTTTTTTTTTTGTCTTACATTGTATTTTACATCACTCCTCAACAACTGTGACATTCAATTTACCACTGGCCTTTATTTCTTATTTGCTTTAAACAGGTTTTATATGGAGGTAAAGGTGGGGTTGGCCTTCAGGCCAAATATGTGGTGTTGGACAGTGAAGGCGACCGTCTCGTGCCGACACATTCACTTGGACCGAAACACATGGATGGAATGGTTGGAGGTCTGACACCTCTGAGCCGGTCATTCTTCTTTCCAGGAGGAAAACCCCCCAAAGCCAGCTTTTGTTGGTTCAGTCCAGAAGAAGCTTGCAGCGGAGGTAGGGTTAATGACACAAGGAGACAGTAGATTCCAGAGGTTCCCTGAATTAAATCTTTGTTTTTGTGGGGGTCATGAGGTGATTTTAAGGTCAGGTATTCCCCTACTGTCTGTGATGTCAGAAAATGTGATACTTTAGTTTTTGTAGAAATCTGCCTATGAATGAAGAGGACCCAGAAATCTTAGTTGATCTGAAGACATTTTCTCTCTTTCAGGTGTGGATTCAGTGACACTGTTTTTTATCTTCCTGTTGCTTTGTGGTCTGACTGCAGCTTTTTTCTTTTTTTTCAGGTATAGGTATACACACACACACCCACACACCAACACTTCACTTTTTCTTTATTTCCTTTACTTTTTAGCTTTTTTATGTTATATTGTATAGGTCTCTGTTAAAGTTATATATATATTTACAGAGCACAAAATCTATGGCCATTTATGTTTGGTGCTGTATTTTTTTGTTTTTGTAACATTGCTCTTAGCAATAAATCTGATAGTAATAAAAAGGCTGTTTATTTGTTTTTAAATGATCCCATATTTATAGAGAAAATGCCTTTATGAACTGAGTTAAATATGCAGGTTACAGCCATGAAACACCTGGCATATCCTTTACACCAAAGCCAGACAGCTTTATGTGAAAACACTGTAATAATGAGTGGTGGCATCTTGGTCATTTTGCAATTTATCCAATAAATAAAACAGGGGCTTCAGAGTGTGTGGGAAAACCATACACAGACAGCCACAAAAGCATGGTACCTGCTCCTGATGCTGGTCACCATCTTAGTCACACACTCCTGTAAAAATGCATCCCATTCTTTCACTAAGATTTGTGTTTTAGGTCAGGACTGGCTATAGCGTCTCCTCCTCTGATTAACCCTGCTCTGTGGGGACAAGCATTAACATCTTTTCTGAATAGAGTTTCATCATTAAGAATGGAGATATGGAATTTCAGCTGGGTGCAGAATCTAATCTTGATATCTCTCTTGCATTGAGATTGCCCCCAAGGATGACAAGCTTTGTTTTTCCATTGAGGAAGATGCTGCTTGACACCATCACAATGTTTTAACCAAGAACTGTTTGGAACTGACAAAGATTTGGCAACTTATTCATGGGTGCAACACAAATGATCACCCCGATGCTCAACCCAAAAATGAATAATTCCATACAAATCTGGCACATATATGGAAGTAAAACAACTTTTAAACAGAAAGATTTATTACCTAGAAGCATTGATACAATAAACAATCAAACAAACAAACATTTCCTTTACCTTTTTGTGCTATGTTTAAATATAATTGAGATTAAAACCTATTTTCAACTTTACCTATACCAATTATTAAAGGGTTTTTAATGTTTTTAGGATTGCCTAAATATAAACAAATCATTTACCACAAGCAGCAAAACGCCAGCCCAGGTTTAAACGATGTACAAAATGAGCATCAAATATTGTGTAAAACATGACATGTTTTAAGACACATTCCAACAATTTCTTTCTCCTCCACTGTTGTTAGTAACTTGGGGCTCAGATTTGTAACAGTAGAGTTGATTTCTATAGATGGTTTTGAGTCAGAAAGTCTTTCTACCAGTGCAGGCCTAACATTGACCAAACGTTGTTGAAGCAATTAACCATCTAGAGTGGTAAAATGTAAGGTAAACATTTGTGTATAACCAGTTTTAACAATGCAATTTAAAACCTTCCATATTTCTTTGACATCTATTATCATTCAAAAGTTCTGTATGGTATTCTTTCTTATCTATTCAAATAATAACAGTTAACATGTTTTAATATTTTCTTTAGAATAATTTTGTGCCTCGTTAGTTCTCTGCTGTATGAATTCTGTATTACTACCCACTGAACATGTTTTAGATGAAGGTACAACTATGTAATGATTGAATGGTTCATAGACGTTTAGATTAAATACGGTTTAAAAGTGAAACTTCTTTCAATAACTAGAATTGGTTTTAGATGTTTATTAGGGTTGTAGCTGACATTCAAATGCAATAAAATGAAGTCAGCTAGTCTGAGATGCTGAACCTCTCTATTACTGTTCAAACAGTTTTATCAAGAAAACCCACAGAACATCTTAGGACACTAGTTGTACCTTAATTATGGTTTTATTGTTATGAAAGAATTAAGGATTTTTTGACAATTATAAATTGTCCATTTCTCATATGCCCCAGAGGTATTCTATCACACTGCATCTTCTCTGTGTTTCTACTTTAGATACACTACTCACAAAACCTTAGGGATATTTGGTTTTTGGGTGAAATTTATAGAAATTGTTTATGCTATGGTGATATTATATCATAAAAGCAGGGCATTTAAGTAGAAGCATGTGATGTTGATTTCCTCATCTCAAACTATTTATTTAGACAAATGGGTCTCAAGTAGACATTCCAATAGTCCCTCGATGAGCTGGAGCATTAAGATGAAATTAGGCCTGTGTTGTTCATGCAGAACAATGACTGGATTAATGATGTTATTTAGGTAGTATGGTCTAATCACTGTACAATTTACAAAGTGTGAAGACAGTTTTGTATTGACTAGACACAGTGGCTGATGCATAGAGCTATCCTTGACGTCTCCAACATGGTTGGCGGCCATCATTTCTGCTCAGTGTGAAACTTTTTCATCAGAGAACAGCAATGAGGCCCACTGGTCCCTCATCCAGCATAAATGCTCCACGGTCCAGGCAAGATGATGATGTCTGTGCCTGGTTGTGTGGTCAGGTACCCTTGTAGGTCATCTAGCATGCAGACTACTCTGATGTAAATGGTTTCTAATGGTCTAAGGTGACACTTGGATGCCTCTCACCCCCTTATGTGCCTGGAATTCAATGGCCTTCATCATCTGGTTCTGCAGGGCTCTGTTAAAAATGAAGTGGTCATCAGTGTGGGTTGTAGCCAAAGGACGTCCACTTCTATGACTTTCTGTGACTCTTCCACTCTCTGTTGCAACCTGCTGATGATTCTCAGTGACACTCTAAGCTCAGTGGTCTCTTCCATCTGACAACATCCTGTTTGAAGCCTCGCAATGATGAGGTACTGTTGCTCATTTGTTACGGGTCATCTTGTTCTCATGATGTCAGAATGTGATGATGAGGAGAACTGTTTAAAAACCAGTTCTGATAGAACCAGGAAATGAATTGGTTGATTAATGCATCAAACATATCCTGTTAACTTTGTCATTAAGCTCTATTTATAGAACAGCAAGTTGTGCAAAAAGTACTGAAACATTGAACCGTTGGACTTCAAAGGCATTCAAACGTTTAGAGAAGGTCACATTAAGTTGACCTGTAAAGGTTATATAGTGCATTTTAGCTTCATCCTGACATTTCACCCAAAAGCCAAATATCCTACATTTTTTTGAGAAGTGTATCTAAATAATGTCTAAATGGTTCTTAGACATCTAAGCTAAATTTGGTAGATATTTAGTTTAAAAGTAAACATTTCTTCAAACTTTAGATTTGGTTTTAGACATTTATTAGAGGTTTAAATTTAGATCTGTTTTAGTCAACATTGATATGGATTTAAAAAGAGAAAACTGAGTTCTCTCAATGACTGTTCAAGCACTTAAACCAAATAAGCCATGAAGCCACATACTGTATAATAACTGAACAAATAATATACTAGTCCAGGAGAATTGTTATGTATTGATCGTTTTATTGTTGTTATTTGTGAATTAAGGACATTTCGTTTTTGCAATTTCATGTTATCCATCTCTTATATGACTCAGAAATATTCTGTCAGCGCTGCATCTTCTTTGTGCTACTAACAAACATAGTCACTGAGCAGCTACTACATGAGTGTGAAATCCTGTTTGGAAATTACAATTCTTTCTTAAAAACTGACAGTTTTACTGTTTTTAAATAAGCTAAACTTTATCTCTGATGTTATGGAGAAAACCGTGATTAGCCTACAGCTCAAATGTTTTTAACTCTTAAGACTGAGTTATGTGATCCCTTCCTCCAGTATAGCACAAATAATATCTTGTCACATTTCTTTTTAGCTCTTAATTAAACAAACAACACATTTTTGTCATGCATACTGATATTATTACCACAATGTCAAATAACAAAAAAGTATCAACACAGAAAACAGTATTTCATACTGAATCAAATAAAGCTGTTTCGGTTTATGCTTTCTGGCATGCTGAGAACAAATATGAAATATTACTACTTAAAGGGCAATTCTCAGGGGAATTAAACATGACCATTGAGATTCTCTTTATTTCAATTCAATTCAATTTTATTTATATAGCGCTAATTCACAACATGTCGTCTAAAGGCACTTCACAAAGTCAATTAAATCGAATCATACAGATTTTAAGTTAGGATTAATTGTATGTACCTAACCATCAAACAGTGCAGTCAGATTTAATTATTTATTCAAATTCAAATTGGCTTTAGTTGATTAAAGATGTAACTTGATCAGTATGGCTGTTATCAGAACTCTCTCTGAAATGTAATCAAGGTTTCCACAGAAATGTAAGCTTTTCTGAATACTTGTCTTAACTTTAGGTAATGTTTGTGAAGGAACGAGGAATTCAGCAGAAATAGTACCAGAGTAGTTCCATCAGCCCTGGACTTTAAGTCTGTTGGCTGAAAATGCCACAAGTGCCATCTGCAAAGGCAGGTTACTCTGAGTTCTCAGAAGCTGTTGGTTGTGAGAAGTTCAAAAAAATATATTGCTGGAAGATTAAAGAATATGACGGTGAATAAAAACAAAGCAACCAAGCTTTAACCCAGTTGATTAAGCCTTGGTTAGTCTGATTGGGCGCAACCTCTCGGTTTTAGAATAGAATAAGTTTACTGTCATTATGCAAATGTACAAGGAGATTAAAAAGGTGCTCCTTTGCAGTGCAGAGATGTCAGACTATGAATTAAAAAAGAAAAAATGACAGCGGTTATTTCTGATGCCAACACCATTTTTACCATTCAGCGTGGCTGATATAATATTACATCTATTTTTTTTCCTTTTACTACAGTATTCTAATACAGACTTGTGGATGTATATGCAGACTACACGAGGCACAAGTATAGGTTTTTACAGAGGACATGACCCCTATTTATCTATTTAATGTGTAAAGATCACACCGAGTATTACACTTATTCTCGCTTATTCACTTATTTTGCAAATCGTGTTGTAATTTAGCCAAATTTCCTATCATATTATTCAAACTATGTGCTACATACAGTACTGTGCAAATGTTTTAGGCAGCTGTGAAAACATGCTGTAAACAAAGAATTATTTCAGAAATATAAATGATTGTTTATTTTTATCTATTTACTAAATGCTAAGTGAGCGAACCCAAACATACAGCCAAAGTCATTAAGAAATATCTTCAGCGTAAAGAAGAACAAGAATTACTGGAAGAGCCCTGATCCCAACATCATTGAGTGTGTCTGGGATTACATGAAGAGACAGAAGGATGTGAGGAAGCCTACATCCACATTAGATCTGCGGTTTGTTCTCCAAGATATTTAGAACAACCTACCAGCCGAGTTCCTTCAAAAACTGTGTACAAGTGTACCTAGAAAAATTGATGCTGTTTTGAAGGCAAAGGGTGGTCACACCAAATATTGATTTGATTTAGATTTCTCTTTTGTTTATTCTCTGCATTTTGTTGATTGATGAAAATAAATGATTAACACTTCCATTTTTGAAAGCATTCTTTGTTTACATAATTTTTTTCACACCTGCCTAAAACTTTTGCACAGTACTGTACATCTTGACTTGTGTGTGGATATATTCTACAGATCCAACAAAAATGGTGTCAAATGTTTCTACTACATTATTGCTGCCGATGATTCGGCCTGCAAGCATTTTTGTTTGTACCTCTGTCATTTTAAAGGTATTAACAAAAGTTTAGGAGTTGGTCATCAAATGTCATGTAACCTCACATTACCCAAATTAATCAATGACCAAAGCTCAACAACCTTTGCTAAGATGCTGTTTCTCTGTCTGGTAACTCAGCAGCTGATGCTCTACAGCTTCCTACCTGAGGGGAAGGGTCCTGCTGGGAGGGTGGCATCTTCTATGATGCTGGAAGCCCTTTTTCTAGGAGATAGGGAGCACTGGAAAGTGGAGTCTAGAAAAATCATGCTTATTCTAGAACTGACAGATCTTGTTGTATGACTACTTTAGCAATTCGTTGATGTTGATCCGACAGGTTGTAAATGTCAAACATTCCTGTGTACTCATGAGGGAGATAGTGTGGCCAGCAATTCTCATTTAAGTGCGTCATTGCTTTAGAACAGTGGCTGATCACCAGAGCACAGTTTGTGCTATGAGTTTTTCCAAACAATTTAGTAGTAGAAAGCCATGCATCTGAAAGGCATGTTAGCCTATTTTGTTAAGCAGGGCGCAGCACAGTTCATTATTTCTCAGGAGGACCCCAGTGTCAATCAAATAAAGTTCAATTCATTGTTCAAGGGCCAGAGACTGGCAAGAAAAACAGACAGGATTGGTGGTCTGTCAGGTGTAGCCAATAGCCTTGCTATCGAGCAGCTTCACTTGCCTCTATTCTGCTTCTGTCCCACTGCACCCTGCTATCCCAGTATCCTCCGTATTCATATCATTCCCAATAAGATTGATAGACATTCTTGTTTTTGTAGTTGAATAAATTCACAAGTTCAGCTAATAATTCATAGGTACAGCTAGGCAGTATGTCCAATACTTGTTCCTGCCAAAACATACATTTTTTGAAACCTCGTGTTTAGTTTTTTAACTGGCTTGCAAGATAATGTTTTTTTTTTTTTTTTTTTTTGCTACAAACTGTAATCAGAAGATATAAATTATTATAAATATCATAAATTGAATAAAAATGAATAGATTTATTTTGTTAAGTCTGATCAGAATAACAAATGCTTTGAATCGTCTTTATGTGCATAGGAAGTACAAGAGAACAGCCAACGTCACCAAATTAATCCTGACCATGGACGACATTGTGTTCATCGACACTCAAGTTAGTAAAAAGGTCAGAAACTGTTTTTGTTACTATTTGAAACATGGTTAGAAAGCCATGCATGCCTTTGTTTAAAATACACCAAAATAGAGTTAAACTGCTTTAACATTGCAAACTTTCCTTTAACATTGTTCTTGGGAAGATGTCTTCTAACATAATCTAATATGAACTATGGGCTGAAAAACACAAAAAGCAAACGATGTAGAGCAACTAAAATAAGTAAGCTGGCACATTGTTCTACAGAAATTGAACAGAATGTTTTTTTTTATTTATATAAAACAAATATATATATATTGTTTTTCTTATTGCAGCCAAACTATTTAGGCAAAGGTAGAGGAGTTGAAAAACTATTTTACAAAATATTCAGTTGTTTTTCATTTTGTTGAACAATTCTTTTAGGTGCGCACATCACAGCAAATAACTCCAATGACAATTTACAGAAAAAGAAGACATTTTCTTATAAATATCCACCATTGGTATAAATACCTTTCTTCTGAAATGTTAAAGTCCTAATTAATCATTTTTTATGGAAAAAAATGACACCAACTGTTATTAAAAGAATAAAACGGATGGCATTCTATAAAGCTCTTTAAAGCTTCTGAATGAATTAAATGTCAGTGCAGTATGCCAAAATAAGAACAATTTGCATAGGTTAAAACCAATAACATAATTATATATGCCATATATTTATAATGTTTAATGTCTCCTTTGCAATTTAATCTTATATAGTGTTGATTTAGGAAAAAAACTAATCAAGGATAGACAACAAATAATTACAAGTTTTTTTTTCAGAGATAGAAATACAAGATCTCACCTTAGGGTATACCACATAAGTTTGATATTTACAAGCTAACTGTTTGTTTCCAGAAATTAAATGACGAGTCGATCATGAGGAGTCTTTTGGAAATTAAAACTCCGCTCCGCTCGATTGCCAGAAGTTACATCCTGACAACACCTGAGAGTTCCAACATTGGGATATTAGAGGTACTTGTGTTTGTATGCATCTGTGTTATTGGGATCACTGGTAAAGATGTGTAAAACCCATTAAAATGACCTATTAAGGGAAAAAAATCCACTTTAAAAATAATACATTTATACAAAATAGCCAGTACCATACAAGTTTTTCCATGAATTAGTTTCGGGAGACCTAGATAGCCATGGTTTAATTTTTCTTTTTGGTGGAATTGGTGTTGATTCCCCACATGTTTTGGATCTTTACCCTGCTAAAAGACCCAATGACGTTCCATTTCTCATTTTGTTTTTCAGAACTTACCTATATTTATTAATTATTCATACTTTAATAAATCTGTGATGTGGTTTCCAGGAGCTTTTTGAAGAAAAACATGCCCACAGCATCATATCTAGAAGTAGGCCTCAAGTGCATTTCCACATATTAATGATTTGTTTGATATCAGCCCTAGTTTGAGTGTTTGAAACCAAAAACTTGCTTGTATTTTTAGTAGCATTTAGCAAACTCCACTCAGTTTACATTTGTGACAGTAGAACATAAAAAAGCTTTTTCCTAAAATGCCTTCCAAATCAGTCTTAGAGTAATGGTTGTTATACACACTTATTAAGCCAAAGATGTCACTCTTTCCTGCAGTTCTTACAACAATGAGTTTTAGAGGGTTTGTTTTAAACCTGTCCTACCATCTATGCTTTGCATGGTTCCATAATAGATTTGTGTCCTTGTTTGACTCACTCCCATTTGTTTTAAACCTTTTTAATTGTTGCTCTGACTGTAAGTGTTAAAGCGATAAACTATTGTCCTTTTGGCATTTACTGACCTACAGAAATCAACACTGTCTGCCCCTGTGTCACATTATATTTATACTTTAGGGAAAATTGAATTATAAATATAAAGTTCCTAAACATTCTGATCTACAGTACCTAGAGACTATGTAAATTCAAAAGAATATTTCAGTTACAGGTTCTTCATAGGAGTTGTTAGATGTGCTAATATGTTTTACACTGGGCATTAAATAAATACATAAATTCATAAATAAATCTTTGCATTTTTACCTAATGAAAAAAATGCGCTCAAATTAATGTTTTGACTTAAGAAACATTTTCACTGAAAGAATGTATTACTGTGAAAAAAAGTTTCATTTATTTTAAAACTGCTGTTTTTCTTCGGGTGGGGGTGTAACTATGGAGGTATTGTATGGTTAAGTATCTCTAAAGTTATTTATATCTGTTTCATTTTGTTTGCTTTTGCCATCACATTAATTCTGCTTTGATTGGTTGGTTTGTTTCCAGGGAGACTGGGTTTGGCTGAAGAAAATTCCTTTTGAAAAGACAACAACCTCTGTCACCCAAAACACCCAAAATCTATTCAGCCAGGTACAATGAACATCATACGAAAACACATATAGTAGTCACACAGCAGATGAATAAGATTCACAAATAGTTGATGAACACACCCACGTACACACACACACAGGCACAAACGTACACACACATAATTAACAAGTGTTCCACAGAAATTCAAAGAGTGACATGAAAAACAGTTAGTACAGGTATGAATTGTTCAATTTACTGTAGCATATGCACTACACATATATAGCAAGAGATTATCCCTTGACTAGAGATTTTTAGGGTTCCAAGCCCGCGGGTGCGGGCGAGGCCATGCAAGGTATGGCCGTTCGCCTGCTCCCAGCGGAGCAGGGAACCCTATTGTTTCTGCTTCGTTTTTTCATAATTAGGCCCGAGCAGGAAGGCCTGCAAGGGCCTATTGTAATTAGGCCCAAGACTCCAGTACTAACTGGCTTGGCTGGAGGGTGTGGCTGTGGCGGCGTGGCAAATTCTGATGTCACGCCACGGCCATACGTTTGGCTCTAAATTACACATGCATGGTCCAATTTATTCCAAACTGAATATGGCTGATCTTTGACAACCCCTAAACACCTCTATTGGATTACATTGGAATTTGGATCAACAGCGCCCCCTAGGACACTTCAAGGGCTATATCTCCCTCATACATCATTGGGTCCACTTGAAATGTAGCATACATAATCATGAGTTAATGATGGACATGTTGACACAGTTTATTGATGACATCACTTTAGCCCCGCCCACTAATAAACAAATGAGTGTAGCTTCCAAATGGAAGGTCCGATACACTCCAAACTGAATATGGTTGATCTTTGACAACCCCCAAACAGCTCTATTGGATTACACAGAGACCTACAGAGACCTAGTGAAATTTAAGGTTTTTAATGGAATTGAAAATGGGCGTGGCCAAACGGCTCTACATCGCCCGCTAAAGTGAGATAGGCCAACTTGTAAGTCGTAGAGAGTTGACATTTTGGTACATACAGGGGTTGGACAATGAAACTGAAACACCTGGCTTTAGACTACAATAATTTATTAGTATGGTGTAGGGCCTCCTTTTGTGGCCAATACAGCGTCAATTCGTCTTGGGAATGACATACAAGTCCTGCACAGTGGTCAGAGGGATTTTAAGCCATTCTTCTTACAGGATAGTGGCCAGGTCACTACGTGATACTGGTGGAGGAAAACGTTTCCTGACTCGCTCCTCCAAAACACCCCAAAGTGGCTCAATAATATTTAGATCTGGTGACTGTGCAGGCCATGGGAGATGTTCAACTTCACTTTCATGTTCATCAAACCAATCCTTCACCAGTCTTGCTGTGTGTATTGGTGCATTGTCATCCTGATACACGGCACCGCCTTCAGGATACAATGTTTGAACCATTGGATGCACATGGTCCTCAAGAATGGTTCGGTAGTCCTTGGCAGTGACGCGCCCATCTAGCACAAGTATTGGACCAAGGGAATGCCATGATATGGCAGCCCAAACCATCACTGATCCACCCCCATGCTTCACTCTGGGCATGCAACAGTCTGGGTGGTACGCTTCTTTGGGGCTTCTCCACACCGTAACTCTGCCGGATGTGGGGAAAACAGTAAAGGTGGACTCATCAGAGAACAATACATGTTGCACTATTGAAAGCGACGTTTGGCATTTGGATGATTCTGCATCACTTTGTAATTGGCCACGCCCACTTCCGCCTAAATAGATTTTTTGCTATGTCACGACAACGGCAAAATCTATTTTCCACAACTCCTCCTACATTTTGAGCTCAATCAAGATAAAACTCTGTACATACCATTTACAGAGTTAGCGGGACAAAATGGTATGAAATCTTTGTCAAATGTTCAAAAGTTGTTAAAGCTACATGCGGACAAACTTTATTCGCGAACTAGCACAAAAGTTAATTGACTATATCTCTGCTATATTTCATGATTTCCAAACAAGATTGGAGAACCTGATAGAGAATGAGCTATTGTGCCTATACATTGAGTTTGATACACATTCAGTAATAGAAGGGCGCTATAGGCACCAGAAGTTTATATCTGCATAACGGATTGATGGATTGACACGCAACTTGGTCCATATGCTCAAGACCTTGATCTCAGGACATACTTTTAATATAATTTAAAAGTGGGCGTGGCTTATATGCTATCTCACATTTGACCTTTGAACTCAGTGAATTTAAAAGATTTTGTCGGGAAAATTACAGATATATTATATTGCAATCAAACTTTTTTTAAGCAAAAAAAAACTTTTTTTGGCCCAACTTGAAAATAGATTAAGATGTACAAATAATTTTCATACCAGTAGTGCATAAGGTCAAACTGTAGGTATGTACTCATTTTCAGAGGGATCTAAGCCTAGGGGACACTAAAGGCAAGAGAAATGTATATAGCCAAAATGGCTGAATGGATTTTTATAAAATTTGGTACATTTCTTCAGGATACCACCTAGAGAATATGTTATCAATATGGTAATGATTGAGCAAAGTGGGCGTAGCTTATGTGTGAAAATGTACCTCCGACCCTTCACTTATAAAACAATTCCCCAAAAATCACTCGTCGTACCTAGAGAGCCCAAACCCTCAGGATATGTTCTGTATATAATCCTGAAAACTACCTATTCTAGTTAAAGCTCTATCCCAAAGCGCGTCACTACAGTGTGCAATGTTTGCTAATAAACCTAGCAGTTGTATCTCAAGTTCTGTTGGGCCAAATGCCGTGGACTTTTGCACACTACTTAAGTAGACAATGGCTATAATCCCCAATAAACATGGTTCAATTTGGACTGCCAACTTGTGTACAATTAATTCATAAATATATATGCTAATCAATAATGGCAATTATAAATTACTTTTGATGAACTCATTACATTGTTCTGGCTGAAGAACATCTGGCCTATTCTACATGTGAACGAGGTTATTGATAAATATTTTGAGATTGTTCTGACAAAGTATGGATTTTACATGAATCTTTCAATTTTGGTCATTATTACTAATATTGAAATGAGACATGACAGACAATGTATATCATTCCACATAAAGATATGGATTTCTGAGAATGTTTAGGGACTTTTATTAGCATTACCATATATTTTATATAATGTTTTTAATTTGGTTAAGTACTATGGATATGACTGTTAATGATTTTTGGTTGAAAAGGTAATGAACTTAGGCACTTGAATAAACAGTTATATTGTTTCTTCTATAGTCACGGAGATCTAAAAATATTTTGGGAATTTGTTGATTAAATATGGATTTTTAATGAATATTTAAATTCGGTTCATTATAGGTTATTAATGTATAAACAAAGCCTTTTCATTTTTTTGTTCAAGGACTATTACATTTACGGACGTTATAAACAATATATATTATTGTAGATATACACATGTTTAAATGGGAATATTTTGGTAATTTATATGACAAACTATGTATTTTTAAGGAATTTCTGTACTGTCAAAATGCACAGAGACTAAGAACATAATGAATAAACAACCCAAACACAGTATACACAGAGCAGACAGAGGAAACACAGTAAGTACACAAATCACACAACATCGCAGCTCCACAGCTAAAGGATCCAAGCAAGGTACATACAACACATATATAACCTTTAGTTTGTCAGTACATTTCAACACTTTAAAAGTTGGATAACTGTTTCAACATGGTTCTTGTGTGTTTGTTTCCAGCTGCGTGAGATGCGTCATGAGAACCTGAATCTGTACCTGGGATTGTTTGTGGATTCAGGAATTCTAGCTCTGGTGGTCGAGCACTGTCCACGGGGAAGTCTGGCAGACCTGCTGGCAGACAGCGATGTGAGGCTAGACTGGATGTTCAAGTCATCACTGCTCATGGACCTCATTAAGGTTCTTCTAAGACTATTCATTCCTATATATATATATATATATATATATATATATATATATATATATATATATATATATATATATATATATATATATATATATATATATATATATACATTGTGGGGAGAAGATTTTGCATGTTTTCCCACTTGCAAAGCGTGTAGAATACTTAGATTTTTATCATAGGTACTCTTCAACTGTGAGTGACGGTGTAAGGATTATGATTCTTGATTAATTAATATTTATCAAAAAATTTATTAAATTAATTAAAAATCATAATTTACAAAAAATAGTTCCTAACCAACAATCACTGCTTACGAATAGAAATCAGAGATGCACTCTGGTGTTGTGATTATGGGCTCAGAAGCACTTAATAATTACAATTAGTTAATTATCATTAATATTTGATAATTATTAACCAAAATCACCCTAAATGTCACTGTTTAATCAGCTGCTCCACCGATTGGTGGAGGAACTTTGACCTTACTTTGACAGATAAATCACTCTTGCATGAAATAAACACAAACACTTCTCTTTATTTATGTGAACATTTATTGACCATGTAGCAGTACAATTACTATTCTGGTCCAAAAATCTTCACGTAAATAAATATGTACTATTCTACAGAAGGGGGTAAAATGACTACCTAACAATAATAATAAAAGATTAAAGCTGCAAGCAGCACTGAAGGCCCTCACACCTCATCGCAACTCGGCCTGTGCAGCGACCGCGGGAGCCTGGCATCACCTCCTACACGCCACTGACGATGACACGGCTTCACTTCAACACGTTGCCACTTGGTGGCATTGTGAGCAACATGCCATATGATCTCCGGTCACGCAGAGTTTTGGTCTGGTGAGAAGCATTCAAAATTTGGAGTAAATCGGACATTCCATATGGAAGCTACACTCATTTGTTTATTAGTGGGTGGGGCTAAAGTGATGTAATCTATTGACTGTGTCAACATGTCCATCATTAACTCATGATTATGTATACTGCATTTCAAGTGGATCCGATGATGTATGAGGGAGATATAGCCCTTGAAGTGTCCTAGGGGGCGCTGTTGATCCAAATTCCAATGTAATCCAATAGAGCTGTTTGAGGCTGACAAAGATCAACCATAATCACCATCTGATCAGTGAATATTGTTCAGGGCCAGAGGCAGATCAATCTCAGAAGGTATCAGGTCTCTGTGACTTTCCTTGTAGGAGCTATTTTAATTTTGTCTTTCATGGCAAGAAGTCATATTTTGAGGCATGACCACACCCACAGTTTCATGTATCAAAAAGCTTCTGATAACTTTTGCTCCCCAGTGCCTTAAGAGTATACTGAGTGATTTTCAAGTCTCCAAGTCAAAAGCTGTAGGAGGAGTTCGCTCAGATATGCGGTCTAGAAACAGCAAAACTGGGGTCAAAATGGCAAATTCAATCCAAAATGGCCGACTTCTTGTGGGGTTTGGACCAATGCTCCAAGATACTTTTTTGTAGGTCTTGACAAGTTACATATGTGTACCAAATTTCACAATTTCAAAGCATGGCTTGGGGCTGATTTTTTAAAATTTTCTAGGGGGGGCTGTGGAGGAATTAGGCCACACCCACCAAACATGTCATCAGATCTCTGTTGGGGACTGGACTAGGATCAATCAATCACATTGAATATGGTGCAGATCAGATGATGTATATGGAAATTAAAGCCAAACGTATGGCCATGGCGTGACGTCCAACTTCGCCCCGCCACCACAGCCACGCCATTTTATGAAAGGTCACTGTGCTTCAAATGAAGTTAGACCCACTAGTTATCAGTCATCTGACACTGTTTGAAGTTGATTGAGTGTAGACAGCCAGATAGCAACCTTTCCCAGTAAAAAAAGTGACTTCCTGTTCTCAGGGGCCAATGCCACGGCTTTGGTGATGTCAGCATATGATCCCATAGGATCGTCGGGAACCCGAAGGTTCTCCTTCATGCCAACTGTGGTGGACCAGGCTTAAGCAAGGACAAAAGGTGTTCAAAAATTGGAAAAGCTTCAATTTAATACTGTCAAAAATAGTTAACAAAAGGTCAACTTCAATACAAAAATAACTCAGATAATAAATGACATGGGTTTGGGCCCAACTCAGCTGAGGACAACTGAACAGCAACAAAACTCAAACAAAACTGACCTCCAGACCAAAAAACAAAGACTACTTAAATAGGGGTGGAATAACCTAGACTCAAATGGGGAAGGCACAACATAAGAACAAATGAGAAAAATACATACAAACTAATTAAACATAAATGACACAAATTACTCTTTAACTTAACACAAATAAGTGAATACTAAAGTGACAAAATAACTAACAACTTTACCAAGTTAAGAAGTTAAGTCCCCCCCTCAGTCTTTTGGCATAATGGTATGTTCCTGGCTTCCATCTCCAGCTGTTCTGCATTTGCAGAACCTCAAAGAAAAAAAAACCAAGTATAAGTAAACCATTCAGACAAATCTTAACTAAAGTGAGCACCCATTAGAAAATATCTGTCTAAATAAAATAACTTAAACTTATGTATAGTGTCATCTGAAACTAATAAATGTAAAACAATGAAACAATACTAACACTTTGTGGTGGTGGTAGAAGCATCCACCATACCAACTTTGGTGTGATTTGGCGTTTCTTTGGGAAAGTTATTGCATTTTTTCACTTTGGGCGTGAACGCCATTTTCGTGCCCCGACCACGTCCGCTAAACATGGCGGAAAACTCACGATTTTGATAACTTTTGTTGGACCACTTGTTGCTGAATATTGGACTACTTGCACAGACACCAGGCCTCCTGGTGCTTTCGGCCATTTTGTATCCAGGACATGGCGGCTGATATGACACGCCCCAAGTCTGACGTCACAGGGCGCTATATATGGAGGCCTCCATGTTGAAAACCCCGCCTTCAGCTGGAAATCTTGACACGGTTACCACGCAACTGAAGCATCCTCTGGAGAAGAAGAGATCCCACGTGGAGTCTTCAATTATTCTCTCTCGTTGGCCAACGAACAATTCATAACTGAGGTTTCTGGACTAGGAAGGCCAGAAATTTCACTTTGCCGATCGAAGACGTGAGTTTAACACGTAACTAAAAACACGGAGTTCGAGGAACGAACCGCCACCGTGTTTTCATCCCAAGTCGACTTTGATGGTCAGATCATATTTTTCCTTTTCATCAAGAAGGCCAAAGGACGGGGACTGACCGCTTTCCTGGAGTTGAGCTGCGGACGCGCACAACGCTTCAACCCCCCATCTTTCCCTCCCACTTGCTGACCCAGAAGGAAACTTCACCAAGTAAAACCCATCCTTTATTTTTATTTCTTTATTAGAAGGCCTGGGCAGGGTCAGAGGTTGTAGAAGCGATCAGAATCGCTAGTTAGGATCTAATGTGTTCTGAATGATATGTGCATGTAACCTTGTTATTGAAACTTTGATGTGTTATTTTGATATCTGGAGCCGCAGCTTTCCTAGCTCTGTGCGTGTTTTACCACATGAGAGTCAACGCAGGTGTGTGGTAAGACTGGACTGTTAAAATCACCTCATGGTAAAATTCTCCATTTTCCTTTGTCTTCAACCTCACTGCTTGCTAGCTTGCCGCCAAAAGGTTTATAACTCTTTGTCTGCTCAGGAGTTGGGGGACGTTTTATGATCAAGACATCACTGAATACAGTTGGAGTTGCGCCCCCGCCCACTCTCCACTCATCCCACACCTCTTCGCCATATTCTCAATTTTGCCATAAATGCTGGTTGATTCAACACCCACTGCTGTGTTCTTTATTTTGCTTATTTAGATGTGTTACCCTTGTTATGTAGAATTTTGCATGTTGAGTAGGTGAAGATTAATAAATATTCACATAGATAAAGAGAGAGCATTTTGTGTTCATTGTGTGCAAAAAGTGATTTGTCAGTCAAGATAAGGTTAAAAGTTCCATACGTTTCGGCAGAAACGGTCGATTAAATAGTGACATCTCCGGTAATAGTTATTAATTATTACTGAGTATTTAACGGCTGTAATTGTCAAAGGCGTTGAGCCGCAATTACAACACCAGAAACATCTCTGGTCTCGATTTATAAATGAGGATTTTGGTTAAGAAATTGATTTTGTCAAATTATGATTTGTAATTATAATTACTGATCAAGATTAATCAATCAATAATCATAACCCCTAGATGCACACGCATCTAGGGGCTTGGCAAAGTCCCCAAATTGCCCCGCAAAGAGGCAACGGAAAAATAATAAGCTGCTTATTTGTGGAGAGATTGTAGTTTGTTTATTGAGTGTGTGGACAGGTGTCTTTTATATAGATGAGTTTAAACAGGTGCAGTTAATACAGGTAATGAGTGGGGAACAGCAGGGCTTCTTAAAGAAACGCTAACAGGCCTGTGAGAGCCGGGATTCCTACTGATTGGTAGGTGATCAAATACTTATGTCATGAAATAAAATGCAAATGATTAATTAAAAATCACACAATGTGATTTTCTGGATTTTTGTTTCAGATTCCAGTACTCACAGAGTACCTATGATAAAAGTTAAAGACTTCTACATGCTTTGCAAGTGGGAAAACCTGTGAAATCGACAGTGAATCAAACACTATATATATATATATATATATATATATTATATATATATATATATATACACATACATACATACAGGGGTTGTACAATGAAACTGAAACACCTGGTTTTAGACTACAATAATTTATTAGTATGGTGCAGGGCCTCCTTTTGCAGCCAATACAGCGTCAATTCGTCTTGGGAATGACATATACAAGTCCTGCACAGTGGTCAGAGGGATTTTAAGCCATTCTTCTTGCAGGATAGTGGCCAGGTCTCTACGTGATACTGGTGGAGGAAAATGTTTCCTGACTCGCTCCTCCAAAACACCCCAAAGTGGCTCAATAATATTTAGATCTGGTTACTGTGCAGACCATGGGAGATGTTCAACTTCACTTTCATGTTCATCAAACCAATCTTTCACCAGTCTTGCTGTGTGTATTGGTGCATTGTCATCCTGATACACGGCACCGCCTTCAGGATACAATGTTTGAACCATTGGATGCACATGGTCCTCAAGAATGGTTCGGTAGTCCTTGGCAGTGACACGCCCATCTAGCACAAGTATTGGGCCAAGGGAATGCCATGATATGGCAGCCCAAACCATCACTGATCCACCCCCATGCTTCACTCTGGGCATGCAACAGTCTGGGTGGTACGCTTCTTTGGGGCTTCTCCACACCATAACTCTCCCGGATGTGGGGAAAACAGTAAAGGTGGACTCATCAGAGAACAATACATGTTCCACATTGTCCACAGCCCTAGATTTGCGCTCCTTGCACCATTGAAACTGACGTTTGGCATTGGCATGAGTGACCAAAGGTTTGGCTATAGCAGCTTGGCCGTGTACAGGTCCTTCTCAAAATATTAGCATATTGTGATAAAGTTCATTATTTTTCATAATGTCATGATGAAAATTTAACATTCATATATTTTAGATTCATTGCACACTAACTGAAATATTTCAGGACTTTTATTGTCTTAATACGGATGATTTTGGCATACAGCTCATGAAAACCCAAAATTCATATCTCACAAAATTAGCATATCATTAAAAGGGTCTCTAAACGAGCTATGAACCTAATCATCTGAATCAACAAGTTAACTCGAAACACCTGCAAAAGATTCCTGAGGCCTTTAAAACTCCCAGCCTGGTTCATCACTCAAAACCCCAATCATGGGTAAGACTGCCGACCTGACTGCTGTCCAGAAGGCCACTATTGACACCCTCAAGCAAGAGGGTAAGACACAGAAAGAAATTTCTGAACGAATAGGCTGTTCCCAGAGTGCTGTATCAAGGCACCTCAGTGGGAAGTCTGTAGGAAGGAAAAAGTGTGGCAGAAAACGCTGCACAACGAGAAGAGGTGACCGGACCCTGAGGAAGATTGTGGAGAAGGGCCGATTCCAGACCTCGGGGGACCTGCGGAAGCAGTGGACTGAGTCTGGAATAGAAACATCCAGAGCCACCGTGCACAGGCGTGTGCAGGAAATGGGCTACAGGTGCCGCATTCCCCAGGTCAAGCTACTTTTGAACCAGAAACAGCGGCAGAAGCGCCTGACCTGGGCTACAGAGAAGCAGCACTCTACTGTTGCTCAGTGGTCCAAAGTACTTTTTTCGGATGAAAGCAAATTCTGCATGTCATTCGGAAATCAAGGTGCCAGAGTCTGGAGGAAGACTGGGGAGAAGGAAATACCGAAATGCCAGAAGTCCAGTGTCAAGTACCCACAGTCAGTGATGGTCTGGGGTGCCGTGTCAGCTGCTGGTGTTGGTCCACTGTGTTTTATCAAGGGCAGGGTCAATGCAGCTAGCTATCAGGAGATTTTGGAGCACTTCATGCTTCCATCTGCTGAAAAGCTTTATGGAGATGAAGATTTCATTTTTCAGCACGACCTGGCACCTGCTCACAGTGCCAAAACCACTGGTAAATGGTTTACTGACCATGGTATCACTGTGCTCAATTGGCCTGCCAACTCTCCTGACCTGAACCCCATAGAGAATCTATGGGATATTGTGAAGAGAACGTTGAGAGACTCAAGACCCAACACTCTGGATGAGCTAAAGGCCGCTATCGAAGCATCCTGGGCCTCCATAAGACCTCAGCAGTGCCACAGGCTGATTGCCTCCATGCCACGCCGCATTGAAGCAGTCATTTCTGCAAAAGGATTCCCGACCAAGTATTGAGTGCATAACTGTACATGATTATTTGAAGGTTGACGTTTTTTGTATTAAAAACACTTTTCTTTTATTGGTCGGATGAAATATGCTAATTTTGTGAGATAGGAATTTTGGGTTTTCATGAGCTGTATGCCAAAATCATCCGTATTAAGACAATAAAAGACCTGAAATATTTCAGTTAGTGTGCAATGAATCTAAAATGTATGAATGTTAAATTTTCTTCATGACATTATGGAAAATAATGAACTTTATCACAATGTGCTAATATTTTGAGAAGTACCTGTATATTGACCCTGTGGAGTTCCCAACGGACAGTTCTGGTGGAAACAGGAGAGTTGAGGTGCACATTTAATTCTGCCGTGATTTGGGCAGCCGTGGTTTTATGTTTTTTGGATACAATCCGGGTCTTGCGTCCACAGTTAATCCTGTTGGATGTGGTTCGTCCTTCTTGGTGGTATGCTGACATTACCCTGGATACCGTGGCTCTTGATATATCACAAAGACTTGCTGTCTTGGTCACAGATGCGCCAGCAAGACGTGCACCAACAATTTGTCCTCTTTTGAACTCTGGTATGTCACCCATAATGTTTTGTGCATTTCAATATATTGAGCAAAACTTTGCTCTTACCCTGCTAATTGAACCTTCACTGGCTACCAGGCTGGTCCAATTTAGCCATGAAACCTCCCACACTAAAATGACAGGTGTTTCAGTTTCATTGTCCAACCGCTGTATACACACACACATATATACTTATATTGTCGGTTGAATGTAAATAATGTTTTATCTAAATCTGTCAGGGGCGTGCATATTTTGGGTTTAGTTTTATATTACAGTTTTCCGATCTGATTTTGAAACAAAATACTGATGATACAGAATGAAGTATCTGTTAACATTTGCCAAAATGTGTTTCATATCACTGTTTTCTGTTTCTCTTCATTGATCCCATAGCCATAAGGAATTGATTCTGTTTCACTTCAAAATAAATTCTGATGCCAGCAGTCAGTGTACTCTAAAACTATTACATTATCAAGCTATGCTTGATCAAACTGGTCTCAGATTAAATGTCTGACATCTTGTATTGTCTTTACTTTGTTATAGGGAATGAAGTATCTTCACCTACGAGGGTTGGCTCACGGTCGCCTGAAGTCCACAAATTGCTTGGTTGATGGGCGATTTGTTTTGAAAATCACAGACTATGGTCTGCCCATGATTCTTCAGTCTCAAGGTGTCAATATTTCTGACGATGCACAAGGTAAAACAGAATTAACAGTATTTGTCTATTTCCTAAATATTGGAAAATTGCACCAGTTACTTAAACTGTGTTTAACTAACATTGGAGAAATTTACTTATTTTTCAAAACCATTTTTAGTGTGTCTTTCCTCCCATTAGAATAACAAAATGTCTCATGCAGTTATTAGTGTATAGTTCTTCCTATAAGTGACTGAGATAACACACAGAGTACTTGTGTGTGCGACTTACACACAAACCAGCATATAACAGCTCAGAAAGTGGAATATAAAACAGCAAGAATAAATCTGTAATACTAATAGATGCCCGAGCCACCTCAACTGGCTCCTCTTGATGTGGAGGAGCAGCGGCTCTATTCCGAGCCCCTCCCGGATGGCTGAGCTCCTCACCTTATCTCTAAGGGAGTGCCCAGCCGCCCTACGGAGGAAGCTCATTTCAGCCACTTGTATCCGGGATCTCGTTCTTTCGGTCATGACCCAAAGTTCATGGCCATAGATGAGGGTAGGAACGTAGACCGACCAGTAAATTGAGAGCTTTGCTTTTTGGCTCAGCTCTCTCTTCACCAAAACAGAGCGGCACAGCGCTCCCATTACTGCTGCAGCCGCACCGATCTGTCTGTCGATCTCCTGCTCCATTCTTCCCTTGCTTGTGAACAAGACCCTGAGATACTTGAACTCCTCCACTTGAGGCAGGAACTCCCTTCCAACCTGAAGAGGACAAGCCAGCCTTTTCCGGTCGAGAACCATGGCCTCGAACTTGGAGGAGCTGATCTTCATCCCAGCCGCTTCACACTCGGCTGTGAACTGCCCCATGCTGTTGGTCTTGGCTAGAGGGGGCCAGCAGGACCACATCATCTGCAAAAAGAAGAGAAGAAATCCACTGGTCCCCAAACCAGACTCCTTCCGGGCCTTGGCTGTGCCTAGAAATCCTGTCCATAAAAGTTATGAAGAGGACCGGTGACAAAGGGCAGCCTCTACCACAGCCCAGGCCGCGACACACTTGGCCTCACGGTACCCATCAGTCGCCTCAGGAGTCCCAAAAGCCAACCACAGCCAATAGGAACCCTTCTTCAGCTTGATAGCGTCCCTTACTGCCGGTGTCCACCACCGGGTTCGGGGATTGCCGCCACGACAGGCAGCGCAGACCTTACAGCCGCAGCTACGGGCAGCAGTATCAACAATAGATGCGGAGAACATGGTCCACTCGGACTCTTTGTTTCCAACATCCCCTGGAATATGGTCAAAGCTGTCCCGGAGGTGGGAGTTGAATACATCCATGGCCGAGGGCTCTGCCAGATGTTCCCAGCAGACCCTCACTATGCGCTTGGGCCTGCCAAGTCTGTCCGGCTTTCTCCTCTTCCAGCAGATCCAACTCACCACCAGGTGGTGATCAGTGGACAGCTCAGCTCCTTTCTTCACCTGAGTGTCCAAAACATGCGGCCGAAGGTCTGAAGACACGACAACAAAGTATATCATCGACCTCCTGACTAGAGTGTCCTGGTGCCAAGTGCACTGATGAACACACTTATGCTTGAACATGGTGTTCATTATGGACAATCCACGACAAGCACAGAAGTTCAATAACGAAACACCACTCGGATTCAGATTGGGGAGGCCATTCCTCCTGATCACGCTTCTCCAGGTGTCAATGTCATTTCCCACGTGGACGTTGAAGTCCACCAGCAGAATAATGGAGTCCCCAGGAGGGGCACTGTCCAGCACCTTCGACAGGGATGCCAAGAAGGCCGGGTACTCCGCACTACCACTCGGCCCGTAGGTCGAAACGACAGTCAGAGACTTGTCTCCAACCTGAAGGCGCAGGGATGCGACCCTCTCATCCACTGGGGTAAACCCCAACACGAGATGGCTGAGCTGGGGGGCAACAAGCAAACCCACCCCAGCCTGCTGCCTCTCCCCGTGGGCCACTCCAGAGTAGAAGAGAGTCCAGCCCCTCTTGAGAAGCTGGGTTCCAGAGCCCACGCTGTCCATGGAGGCAAGCCTGACTATTTCTAGTTGAAATCTCTCGACCTCCCGCACAAGTTCAGGCTCCTTCCCCCCCAGTGAAGTGACATTCCACGTTTCTAGAGCCAGCCTAAGCATCCAGAGATTGGACCGCCGAGGTCTCTACCTTCGTCTGCCGCCAAATCCTCTTTGCACTGGTCCCTCACACTTTGCACCGGTCCCTCACAGTTCCCCCTGCAGGTGATGGGCCCACTGGGGGATGGCCTCGTGTCACTTGTTCGGGCTTGGCCCGGCCAGGTCCCACATGGAGCAACCCAGCAACTAGGCGCTCTCCGACGAGTCCTGACCCCAGGCCTGGCTCCAGGGTCGGACCCCAGCTCCGCCATACCGGGCAACGTCACGTGCCTCAATTTTATGGTCCTCATGAAGGTGTCTTCAATAAAATAAAATATCATAAGAAAGAAATACCAAAGGTGTATAGAAGAAAAACCCAATAATAATAAACCAGACAGATATTTTTTTTGAAAAGATCTAATAAGACAGAAAATAGATAACCAGAGATCTAACAAATGCAAAATTAAACTGAATTAATGTCAGAAAAGTAGGGAATTACAGATTGATTCTGAAATAAATCTGGACTGCTGAATTTTAGGGTCATATATGGCAGACTCTAGTAACTTTTGATTTTATGCACCAGATAATAGATCGAACCAGAGCATTAAAAGTTTTTTTTTTTTTTTTTTTATAAAATATTCTTCTGTAATTCTATAACATTCTTGTAAAGAGAACTTACTCTTCAGATTGATTTTTTGGAGATTTCAGACTGATTAATATATTTTTTAAGTGAGACTGATATAATTTTAAATAAAGAGATCTGCCCTGATGCTGCCCTTGCATTGTTGGTATACTTTAATGAGAAATTTTATGCACCATCCAGTCCACTTTACTACATAGGCATTGCTAGTAAAACGAAACTCAGCTTTCCTAAAAATGTGGTTGGTTACAGGTAATTCATTACTTAACAAGTTATTATTTGAAATCTACTTTTTGTGTTTATTAATGTTGTTGTTGTCTGACATAAAATTTGTTTTATGAGCTGAAACTTTAAAGTGTGACCAAAAAGCATAAACAAGACATCTTTGAGGGGGGAAGTACTTTAACAGCACTTTAAGTTAAATTCAAGATATTTGGTAAGTAAGTAATTAGTGGCCATGTGATGGACCGGCAAACTGACCAGGGAGTACACCTCCTTTCACTTAATGGCTGCTGGAGATAGGCACCCGATCCCCGGTGACCCTGCATGGATAAATGGGTATAGACAATGGATGGATGTTAATGAGTTAATTAAGTTATTTCATGTAGGTCTAAAATTTTATTCATAATGGTCTTAAAGGGGTTTTAAAGAATCTTAAATTCAACTTACTCAAACAAACCCTGGACTGTGAAACAGAGTCTTCAGTGAGCCAGAGCATAGAATCTGTTTTATTTAAATTTGAATTCTGTAATCAGAACCAGAACAAAAACTGAAAGAGATTAAACGCAAGTGTACAAGAGAGGATGCTGTCGGGAAAATGAGAATTTATGAACATCTGGCATCTTCAGTGGACCAGAATCTGAGACGGTCTTCATCAGTTCCTTGCTTCATCAGCTTTGCTACAACTTATTTTTTATTTCATGATAAGTGGTTTTAGAAGCTGATTCCCAGTCCGAATGCTTACTGCTGCTTGTAGCAAAGTGTTTAAATATACGGATGAGATTCAAACATTTGACTTCAGCTTTTGACTTAAACTCATCTAAGTCTTCTCACCTTTCTCTTAGATCTTCTGTGGACGGCTCCTGAACTTCTGAGGAATGTAGTACAAACAGGTTCTTTTGCTGGAGATGTCTTTAGTTTTTCTATCATTATACAGGAAGTGATCTCACGAACACTGCCATATGCCATGATGGATATGCCTGCTCATGGTAAGAATGCTTCCCTCATCTAAAGATCTGTTGATCTGACTGAACCCATCTTAGCAACCACTTGTGTATCCAATCATCCAAACCTCTCTCACTGTCTGTCAAACTATTAAAGAGATTGTGGAGCGTCTGAAGAAGCTACCTCCTCTCTGCAGACCTTTCGTTTCAGTGGACGAAGCTCCAGCTGAGTGTCTCAATTTGATGAATGAATGTTGGAATGAAGACCCGAGCAAGCGGCCGAGCTTTGACGAGATTTTTAAACAGGTGATATGATCTTTGCTGTAACTTGTCTTGTTTGTGGAGCCTAACATCACAGCATGCATACTTTTATCCTGGACATGTTTTTTGGGTTGCTGAAGGCTTAGTGTTGTGTTAACGAGTGGGAATGACAAAATTCCACCGTGCAAAGCTGAACAAGGACTCAGATAGATGGATTAAAAACAGGTTTATTCAGACTAATGTATAAAGGAGGTAAAAACAAAAAAGTAACAATAAAAAAGTACATTATTGTAAGGGCTTAAAGAAATGATTCAAATAACTAATCATCTTATCCCCACAAATACAAAGTATGTTTTTCCAAACACACTCATCCAGTATATTTTTGCTGTACTTTAAAATTGTGCTTTTCAGTTTTGTGGAACAGTTTTGTGACACAGGAAACAGGGCAACAATGTAAAGCTGCAGAAGCAGAAACAACAAAGGTGAGAATCAGGATAACGAACAGGGGCATTGCTAGAAATAAAGCCATGCCGGTGCAAGGAAACTTCTACCTTGTAGGTGACTTTGGCTCAGTATATTTGTCTTGCAGCAGGAAAGTTGTAGGTTCAGCTTCCTCCTGTCACATGTTGATTTGACCTTGGGCAAGGAACGTAGCCACAGGTTGCCGACTTATCTGCATATTGGTGTCTGCATGTTAATGGGTGAATGTGGCTGTAGTTCAAATTGGTTTGAATGGGCAATATGACTAGAAGAGTGCTATATAAAATCAGTCCATTTACCTGTATAGGTGGAAGATCTTGCCTCTTATAGGCATGAGAAAAGGTGTCATTCACCCCATGTAAATTGGTTTCAGACATTTATTAAAAGTCTAAATGTAGACCAGTTTTAGCCAAGATTACCAGCATGCAAAATAACCTGACAGCACCCAGCCTTTTTATGAGGATACAAAGTTTACAGCAAATATAGTAAGTCAAAGACCTTTCCACATTTAGATTGTTATTCTTGCAATAAAAAAATTGAAATACAACTTAAACTCATCTGCTTCAGCGGCATTCTGATATCGCTGTGCTCTCTCTGGGTTCTGAACAATGAAGCTCTGTGTAGTATTGTTCTAGTTGGAAATTGCTATTCCTGCTGCACAACAGATATTTTTCTGATGATGCGAACTTGAACTTTGTCTCTGATGGCTTCCAGAAAGCTTGTTGTTAGTGCACATCCTGTTCACCTCAACTTTAACAACTCTTTAGATTAAGACCAGGAAGCAGAGTTGTAGTTTAACAGTCCTCTCTGCAGTTTCTTTACTGTTACCCACCCATTACCCTATTAAGACAGTGTCTTGCCCACAGCCAAAATTGAATAGATAAAAAAATTATCTAAAAAGGAGGAAACCATGAACTTTTTTTTATTCTTTATGTTCTCCTTTTGTTTTTTCTCTTTCTAGAAGCTACATCTGACCTGGTTCTGTGTTTAGCTGCCAAGCTGCCAAGCTGCTGCTGCCAACAACTTAATGCTCTCCTTTTACAGATGATACACTTGGCTCTGTCTTTCAGTGTTTAACCCTGTCTCTCCCCTAGACATAGCTACTGTCTGAGCTTCTACTGTGACTAATTGCATGTGCTCTCTTTCATCCTCTAGACTTGAAAACTGGCTCTGAGTTCATCTGCTTAGCTGTCTTTCTGTCCTAGATGAAGCCTCTAAAGGAGCTAAAGGAGAACCATTAATGTTTCACTTTTCTTTTCTTTCTTATACTTTACTTTTGTTTTCCTTCTGCGTTCTCTTTGTGTCTCTGCTCTGTTTTCTCAAACTCCCAGTCGGTTTTGGCAAATGGCCGCTCACTCTGAGCCTGGTTCTGTTGGAGGTTTCTTCCTGTTAAAAAGGGATTTTTTCCTCTCCACTGTCGCTACATGCATGCTCAGTATGAGGGATTGCTGCAAAGTCAACGCCAGTGACTGTCCACTGTCTCTACATGCTCATCCAGGAGGAGGGAATGCTGCAAGTCACTGACTGGATGCAATCTGCTGGGTTTCCTCAAATAGAAAAACTTTATAACCAATTTGAATAATAAACAGAATCTGACTGCGCTGTTTAATGATTAGGATTAATTGGAATGAATGTACCCGGCCAATATTCTCTTAATTGTTCACCCACAAATCAAAATATACAAATTACTTTCCACACATTGACATTACGGCAACATCACAACTGAAATTATGAAATTAGTTTATAATACTAAATAACACACACACACACTTACAAATACAAACTTAGTTTAGACCTCATAGTTGAGTCAATACAATTTGTCACTTGAAATGTTCAAGGAATCAGACATTAAAAGTATAAAATAATAGATCAACCTAAAAACTCATAAGCAGCCATTGTCTTACTTCAGGAAACCCACATGTCCTAATCTGAGCCAAACAGACTAAGTACACCAGAATTTCCTTATTTTTATTTTGCCAACTATAACTCCAAGCAGAGAAGAGTAGCTACTTTAATTGATAGAAGCATGGGTTATTTTAACTAGCTAATGTTAACATTGTTGTTGTTTAAAGTCACACTGCTTTATAAAAGCTATTTTACCTTGGTAAGTCAACTTTTGTCAAAAATAAAATCACATGTTGGAGTCTGCGTGGAAAAGTGGGAGCAGGTTGTCATCTTTCCATGAAATTTTTGATGGTCTTGCCCAGCTAGGCTAGAACGTCTCTTCCACTGGAACTCCATCAAGCCTTTGCGGTCTTCAGATAATGCAGCATAATGTAAACATAGTGTATGAAAGACACTTCCTTCAAAGGATGCAGTGGGTGAATTGAGACAACAATTGTCAAACTAGATGTTTGATTTGTATTATGCAAAGTCAAGGTTGCATGTACTTTCACTGTTAGACCTGCTCTTGTCAAAGCAGATCATAATCTTGCCTTTCTCCCCTCGGTGTATAAATCTGTTGCTTCGAGGGATCCTGTTATGTAAAGAGCTGTGAGAAGATGGCCACAGCAAGCTAAACAAGCCATTTGAGGTTGTTTTGTGGATACAACTGAGTGTGACTCACCATTTAATGATCTGTGTGGATAAGGACATCCCCACCAGAACAGTAATGGCCTACTCCAATAACAGAACCTGGATCATTAGTTAAGTGAAAGAACTATCATAATGTTTAGCAGGACCAGCGTGCAGACCAGAGCCTTGGACCCAAATGGTGAGTAGAATAGTTTAAGATAAACTGGTAAACTTACATGGAGAAGCAGGTAAACAAAGAAATTGAGGCAACAGACATAGAATTGGTAGTCAACAGGAGGCAAGCAATGAAAACCAGAGTATAAAAACAGTGGCAGGGTGGAGAAATGACCAATGGACAATTGGAGCTAATTAAATGAGAGGTGGGGCAACTAGAGGCAAAGAGACAAATTAACACAGATGAGTGGGAACACAGAGCAATCCAGAGAAGTAACACAAAAATGAACCAAGAAACTAATCTACCAGAAATAACAGCAACTAGAGGACATAAACAAGGAAATGCAGAGAAACAAACAAGGAACTCAAATGTTTAACACCAGTGAATCATAACAAGAACTGCTAAACAAGAAAAAAATGCTTGTTGGAGAATAAGCTCCAGCAAAACAATGTAAGAGATGTGTGGGCAAAGATGAAGAAGGCCACAGGTTTCAAGCAGAAGGAGGATCAGAGGTTTGGACAAAGGTAAAGAATTAAACTCATTCTGCAATAGGTGTCAGGTTGTGGTGTACAGGTGGACCCCAGCATGCAGACAGGCAGGCAGAACAGCAGTAAATAAGGGCTTTAATTAAATAAAAACTCACTCAGGCAGGTGGTAACAGAGGCAGGCATGACAACTGGACAGGTAAAGCAGAAAGGCTCAGCACGACAGAGACCAGTGAATGTTTCCACAGAGAATGAATGGAGTGACTGTGCATATATGGACATGGCAATGGAGGAGCAGTGAGACTGATTGGTATTCTGCAGGTGGACCAAATGAAGCTGATTATAGGCTATGGCAGGAGTGGACATAAAACCTAAGAAACATAAACTTAAAATGCACTCAAAACAGACTACAAGAATCGTGAGAAACTAAACTTAAGGAAAGAACTAAAACACCACCTGGAAAAAGATCAGAAACAGGATCCAAAAATACAATTTGGAAAACATAATCAGAGAAAACCTAAGACAAAACTTTAACACCCTCAAATCATGACAGTAGGTTCAGTATTTATACAAATGGGATTTACCAACAATTTGTGGAACAGATGCATCTTTATGTGAAAACCTTTGAGTGCTGCCTAGAAATCAATAGCTCAGACAGTACAAGTATGTGAGTTTCTGTAACTGTTTGTCATTTTTGTGTTTTTAGTTCCGAGGCATTAGCAGAGGGAGGAGGGCAAACATCATTGACTCTATGTTACGGATGTTGGAGCAGTACAGCTCTAACCTTGAGGATCTTATCAGGGAACGAACAGACGAACTAGAGGTTGAGAGGACCAAGACGGATAAGTTAATTGGACAGCTCCTGCCAAAGTAAGACTTGGTTCATGAGAAATGCTGAAGTATATTCATGTAAAACATGTTTATTTTTCTGTTTGCAGCTTTCGAATAAGAATGAGTCGATGTATGACTGGTATCGCTCCATTCATTGCCTGTACCCACTTATCTGTGCGGGGTAGGGGCGCATTACAGAGACATACAGAAAAACAAACATGCATGCACACATTTGACCTAACAGTCATGTCTTTGGACTGTGGCTGGATGTCCATCCATCACCTAAAAATAGAAAGAGTGTGGCACAAATTCAAAAATACCAACACATGGCTGCCCACTTAAAATGAAAGGCCAGGCAAGACCATTAATGAGATAAAGATCCAAGGGGCCCAGGGTATCTCTGTACTAGCTGCAGAGATCCACAGCTCAGGTTGGAAAATCTGTTGACTGGACAATTTGTACACAACAAAAATCTGACCTTTATGGAAAAGACACGAGAGGAAAGCCATTGTTGAATGAAAGCCATAAAAATTCCAATTTGAAGTTTACTACAAGTCTTGTAGGGAACACAGCAAACATGTGCAAGAAGGTGCTCTGATCAAATGAGACTAGAATTAAATGTTATGGTCTTTACACTAAATGCAATGTGTGGAGGATAACTAACACCATTGCCTCTCCATCAACATACCATCCCCACTGTGAAAGATGTGCAGGGACCAGCTGTAGGTGTATTGTTTTCAGCAGGAACAGCAAAAAGCTGGGCATTATGGCACAACTAAAAACCTATGGTTATGGTCGTCCATCTAAACTTACCAAGCTGGACGGGGAAAGACTTAATCTGAGAAGCAGCAAATGTGTCAATGCTTACTGTGGAGGAGCTACAGAAATCCACAGCTCATATGGGAGAATCCGTTGACATGACAGCTGTTATTAGCACCCTGCAGAAATCTGGAAAAAAAACTATTGTTGAAAGAAAGCCATCAGAAATCATTTTATATTTACCATATGCCATGTAAGGTATGAAGCAAACATGGTCTCCCCCGGGATCTCCTTTAGTAGGACGTGCCTGAAGAACGTCTAAAGGGAGGCAACCACAAGGCATTAACAGACTCCTACTGATGTTGAGCAGTGGCTCTCTCCATTATATCTTAACTAAGGGTCTGCAGTTCCCCTCCCAAGCTAAACAGAGCTTAGGATGGTCCCTATTTCGACAATAATAAAGAACAGTGTTTTGGAAAGGCAAGTTGCAAAACTTCTTTTGCTGCTCAAAACATCATCAAGAAGGATAAGGGCATGTTTTGAGGGAACAGCTCCTTTTTTAAAGAACTTTAAAGTAAGTGTGATTGTATGCATAGATAAAGTCCAACATGTTGGAGTTATTTATTCTGTATTACTGGAATTTTCTTAAAATGTATTCTTGGTTTACTTTATATTTTTGGGTTGTACAAGATTTATTTGTTGGTCAGTAATTAAATTTTTGTTTTGTTTTTACTGTGTGCTTTGTAATTAATTTAGTGTGGAAGAACTGTGGGGCCATTCTATAAGTAAAGATGCTGGTATAGGACCAGCATGCAATGAGGCATACGTTTTTTTTACCAGAGCAGAAGAAGCAGCAGAAAACAAACAAAAATAGATCTTTGTTTATTACTTGCCAGACGGGATAAATAAATTGCAAAAAGCAACTTTCAAGTTTTGGACGCTGGACTTCTTTTTGGCTGCATACTAAATATACCCTCAGTGCCGCAGTGGCTCTTTAATCCTTGGATCTTTAATTTAACAAACAATGGAATCGCTGCTACATGTGGAAAAGCACTCTGTGACAACTGTTACGTTTGATGGAGGATTAGTGAGTTTTTCTTTTTCTCTCCCAAAATGCCATTAGAAGTCATGTTAGAGCCCATGGCATCTCAGTCTTCCTCCCTAAAACCTACAGAAAACCTATTAGGGCATCATGAAGTGAACAGAGTGTAGAAGAAGACCAGATAGATAATATTACTGCGATAAAAGCTGAACATCTTTTGTGGAGATCATTATATATTATATGACATTACATTTATAGTTGTAAATTGGGAGTTTCCACTTTAGAAGTGAGCAAGGCGGATCTAGCTAGATGCAGTGAGAAGCAGATCACCTTTTTTAGTTATTAATAACTGTATACATATGGTATGTATGTCTCACCTTCTGTAAAACTGTATCCTTGTTTAATTAGTTTAGTTTATATAATATTACATGTGTAATTTAGAAAAATAAAATAGTTAACTAATCAATGGTCCACCTGTGATTAATTGCTATGATTTATTTCTTAATTATCCTTTTTAAACCCAGAGCTACATGTTTAGAATCAGCACAGATTTAAAGAATACTTCCTCCCCACGGAGAAACGTTTCATTTTATGGTAAAAACATATGAACCATAAAGCAACGAGTGCGTCAGTGAATGGGTTAAAGATGTAAATATTCCTGCAGCTGGTTCGTTTATTATTATGATTTTGCAAAAAAGTTGGTGTAATTAATTTCAGTCTGTAGTATAGCTTTTCCTTACTTTTCTTTACTTTCCTTTATCATACCACTGCAATTTACTTTTTATGTTTTTGTCATCATGTAATGCACTTTGAATAGTTTTGTTGCTGAGATGTGATATAAAAATAAACTTCCTTTGACTTGCATGTTTCAGGTCTGTGGCTCAGGCCTTAAAAAAGGGAAAGCCTGTCCAACCTGAAGACTATTTAGATTGCACACTTTACTTCAGTGACATCGTTGGATTTACAACCATCTCAGCTCTAAGTGAACCCATCGAGGTAAAAATAACTTAAACATCTGCTCATTCTATCCATTTTCACTGTTTAATTGAAATTGTGTTTTTAGGTGGTCGACTTGCTTAATGACCTTTACACCATGTTTGATGCCATCATTGCTACTCATGATGTCTACAAAGTAAGGACCTACATTTGTACATCTATGCTTCTTTTCACTCATCATATCAGACCAATAACTTGATGTAATATAATTGTTTTTTATTAAAAGACAAAGGGCACTATTATTTCCCCTGCTATTTTTGTTAACATAATTAACTAAATGAAAATGTGTTTTATGTTTAGGTAGAAACTATTGGGGATGCCTACATGGTGGCTTCAGGGGTTCCCAACAGAAATGGAAATCGACACGCAGCTGAAGTGTCAAACATGTCTCTTGACATCCTGCATTCAATAGGAGCATTTAAGATCAAACACATGCCTGAAATCAAAGTGAAAATACGCATTGGATTGCACTCAGGTACATTACCACCCTTATACACAATCTTATAAAAACTTGACTGACCTGAGGATACAGTTGATCTTACTAAAAGCATTACTCTGAAAGCTTTAAATCTTCAAACTCTTCCTGTATGAGATATTGTAGATCAAATAGGGGACTCATTCTTGCTTTTAAATCATCTTTCACATTTACTATCATAGTTGCTAACGTACAAACATCACTAGTGTTTTAGCTACATATATCATTACCGGCTACTAGTGATTCTCAATGGCATGTCAATCCGGACCCAGTCCAACTGGTGAAGCTCAACCGACAGCTCTCTGGGAGAGACCCGAGTGCTGCTATAACACTACACTAGTCTAGGGTAAATGGATAGATTTTATATAGAACTTTTCTAGTCATGCTGACCGCTGAAAACAATATACAATAGAGCCACATTCATCCAGTCACACTTACAAACGCACACACCTGCACAGATGAATAGGGAACTTGGGGTTCAGTGCTATCCTCAGAGGCATGAGCAAGGCACTGAACCCCAACTCACTGAAGCGGTTTGCAGCCGAGTGTGAAGCAGCTTCCCACATGGTGACACATCATGACAGACAGAAAGGCATAAGCAGACAAAAACATTACCTCCTTGGCGGAGGTAAAAATCTCCGATGTTGCTGCATGACTGATGCAAAAACCAAACGTTTACTCCATTCTTGGCAGAGTCTTCTGGTGGAAGAGCTGCAGCCAACCTAACTTCACATAGAAACAGGGACGTTGTTTGGCTGGACAAACCAGTTACAAATATCAAAACAGTCTGATGTGAAATTGTTGTCCGTTTTGTCTGTTTTATATGCCATAATATATTGTGTTCATATTAATATCAACATTCATTATTCATTATGAATAGTTTTAAGATGCTAACGTTAACTAACACTGCTGGTTTTAGCTGACTAGCTATCCACCACATCTACTACAATGAAAAGCTCACTGTGATGTGAAATCTTTTTACGACAGGTAAGGGAACTATTACCAATAATAACTTAACAGAACCTCACTTCAGAAAATCTGAACTAACCCTTGAAGATAATTAGCTACACTATGGAGTAGCACTAACACAGTGTCAATGCCTTTCAGCTCAGTCTTCCTCTGTGCTGCCCAGTGCCCACTGTGTTCCCCATGACAAACAATCCTCTTCAGGCGATGAAACCCTTTTAAGCAGGAAATTTCTCCTGGTAGACAAATGTGGTCTCACCGAACCACCTAACTAAGAAAAACGTATTGTTTTGGTAAACAACAAACATTACAACCTTCCCTGGACTACCAGCGAACATGGAGGTGGAACGCATCAGTCTATTTTATCCAGACAGAATTATATCCACCTACCCGCTAATATCCCAGAGAGGTTCCCACTTTCTACCTTTCAGAGAGTTCACCGCTGGCATCCGAAGGCACTCTGTTGGTATAATCTCTGACAAAGTTGTCCAGTTTGTAGCCCCTAAAACTCATCGCAACTGATAATCAGGACTTATCTCTAACCTTACAATTAATAATTAAATGCCAGCTTAAGTCAACAACATGTAATTTAATTAGTCTTGAGTGTACGGTCACAACAGGAAACTCTAGGTAGACCAAAAAAAATAATAATAATCAAGATAACCTTTACAAATGGTGGGTCAGTTGATGATGTTATTGACTAATACAGTATATGTGAGAAACCATAATGGTGTATCCAAAAGCAAGAGTGAACTATTTGCCAAGCAGCCTCTCACACTTTTCAATGTGTTCAGGACCAGTGGTTGCAGGTGTGGTTGGACTTACCATGCCCAGGTATTGTCTGTTTGGAGACACAGTGACCACAGCATCCCTCATGGAATCCAGTGGGCTGCGTAAGTACGACTAAAAATATGGAACAAATCAATAAATGTCACGGTCTGGTTTACTTCAATGTTCTTTATTTACAGTAAAATACAATATTACTGTTTTTATTCCATAAACAAAAACAAAAAAAAACACAGTTTAGCAGCTCTTGTTTTGGTTAATTTAAAGATTATTTCAATGTGATTAACAGCATGAATTCCTGGGTGTGGACCCATTATTAGCTGGTCCACATTAATCCTTAGCTGGTCCATTAGTTGGTCCACAGCTTCCCAGAGTCTGATATATATATATATATATATATACATATATATATATATATATATATATATAGAGGACTTACATCCTTTCCTGGAACAGAAAACCCAAACTCAGCATTAACTCGGTCCAGACTTTTTACACAACCCTCTTCTGGACTACTCCATGGGTCAACCATCAGCGGACTGCCAGAGTTGTGAGCTCACCTGTTGTTCTAATTAGTTTAATCTCGAGTCTTGCTTCTCTGATGTTTTTTCCCATCTGGTTCTATTTGCAATTTTGACCCGAGCACACCTTGGGGTAATATCCTTCTCATAGTTATCTCCTGTGACAGTTTAATCTTGCTTATGAGTTTTAAACTCACAGTTTTTGGTTGGATTCCCAGTCCTTTTTGCTGCTAAAGATGTTGTTTTTGAATCTCAAGCCTGCCTTCTGTTGGGTCTCAAACATTCAGTCTTGCTTTATACTTGTTTTCTTCAGCCTACAGGATCCACATCAGTCTTTCCACTGTCAAGGTTCTGACCAGTCTCAAAGTGGGTTATCACATAGACACCAGAAAGGCACAGGTATACCCACCTGCTCAAACATTTACTATGATAAAGGGTGGAATAAATGGATGTAATTTATTTGAATGAGACTGCCATCTGTCTAGCAACACAGTGATGTTTCCATGCTCTTGTGTTTTGAAGGTAAAGGGCGCAGAGGACACATACTGGTTGATGGGTCGAGATGGTTTTGATAAACCTCTTCCTATTCCCCCTGATCTTGCTGGAGGGTAAGAACACATGACATATGGAAGAACTATCTTTATGTAAATTTGCAGAATTGGAAAAAAACTGAAAATATTGTAGTATGTCAACTTCTGATCTTGGTCATAAAAATTACTGAATGTCATATTGACACTCACTGACTTATCATATGTAATTAATATTAGTAATTAATGTCATTGGCATATTTTGATTTTTGATTAAAATGTTCTATTGTGAAACCAGATTTTAGAAAGAACTCACTTTGTTGCTTAAACCAAAAATCAAAGTAATTGTTATTGAACATCTGAGCTTTTCTTTGTTTTCTCTGTCTGTCTTTCTTATTCTGCATCTGTGTTTGTTCTTTCCCAGGGCCAGTCATCACGGTATAAGTCTTGATGAGATTCCTGTCGAGAGACGACAAAAGTTTCTGGATAGACAAAGCAAAATAAAAAAATAAACTACTTTAGTAAGGTTTTATGCTAAAATTGGAAACTATTTCATCTAGCATAATTAAATGTGAAACTTTAAACTTTCTTTGAGATATTGAAATGAATACAGCTCTTAACCAACTCAAGAAAAAACTGTAAATCAGACCACCACCGTTTATTATGGACACAATACACAAACAAAAGCGAAACATTACTTTATCTAAAACAGCAAAAATATCTAAAATCTATCTGTGTTGAAATAGTTAAATGTGACATTTTCCAATGTGTTGAAAAAGTTGTTGACAGTCAAAGAAAATTGTAACGTTTTCATTCAAATTATTTGGGATCCAACGGCCGAATATGTGTTATGTTTCATGCAGATACAGTTGAGGCCAAAAAGTATGAATACCCCATACATAGATTTTCATTCATCCAAGAAGTGTTTCTGATAAGAAATGAGACGACCTTCACTCAAAAGACAATGAAACTGCCATGGTTTGGAGTGGAGGTATACCAGGGCAAACGTACAGATCAGGAACTTTAGAGGTGCTTGGTGAGTCAAAGTTCTTTAATGACATAAATCTGAAAACTTACATGCAGAAGAAGGATATGGAAAATGGGTAGGACATCAGACGTGAAATGGGGTAACAAACAGCATGATCCAGTGGCGTGAAATGAAAAGAAAACCATAGAGTATAAATAATGATGTAGGAAGGAAAGTGGACCAATAAACAATGGAAGCTAATCAGGAAAAATATGTAGCAGCTGGTGGGGGAAAGAGCGTAAGACAATTGAAGGAGGGGGGCTCATTAACACCGATGAGCAGTGAATCCAGTGAAGCAACAAAACATCTAAGTAAACAGAAATAACTAACAATTGAGAAAGCAGACAAGCAACTCAAACTCAAAACCTAACAGGCAGATCATGACAAAACTATGTATAAAAGGTGTTCAGGTTCATTGTCCAACCCCTGTAATGTCCTTAAAACAAGTCAAAATGAGGCTCAGTATTGTGTGTGGCCTCCACGTGTCTGTATGACCTCCCTACAACGCCTGGGCATGCTCCTGATGAGACGGTGGATGGTCTCTTGAGGGATCTCCTCCCAGACCTGGACTAAAGCATCCGCCAACTCCTGGACAGTCTGTGGTGCAATGTGACGTTGGTGGATGGAGCGAGACATGATGTCCCAGATGTGCTCAATCGGATTCAGGTCTGGGGAACGGGCAGGCCAGTCCATAGCTTCAATGTCTTCATCTTGCAGGAACTGCTGACACACTCCAGCCACATGAGGTCTAGCATTGTCCTGCATTAGGAGGAACCCAGGGCCAACCGCACCAGCATATGGTCTCACAAGGGGTCTGAGGATCTCATCTCAGCACCTAATGGCACTCAGGCTACCTCTGGCGAGCACATGGACAGCCGTGCGGCCCTCCAAAGAAATGCCACCCCACACCATTACTGACTCACTGCCAAACCGGTCATGCTGAAGGATGTTGCTGGCAGCAGATCGCTCTCCACGGTGTCTCCAGACATTATCACATCTGTCACATGTGTTCAATGTGAACCTGCTTTCATCTGTGAAGGGCACAGGGCGCCAGTGGCGAATTTGCTGATCCTGGTGTTCTCTGGCAAATGCCAATCGTCTTGCACAGTGTTGGGCTGTGAGCACAACCCCCATTTGTGGACGTCAGGCCCTCATAGTCGGTTTCTAACTGTTTGTGCAGACACATGCACATTTGTGGCCTCCCGGGGGTCATTTTGCAGGGCTCTGGCAGTGCTCCTCATGTGTTCCTTCTTGCAGAAAGCCGGAGGTAGCGGTCCTGCTGCTGGGTTGTGTTGGAAAACATTTCAAATGCTTAATAGGGTCTGCATTGCTATGCTCAAGTTATGTTTAATAATGTGTGAAATAAAATGTATTGTGTAACTTAGTGGCTTGCTCAAAACAGGCCTTTGTGTGTTTGACTTAGCTATAATCTGCCTTGCAACAGTGAAGATATTTCTGTATGTGTCTGCAGATTTCTGTCCAAGTCTGCAGATAACGTTGTGAAGGACGAACAGTCAGCTGAATGCCAGGTGTAAGAGTTCAACTGAGACAAGTGTGTTTTTTCTTTGCAAATGTATACGCCTTGCTGTTGAATAAAAACCCTGTTCTGGGGAGAAACAGTTCAGAAGTCTTCGTGGTGATGCAGCTGAAAACCTCTCCCCGGCCGGGCAAAGAAACTGCGCAGTCTCTGTGTTTCTTTTATTATTTAGTTTTACTAAAACAGTATAGCAACATTTTCTGTAGCTTAATCTCAGTTTCTGCAACCAACATAATATCATCAGCATATGATGAAATACTAAATCTCAACCATAAATACAAATGCCTAAATTAATATCTTCAGGTAGGCCATTTATATAAAGAGTAAATAATGATGAAAGTACATCTCCTTCTTTTACTCCATGAACAATTGGAAACCAACCTGTTGGGAATAACCTTTCTTATTATTACTTTTAGATGAGCTTTCACACACACACTCCATAATGGTAAAGTATAAATGCTAATGTTTTCATTTTTGTTAGGATATGGATAAGAATCCTCATTGATGTAAATTACAAGGACAAATGACCTACAGTTTGACATAAAGTTCAGTACATTGGGTTTGATTGTGGAACAGTCTATAACCGGGTTGATTAGAATGCTGCAGCAACACTTAGATTAAGGATTGGACACCTGCTATTACACATTCTATCAGATAGACAACAGAAAGGCATCTAACCACCAACAGGGTGCGTTAGCTTGGACAAACCAGACAAAAAGTGATTAAATTGTAAACATGAAAATGGATCATTATAAAGACCTTAAATAACACTATAACAATTTTCACTAATGCCAAGATTTTATGATATATCATGTAGAAGGTCTTATTTAATGCTATCAAAAGCTTTCTAAAGATCAACAAAACAAGCAGAAGTATTTACTACTGTGGCCAAAACATAAATATGATCAATACAAGCTCGACTCGGTGTCTTCACATCAGGAAAGTCATTTGGTTCGCTTGTTTGGTCCAGACTAAAAGTGAACTTTATTTTTTTCATTTGGTGCTGCTTGTTTTCACATTGTACTTTTTGCAAGTGAACAATTATTTGTAAACAAAGCCACGCGGGTTACAATCCTGGCTCCCATTGGACAGAAATGACGGGGGCGGGACAGAGCACAAACCCGGAAATTGAGGAAAACATCTGTAGACATGCTGCGTGCAGCACCTCTGTTCTGCATATTTATACCGTTATCACAGCTGCAATATTATTGTGAGGGTGAAGAGCAGCTCATTCAACACAGACTTCGAGACGTTCCATTTATAATTTTGGAACCCCGTCGGAGAATGCGTGCTGAACGCTGACGTTCTCCACGTGGCTTGTCCCACAACAAGCCGGTAGCGTTGCTAAGCAACACACAGCTTATCAGGTATGATCACCTTACAACACACACCTTTGCTACCGGCTACGGTGGCTTTTTATGTCCAAAGAGACATATGCTTTTTGTAGTCGGTTCGGATCGGGGCCGGTTTGCATTCAGACCATAAGCGAACCGTACCAGAGTCCATTTGGAAGCGGACCGAGACCACCTCAAACAGTGGATCTCGGTCCGGTTGTTTGGTCCGGACCAGGGTTCGCTTGAGTGTATTCACACCTGCACAAAAGGTCCGGACCAAGGGGGGAAACGAACTCTGGTCCGTTTAAAGCAGACCAAAAGTGGCAAGTGTGAATACACCCTAAAACAACCCACCAGTACATCATAAGTCATTAAGTAATTACCTAATCAGTGATTAAGTATTCCAGAATATATTTTATACACTGTGCTCATCAGGCTGATACTTCTGAAATTCTAAGGAACTAATAGGTCAACTTTTGGAGATTTAGGAATTGGCCTCATTCCAGCTTAAAGCTCATGTTTTACTTTACAAACACCTCACCTATGGCCATGAACTTTGGGTCATGACCGAAAGAACGAGATCACGGATACAAGCGGCTGAAATGAGCTTCCTCCGTAGGGTGGCCGGGCACTCCCTTAGAGATAGGGTGAGGAGCTCGGCCATCCGGGAGGGACTCGGAGTAGAGCCGCTGCTCCTCCACATCGAGAGGAGCCAGTTGAGGTGGCTCGGGCATCTATACCGGATGCCTCCTGGACGCCTTCCTCGGGAGGTGTTCCAGGCACGTCCCACCGGGAGGAGGCCCAGGGGACGGCCCAGGACACGCTGGAGGGACTATGTCTCTCGGCTGGCCTGGGAACGCCTTGGGCTCCCCCTGGAGGAACTGGAGGAGGTGTCTGGAGAGAGGGACGTCTGGGCGTCTCTGCTGAGTCTGCTGCCCCTGCGACCCGGTCCTGGATAAGCGGAAGACGACGAACGAACGAACGAATCTCATCTAAAAATGGATCATTAAACAATAAGGAATTATTGCAAGTATTAAAACAACTATATGGAGTTTAAATGAAAATTCAGAATGAAAGACTTACCCTTGCCGTCTCCACCATCTAATGACTTCCCCGTGCGTCTCCCGGCCTTCCAATCAGCATCCTGTCCGCCTGATTCATCATCCAATCACCTTCCGACGCCTTGTTTTTAAAGGACCTTCGGCTGTGTTCCTCCTCGCTTGTCAGCTGAGCTCATCTACGACTCCAACGCCTCCTCGCACTGTTCATAACAGACTCTCATAATCCTTCCTCCCCTACCGCTCGTAGGAGCGCTCACCTCGCTTCATGGCTCATTTCTTCCTTGTCTCAGCTCTGGGCAAGTGGAAAGCGCATCAAGACCTCCTACACTTCTCCTGCTAAGCGTCGCCGAGGTAGCCCTGCCTCCTCACCGGCTCCCGCTGCTCTGTCACCCGGCCTGGTTTCTCCAGCAGTTTCTCCTTCCATCTTCATCCCTCAAACCGATCATCCTACAAATTTCCATGCTTCATTCATCTCGTTCATGGATTCTCTCCAGCGTTCCACGTCATCCTTCACTCACCTGCTCTGTGAGTTCGCCACCATCTCTGCCACATCAGCATTTCCTCTTTCCCGATCCATCGTAGCTGCCTGATCCTCCTGTCCTCCCACTGCCGTTCGCCCTTGCTAGCGCCCGGCCTATCTTGTCTCTAGGTGAGATGTATCAATCCACTCTCTCTTCTCTATCTTTTTCATTAATGTGCTCTTTAAACGTGCGGTGTTTCCCACCCCTCTTTTCATTCAGGTTGATCATTAACTCCCATGTATTTTACCATCTCGTTCAGGCTCAGCTCTAAATCCTACGGAGGCAACTCATTAATCTGGTTTCTCTCATTTTTACCATCTCCCGAGGCTGTCTAAATGTATCGCTTCCTCTGATAACTTTCTGTTTCGTTTAAATCATCTCGTCCCCGGCTTTCTGTCCGAACTACCGCACCGTGCTGCCGGTCAGACCTCTTGGAGTTTCTCCGTTCCTTGATCCCCAGAAGTGGTCACACTGTCTATCTAACACTGACTCTTAAAGGAACGACTCTCAAACAGCTTCTAACTTCTGCTCTTTTATTCTAAATTAAGCAGAGGAATGATTACAGAGATCAGCGCTGAGGCTCCTATCTTGGATCATCGCCGTATATGAAAGGATGACAAAGAGCCCCGAAGAAGGTCACATGTGGTTTTTTATCTGGCACTCCAAAGCAATAGATGTGCACTCCCCTAGTGTTTATCAGTAGATTACGTGTCACCATTGCGGTGTCTGTCTGATAGGTTGTGTAGTAGCTGGTGTCCATTTTTAATCTAAGTGTGCTGTGGCTTTCTAATCAAACAGTTATCGGCTACACCCTTTAAAAAAAAACCAGTGCCCCAGCCACAGGTCATTCATGTCAAAACCTTAGGCCATTAATCCTTGTATGTACGTCGATGTGTATTCTTATCTTTATGGGATGTATGGAAGAAATCAGCTATGCTTAATATTATTAAAGGTTCTCCCTAACATTTCTTAGGATCATCTTTTGGCGCTCAGCCGTCTCTAGGCATTCAGAGTCGCCAGCTACATAGTTTCACCCGAGCATAGATAATTCAATACTTTCCGTCCCTCATCGTTGTCCTATTTCTAATTTGGCTGCTCGTTTTTCATCAGTATCTCTAGTCCTTCTCAGCCTTAGCTGCATCCACCCTCGCTCAATCAAGAGCCCGCTTAAGACTGCGTTGTTCTTTCCACTGACAATTTATATTGCAAGCCACCTTCTGATTCCAGTGACTTAGTTGGCCATCAATGCTTTGCTTTTCTCTTCCTTTTTCCAGAACTTCGGCACGGTCATAAATTGCCGGGCTTTCCGCTCCAGTCTCCTTTCTAACTGGAACGGTATCTCCTTCTCTTCCAGCGTCGTCGTTCGCTCAGCTGACTCGTCTTAAGTTTTACAGTCTGTAGCATCCCGATTTAAAAGAAGGTCTCTCAGCGGATGGTTCACAATCCTTTGGTTGAAAGAGCCTTGCATGTGATCACATTGTAAGATGTAAGGATATGCAGAATGTAACGCCTTTTAATAACTCAATCTATATGCAGCTTTTAACTTCTTCGCCTCATTACCTTACCATAAAAGACGTATTTATCTTTAATTATTACAACCCTTTTGTCCTTGACAATCTTTCCCTTGAGTGCTTTTACCCCGTTTCGCCATATATTTATTAAACATCTCCCCTCCCTATATTTCCCAGTGCCATGAAATGATATAAAATATATATTTCAACTGTCTGTTACTTTACTTAGTTTATGATATCGAACCCGATAAACTTTCGCGTTGCGATTGAGCGTGCATATCGTTCTAAGAATATTGGCACCCTCTACTAAAAAAAAAAATTTATAAAAATGTAACTTGGTATTCGCATGTCAAATAAGCTCAGCACATGACCTTGCTGCACACCTTCTCTTCTGTTTGTCTTCCATTTAAACACCGAGATGTAATGGAAGAGCCTGTGTGTGCTTCTCTGTGACTCAACAAAAAGGAAATTGTACTTGAGCGACAAATCTTTGTCCTCGACGCAGCTTTTAATATGTAAGCACTTATTTTTGCCGGAAGCAGCCAGTTTTCTAGTTGACGAGAATGGCTCGTCCACATGGTCTTCTTCCCCAAAGGATTTGAGAGTCATTTTAATAGCAGAGTTCAGCTATGAATTCATTTAGGTGTTTATCATCTGAGTAACACATTGAGATGTTTCCTTAGTGCACGGCTAAGAGATCATTGAACATTTCTTCTTTCTTCCTGTCTGTGGCAACTGGCACCATGCTCCACCGTAACCTGCGAACAGGTGGATATGACCCGCCAGGGGTGGAGTTCAGCAACGTGCCTCTCATTTACTACCGACCGTTATCTCCTGATGGCGGAACCCCAAGCAGCCAGTCAGGGATTATTATTATAATATTTCAACCTTGTTCCCTTATCAACCAGGCGCTAAAACTATTTCCTGCTACGATATTCATCATTACTATCTTTTCCCGTGATGATTGTAAAGCACACTTTCTCTGCACATTATTGGCGCTGCTCTGTTCAGTGGTTTACAGCATCTCCCCGGACTATGCGTTTCAACATAAGTACTAATTGTGCTGCTGCCGCAGCAGATTAACAAACTCTTATGAAACAATTTATGAACAGTCAATCTTTAGTAAGGTTATTTACACGGACGCAGCTCCGTTCGTGGGTTTTGGGGGGGTTTCTCAGGGCAATTCGTTTCCGCTGTAAGGCCTCCTTTCTTCCCCGATCTGAATCCCCAGCTTTCTATGAGATCATCCCATCACTATAGCCTGCTGCATTTGGGGCATTTCTGGAAGAAGTGCATCGCTGCTTTTCTGATAATGCAGCAGTGGTCAATCCCGTTAGTTAAAGCCGCTCGTCCTCTAAGGCATTATGCCTTACCTCCAGTGCATCCTGGCAAGTCATAACTTATAACTTCATCATTCCTGCCCATCATGTTCCAGGTTATTCTATTAAGTTCCTAGGTCTTCTGTTGTTTCTCCCCATCAGTCTACTTCAATTTCTCCTTTTTAAAGTCTAAGGTTGATTGAATCCATCTCTTCATCCTTGCTAATATCAACCCGCATTCTATTATTTATCAGGTTTAGCCTTTTTCTACTGTCAAATCCTTTTCCTTCACATGCCCCATTTCTCACGCTAGAAGGAGCCCTATGTCCGCATCCTGGTTCCTCAATATTATAGGCATGTCCCAGTTCATGCATTACGCCCCATCCAGTTTTCACGCCATTCCTTCAGAATAGGAGCAGCCACTATGGCAGCGACCCAATGTCTCTCCCTCAGCCGCTCTCCAGCAATTGGGTCATTAGTCTTTTTCAACCTTCTCTTCCTATGTTCACCCTGATTTCCACTCCGTTCTATCTGCTCATTGTTTTATCAGCTCTCAGGTAAGAGCTCCCAACAATTTCTGGTGGTGGTTGGCCTTTATCCATCATTGGCTTTGTTCAATCGTCAAGTTACTGTTTTGCAGGTCTCTTCCCCTCAGCACCTGCCAGTCTTGTCTAATTTTCTCCCTCACTGTAGCTCACCTATGTTCTTCGAAAAGTACTTCTATTTGTTTTGCCCTTCCTTAATTGGAGGCCGATTATTCCTTGTCTTCTCATTCTTTATTAAATTACTTTACTCATCTTCCTGCTTTCACCTTGACGTTCAATTTATTCTTCAACCCGGACTCATAGATCTTTAACTTTATTTCTTATCTTCATCTGCATTTCTTTTATGGCATTTTCAGCACTCCATAGTTTCTGAAATTTCTTCATCTTATTTAGCTTTCCCCGTTAACCAATCCTATTACTCATTTCGATTATACTTCTTCCTTTAATTACTCTCTCATTTCCTGCTTTTTTTTCTTTCATTACACGTTCTATGTGTTCTTTGCTAGCTGATCAGTTCATAACTTCATATCTTTATTCAAAAATCCTCAGCGGAATATACCTCTAATCATGCATTGCCAACACGGCATATCTATCATCTTGCTCTGCTCTCCAAGTTTGAAATAATCACGCATTGCCAAGCGGCATATCTATCACCTTACTCTGCTCTCTAAGCTTTTTCATCAAGCGTTGCATCGCCTTGCAGTGCCAGCTCGGCATATCTATCACCTTGATCTGATCTAAGCATAATAATCAAGCATTACCAAATGGTATATCTATCACCTCGCATCGCCTTGTAAGGAATATGATTATTGATTAATTAATATTCATCAAGAATCATAATTTAAAATAATAATTTGAAAAATATAAATTTTTTAACCAAAAATCATCACTTACGAATAGAAATCAGAGATATCCTCTGGTGTTGTGATTATGGGCTCAAAGCTCTTTAATAATTAGAAATTATTAACCAAAACCACAAACTGTCACTGTTTATTCAACCGCTTCACTAAAGGTGGGGGAACTTCGACCTTGTTTTGACAGATAAATCTCTCTTGCACGAAATAAACACAAACGCTTCTCTTAATTATATATATGAAGATTTATTGAAGCCAAATAATCCTGACATACCATTATTCTGGTCCAAAAACCTTCACCTAACTAACAAGCACCGTTCTACACAAAGGGAATAACAATGACTACCTAACAATAATAATAAAAGAAAAATATATATATGCATTTAGTGCCTATGAAGATCAAACCAGCAGTTTATGGACAAAATGTGTAATTTGGGTTAAATGGGAAGAAGTCCTCCTGTCGTGTTGATGTCTCGATCGCAGCGATCAGTTGATAAACGGTGGGGCCACGCCCCTTTAGCCACAACCAGCTGATCGCCCCAAATCTTGACAAAGGGTCATAAAACTCTTGAGGCGGGAACCCAGTGGAAAATTTCCAGCAATAAAACTGGAAGAAAGAGTGGTCGGGCGAGGCCCAGACCGCAGCTGCCTTGAATGAAAAACTTTTAAAAGTCCAACTTCTAACTCCTGGCTGATTTGGGATCAGCCATTAACCACAATTCAGCAGCGCTTGCGCAGCAAACAAAAATACAGCTCAGCATAAAACACTTTAATCAGTATTGCAAGCAACAAGTTAATACCTTAGATTAACTACTGGTGATTCTAAATCACCTTAACTGCCTCATCCTGCCCGGACCTCTAAATGCACCTATCCGGTTTACTATGAAAAGAACGAAATTACTTTGAAGTTGATTTCTGCTCTCCACAGGTTGAGGATGGATCAGGTCTGAAGAAAAGGAGGGGAGGGATCATGCGTCCGTGATCGAATTAAAGGAAGAAAAAAAAAAACGGTAACTTCTCATCCGTCCACGAGGGGAGAATATGAAGAACCTTTAGTCGACTGCATACACAAGGAGGAAACTCTTCTCCTTGGACATAGAACCTCTGTAGGTTTTCACCTGCGCCGGTTGTGGCGGGGTCTTCAATTGGCAAATAAATCCTCTGATCTTCTCGTATCAAACAGATTTCCAGCTTTCGAGCTCTTCCAGGAATGGCCTTGTGGAGCAAAAGTTCGCCTGCGAGCTCTTGTCTCACCAGAAATGCGCCTCCTATACGCTGTCCTGCGACAGGCGGAAGAATGGCAACGAAACTTTGCATCTCAGCCGGTTTATACTCCCAGTGATGTCAGAGCTGCGACGTCTGTTGAGCTGCGTGCGTCAAAATGTGCGACCAAAATGGATGGCCCCAACAGCCTTATGGGCATATCTATCATTACGTATTGCCTCTCTCGGCATATCTATCATCTCCTCTGCTTCTCAATTATTTTCCTTACTTCATACCATGTTTACAAACTTCTTTTTTCTGCTTTAATTTTTCCTGCGTCTTTCACTTCTCTCATCCTTTCCTCTTTCATCCCACTCTCCTGATAGATGTCCCCTCTAGTACTCAATTAGGCCTCGTCACGTCACGACCTTATTTTTTGAGGGGAAGACATCTCTAAATCTAACCCTTACAAATGATCATCTTAGCTCATATCATTCACAGCATTCATGTCTTCCTCCCAGGTCCGAGCACCAAAGATATAATAATGTAATTTCACATCATTAAAACTTTTCTAATTGCCAACCCTCTCTTTGTGAGTCTTTTCAGATTGAAATTTCATTTCCCACTGTTTTTAGTACCAGATCAATATCAAAACAAGACTCCCCATTTTCCTGGAGAATCTCCATGTGAATCATTTTGTTCTTTTGGGGTGTGGTGGCCTAGTGGTTAGAATAGGAGGTTTGTGTTCCAGAGGGGACACAAGGGGCCAGGTTCATATCCCACAGATTACCACTCTGGGTCCCTGAGCAAGACCCTTAGCCCCAGAATGCTCCCCAGGTGCCACACAATGGCAGCCCACTTCTCCCTGTAAGGGGTGGGTTAAATGCAGAGGACAAATTTTGTTGCAATGACCAATAAAGATGATTATTATTATTATCAAATTTATTTCCCTCTAAAACTGCTGTGAGTTATAAAATTGTAAATGTTCCAGCTGAAGTGCCTGTCCTTGTTGGAAACATTGCTTACAGCTTTTTATCAGAGGTGTTGACAATATTCAGACAAATTTTTAAGTGTTTCTTTTGCTTAAAAAAACAATTTTAATTCCGGACACACACATAAACATGGACAGTTTTGTTTTAATTCAGGCTGACAGAACCAAAGAGAGTGCTAAGAGGAGAATTGGGGGTCTGGCTATGTTTGTGAATGATAGATGGTGCAAGTCTGGGCATTTAACTATCAAAGGGATGGATAATGCCATCATCTATCTCCTGCACCGAGCTTTAACCCTTCTGGAGAAGCCTGGAAGTACTGCGAGGATCATGTTCTTTGATTTCTCCAGTGCTTTTAATACCATCCAGGATGGACGTCTGAGGGACAAGCTGGAGCAGCCAGGAGTGGACCACCATCTGTTCCAGTGGATACCTCATTGGCCGGCCACAGTATTTGAGGACATGGGACTGTGTCTCTACCTATGCTGGCACCGTTCCTCTTCACCCTCTACACTGCAGACTTCTCCATCAACTCCCCAGGTTGCCATCTACAGTAATTCTCTGATGACTCTGCCATGGTCGGGGTCATCACTGGTGAGTCCGACTATGGCAGATTACAGACAGTGGACGTATGGACTGGTGCCAGCGGAACCGCCTCCTCATCAACGCAGGGAAAATCAAGGACCTGGTAGTGGAGTTTCGCAGGCACAGACTCACCATATGGTAAACTTCCAGGGAACTGACGTTGAGATAGTGGACTCTTATAAGTACCTGGGTGTTCACCTGAACAATAAACTGGTCTGAAGTCATGACATTAATGCTTTTGACAGGAAGGGTCTGAGCAAACTCTACCTGCAAAGGAGACTGAGATCTTTTGGAGTGCAGATGATGACCTTTTTTGACTAAAGTGGCATCAGCCATCTTCTATGGTGTAGTATGTTGTAGCAGCAGTTTCTCTACAGCTGAGAGGAATTAGATAAGCTCATCAGGAAAACCAGCTCTGTCCTTGGATACCCTCTTGGCCCAGTGCAGGTGGTGAGAGACAGAAGGAAGTAAAAATAACATGACTGTTGGACATCTCCCACCCCATGCATGAAGCTGTTGCAGAACTGGAGAGCTCCTTCAGTGAAATACTGCTGCATCCTAGGTGCACAAAGGAGCGTTATCACAGATCTTTCCTCCCGGCAACTGGTAGATCTTATAACCATCACTGCTCAAATCAGTTGCAATTTTGATTAATCTGAGTGTGCCATTTTAGTAACTGTACAATATTTCTTTTTCTTATGTTGTAATTTTTTTTATCTTTACTGTTCAGTCTACTTACTTTTTGATCTTTATTGTTTTTTTTATGTTTGTGAGTACCTGTATGCACTATTTGCCTTTTACTTTGTTGCTGACACACCTGAATTTCCCCATTGTGTGACAATAAAGGGTTTTTCTACTCTATTCTGTTCTATTATCAGTTTATCAGGCAGCTACTGGGCATTCTACTGTCTTCCGTTGTTGGAGCATGGGTGCCTAAAATTTTAAAATATTCTATCCCATTTAACTCATTTTTAAGAGTAAGGATTAAGATGCTGTATACGAGAAGGGACTGGGCAGACCATACTTTCTGAGGAAATCCTACAGTGTTTGCAGCAAGATGCTGCATATCGTCCACAAGTCTGTTGTAGAGAGTACCATCTTCAGTATCTATTGGGTTTGCATCAAAGCCAGTGACTTAAAAACTTAACAAGCCAAAAAAAAAAGCCTGGTTCTGTTCTGGGGGCTGCTCTGGAACCTCTGGAGATGCTTGTGCAAAGACGGTTTTTCTAAACTGAAGAACATTGCAGACAACGCTGTTTGGTTTTTGGTTTCAGGGTTTTTCCTTATGTTTTTCACTGTTCAAGTTTTGAATCATGTTTCTGTTTATTTTCCTGTTCATGCTTTTGTTTTGTCGTCTTGTTCATGTTTTGTCAAGTTTGGTTTTCGGATCTGGTTAGGCTTTTGCTTCATGTTTTTCTAGTTTGTGTTCAAGAGTCTCTGTTTTGCTCCAGTCACGTTTTGTTCTGTTAATTAAGTTTATTCAGTTCACCTGCTTCAAGTTAATCTGTCTCCTTACTCCACCTGGTTTTCACGCCATATATTCACACCTGTTCTGTTAGTCGTCGCGGAGACATCTTTCACTCTCATGTTCATGTCTAGCTCTCATGTCTAGTTCTCTAACCAAGTCTTGTTTTTTTTTTATCATGCCATGCCTGTCTTGTCTGCCCGTTTGTTTTGTTCCTGCCTCCTGCTGAGTGTGAGTTTTTGTTATTAAACCTTTTTTTTTTCACTTACCATCACGCTGCCTGCTCGTCTGCATTCTGGGGTCCAATTCCAAGTAAACCGTGACAGAACCGTGACAAACGCTGATTATTCTCTTCATGAGACTGTAATACAAAATCTCTGTCTTCAGTCAGAGGCTTCTTTAAATCCATTGTAAAACCGATCACTACAAGAGATCTTTGCTGCCCATCACCATCTACAACTCTTTGAAAGACCTTGGATAATATGAGCTACAACAATATTCTACCTCCCATTGAGATGAATAAAATATTTGGACTCGAATATCTCCAATCTAGTTCTTTGTAAGGGTAGTAGGATTAATTAAATGTTACTGGCATTAATATGATGAAAGAAGTGGTTAAATAAAATCATCTACATGGCAAATGATCTTCATCCAAAATGTCTAATCAAAAATCAACTTACAGTTTCTGTGTGCTATTCCAGACACATGCCTACAATGTTCTGATCCAAACATGATGTTGCTGCAGCAACACAAACAGGAAAGGATTGCAGTTCATTTGGCTTCATTGCCATTGCTTCACTCAGCCTCATGCAGACCTGTGGCTCTGTTCTTCTGAGGTGTGATGAACACTACGTTTGAGCAAAGTTCAATTTTTCTGCAGCTTCCACTTTCTGTTTTTGACTGAATCATAATGGGCAACACCCATCAGCAGGCATGGCGAGTGCCTTGCCTAAGGACACAATGGCTGAATCAGACAGAGCGGGGGTTCTAACCAGCAACCCACCGGTTACAGGATGATCCTATACCACCGGCAACACTGTCCCCCCAAGCAATTGTTGTTGTTTTTTGGCAGCTTAATTCCAATAGAAATTTGCCAACATGACCATGAGACCTACACAGAAAGAGACCTTCAGAAATCAGTTTATATACACAACAAACTGCAATTTGATTAACCTTTATTTTCATCATTTATATTTAATTCATAACAAAATGGAAAATGAAACTTTCCATCGTAATGATATAAAAATATTTCAGGAACAAGAATTATTTGAGATCAGGGTATTTTCAGTTTTCAGCGCATGGTTACTGTAACATACAGTATGTAAGATAACTTCTATCTGTGAATGATTTGTCTCACCTCATTTTACCGCGGCTGTCATTGCAGAGAAAGTAATATTTGTAGTTTGATTTTACAACTTTACAAAACAGCATAACATACCGACATGGATTCCATGTTGGCATAATTACTGAGCTCCACTGAATTGCAGTTATCTGCTGAACTGTTTTCCAGATGGTTTAGATGTAGTTCCTCTTACAAACACTAGATGCTGCTGTGATGATGATGCAGTACTTCACTCCTGAGCTGAGGTGAAATTGTTGCCACTATTTACACGGCAGCTGAAGATGGAAGGATGATCAGCAGGTAGCCTGCTCCAGCTTCATTTCACTTTGTCCATGTCAATAGCTGTGATTGGCTCCTCCTCCTGAACAGCTACGCCACCTGATGATGACTGGCAGCATAAATGTTGATGATCCTTCCAGTCCTGCATAAAATATAGCGGTAAAAAAATAGTAATAATCAATACGGAGTGCTATTAATATCAGTGATGACAAAATAACAGGTCACCTGTGTTTGTTTTATCAGAAAATGAGTGAGTTTGACATAATCTGAAAGTGAAATGTTCCAATGCTAAAACGAATCTTCAGTCTCTTTCTTCTAGTCATAACCAACAGGCCATGATGATCAAACTCCCCATTTTAGTTTAACCCAGCTCAGCTCTCTCCACACCACAATAGCCAATCTGTCTTCCAACTTTGTGTTCTGTTCAGCTCCCACTTATGAACCAGAGCCTGAGATTCATCATCTCCTCCGCTTAGTTTAGTAACTCTTTCAGCGCCACTCCTTTCTAGAACTTCAACTTTACCTGGGAGTCTGGAAAGAATAAGTGTGATCCTCAGTTAAAGGGAAAAATAAGTTTGTTATGCTTCTGTTCTCTCTTTATACACAACATTTATTTCATGTTACTTAAATGTAAGCCTTAGTTACATTAATACTTTAACAGAGTAGCTCTCTTATGCTAACCAAATACAGAACGAGGGAAAATTGAGGAGAATCATTCCTGTATATTGTATAGGTGACCAAATTAATCAACGCTTTTGGTGATACAATACCAACTTTTCTTTGAAAATGAAGAAGTAAGAGCCAGTACTAACAATAAGAAAATAACACAAAACTAAAGAAGGAAAAGTTAAATTATGACGACAACATGAGGTAGGCTAAAATATCTCAAATAGGAAACAAATCATGCCCCAATCTATAGAAATTAAAGACATCACTGACATCTGAAAGGGGTTGCAACAGATTAAAAAAACGTTAGGACTCGAATGAACCAAGTGAACCTTCCCAGGAATGACCAGGCAACCAAAACTGCTCTAAGAGTTCATCAACACCTCATTCGGGAGGTGATAAATGAAGCCTGAATGACAGCTAATGCAATGGAGGTCTCATTTGCCTCAGTTAAGGTCAGCATTTGTTATGTAACAAAAAGAATGTTACGATTCTTAAGTATCTGGGTTTTGGTTTGTGTTTTCTGATGATTTTCTTAGGTGCTCATTCAATACTTTTTTTTAATTTCATGTTGTTTATTGCCCTTGTAGGTCATGTCATGTTAGGTCATGTTTTTGTTTTCATGTCCTGTCCTGTTGTGCTTTTCGAGTTCTTTTTCTGCCCTGAAAGGTGAGAAGTGTTCTTGTAATATTTTGCTCTGCCACTAGAGGCACTGGGATAAAAGCATCAGCTCCACTAACCGCTGAATTGTTCAAATGGGTAGTCAAAAGGCTCGTTTCCAAGAACCAATGTCCTATTTTCTAAACAGAGATCGTACAGGTCCTTGAAATCCTTGAAAATGCTTGAAATTTAGGTGTTTTCAAGGTTCGGAGAGTGCTTGATTTCTGCATAATGTCCTTAAAAGTGCTTGATATTCTACACAGTTTTGTAATTAATTCTGTCTATATGTGCATCTCATATTAATACCATGAGTGGCAGAATTTTAATCAGTTGCACAGTATTTTAGATTGATAGGCTCCCATCTCATAGGGAACGCTGTGTATGCCGTGATTATAAAGCTCAATGAAGAAAAGGCGCACAAAGATACAGTTAGCTCCAAGGTTTGTTGCTGGAAACGTTTGAGAATTTACCTTAAAAATGCTTAAACACTGCTTGAATTTTACTGTGGGTAAAGTGTACAAAACCTTTCTAAATGAAATTGTTACAAAGTAAAATAAAATACAATAAAAGCACATAAATAGTGAATTTGTTGGCCATTCTATGTTGGTATCATACCAAGCTTGTATATTCATGTGTGATATAGAATTAACTACAGCACTGATCAAGGATGATTGTAGGTCAAATAACAATTACCCACCATGACTGCACTTTCTTGAGACCATGACTGTATTTTGCAAATTACCTTAAAACCTGCTGTCAGTACATGCTTATCACAATAGATTAGAAAGGGGTATATTAAATTATCAGCCAAAAATTTAAATATGAACCCTTTTAATGATGTGTACATGTATTCATTTGTTTATATTTTAGTGACAACAACTAAATAAAAAGTAACTGGAAAAAATACCTCAATCAACAGAGTGTAAAAAAAAATCTTAGTTTATTTTTCTAAGCTTTTTTTTTCTCATCTCAAGCCTGGAATGTCAATTCTGTCGTCTGTGTATATTTGTAATACCTCTTCTGTCCACAAAAGGGGTGGAGCAGCCAGCCAGCCAGCTCTGTGAAGGTGACTGCAGAAAGTAATATTTATTTAAAAAAATCTGCAAGTCTGGTTTTAAATAATGGTATGGGATGTTTTTAGATGAGACCTTAAAAGGCCATATAAGAAGTCAGTCCTTTAAAAAATGCGCCTGCTTTTAAATTCACAACGATGGTTTCTGAGACGCAAAGGTCTACATTAGACACAGGATTCAGCAGGAATTAGACCTCGCTCACTCTGCGGAGTAATGCCTGATCTTGGCAGGGCTCACTGTCATTTTACCGCTATACTTGTTTGATGTTTCTAGTTGGTATATGATAGATATAAGGCATTGTGATTGATAATTACAGGTAGCTGAAAATAAAAACTAATTATTTGGTGTATATTGTTTTGGACAGAGTTAGTTATATTGTATGATAATCGAATGTGCCTAAATGCCGCTGTGCTGCAACACTTTTAAAGGACACCATCTCTACTATCAGGAAGTAGCACATTTATTAGCTTGTCAGGTTGAGCCTGCACCTCTAAAGATGGTCTAAGTACACTGATTACTGAGAACAATATTTAAATCAAACGTCTATTAGTAATCAATCAGACCACTTTTTCACACAGGGCAATGTAGGTTTGGATTTTATTTCTCCCTTAATAATAAAAACCTTCATTTAAAAACTGCATTTTGTGTTTACTTGTGATGCATTTGACTAACATTTACATTTGTTTGATGATTTGAAACACTTAAGTGTGACAAACATACAAAAAAATAAATCAGGAAGGGCCAAATACTTTCTCACACCACTGTATATGAACCAGTTTAACAGAGGGGGAACAAGTGTCTGACGGTGTGTTTAGACCCATCAGGATGCGTTTCCCCAGTTTAACAGAGGGGGAACAAGTGTCTGACGGTGTGTTTAGACCCATCAGGAATGATTTCCCCAGTTTAACAGAGGGGGAACAAGTGTCTGACGGTGTGTTTAGACCCATCAGGAATGATTTCCCCAGTTTAACAGAGGGGGAACAAGTGTCTGACAGGGTGTTTAGACCCATCAGGAATGATTTCCCCAGTTTAACAGAGGGGGAACAAGTGTCTGACAGGGTGTTTAGACCCATCAGGAATGATTTCCCCAGTTTAACAGAGGGGGAACAAGTGTCTGACGGTGTGTTTAGACCCATCAGGATGCGTTTCCCCAGTTTAACAGAGGGGGAACAAGTGTCTGACGGGGTGTTTAGACCCATCAGGAATGATTTCCCCAGTTTAACAGAGGGGGAACAAGTGTCTGACGGTGTGTTTAGACCCATCAGGAATGATTTCCTCAGTTTAACAGAGGGGGAACAAGTGTCTGACAGGGTGTTTAGACCCATCAGGAATGATTTCCCCAGTTTAACAGAGGGGGAACAAGTGTCTGACGGGGTGTTTAGACCCATCAGGATGCGTTTCCCCAGTTTAACAGAGGGGGAACAAGTGTCTGACGGTGTGTTTAGACCCATCAGGAATGATTTCCTCAGTTTAACAGAGGGGGAACAAGTGTCTGACGGTGTGTTTAGACCCATCAGGATGCGTTTCCCCAGTTTAACAGAGGGGGAACAAGTGTCTGACGGTGTGTTTAGACCCATCAGGATGCGTTTCCCCAGTTTAACAGAGGGGGAACAAGTGTCTGACGGTGTGTTTAGACCCATCAGGAATGATTTCCCCAGTTTAACAGAGGGGGAACAAGTGTCTGACGGTGTGTTTAGACCCATCAGGAATGATTTCCTCAGTTTAACAGAGGGGGAACAAGTGTCTGACGGTGTGTTTAGACCCATCAGGATGCGTTTCCCCAGTTTAACAGAGGGGGAACAAGTGTCTGACGGTGTGTTTAGACCCATCAGGATGCGTTTCCCCAGTTTAACAGAGGGGGAACAAGTGTCTGACGGTGTGTTTAGACCCATCAGGAATGATTTCCCCAGTTTAACAGAGGGGGAACAAGTGTCTGACAGGGTGTTTAGACCCATCAGGAATGATTTCCCCAGTTTAACAGAGGGGGAACAAGTGTCTGACGGTGTGTTTAGACCCATCAGGAATGATTTCCCCAGTTTAACAGAGGGGGAACAAGTGTCTGACAGGGTGTTTAGACCCATCAGGAATGATTTCCCCAGTTTAACAGAGGGGGAACAAGTGTCTGACAGGGTGTTTAGACCCATCAGGAATGATTTCCCCAGTTTAACAGAGGGGGAACAAGTGTCTGACGGTGTGTTTAGACCCATCAGGATGCGTTTCCCCAGTTTAACAGAGGGGGAACAAGTGTCTGACGGGGTGTTTAGACCCATCAGGAATGATTTCCCCAGTTTAACAGAGGGGGAACAAGTGTCTGACGGTGTGTTTAGACCCATCAGGAATGATTTCCCCAGTTTAACAGAGGGGGAACAAGTGTCTGACAGGGTGTTTAGACCCATCAGGAATGATTTCCCCAGTTTAACAGAGGGGGAACAAGTGTCTGACGGTGTGTTTAGACCCATCAGGAATGATTTCCCCAGTTTAACAGAGGGGGAACAAGTGTCTGACAGGGTGTTTAGACCCATCAGGAATGATTTCCCCAGTTTAACAGAGGGGGAACAAGTGTCTGACAGGGTGTTTAGACCCATCAGGAATGATTTCCCCAGTTTAACAGAGGGGGAACAAGTGTCTGACGGTGTGTTTAGACCCATCAGGATGCGTTTCCCCAGTTTAACAGAGGGGGAACAAGTGTCTGACGGGGTGTTTAGACCCATCAGGAATGATTTCCCCAGTTTAACAGAGGGGGAACAAGTGTCTGACGGTGTGTTTAGACCCATCAGGAATGATTTCCCCAGTTTAACAGAGGGGGAACAAGTGTCTGACGGGGTGTTTAGACCCATCAGGAATGATTTCCCCAGTTTAACAGAGGGGGAACAAGTGTCTGACAGGGTGTTTAGACCCATCAGGAATGATTTCCCCAGTTTAACAGAGGGGGAACAAGTGTCTGACGGTGTGTTTAGACCCATCAGGATGCGTTTCCCCAGTTTAACAGAGGGGGAACAAGTGTCTGACGGGGTGTTTAGACCCATCAGGAATGATTTCCCCAGTTTAACAGAGGGGGAACAAGTGTCTGACGGTGTGTTTAGACCCATCAGGATGCGTTTCCCCAGTTTAACAGAGGGGGAACAAGTGTCTGACGGTGTGTTTAGACCCATCAGGAATGATTTCCCCAGTTTAACAGAGGGGGAACAAGTGTCTGACGGGGTGTTTAGACCCATCAGGAATGATTTCCCCAGTTTAACAGAGGGGGAACAAGTGTCTGACGGGGTGTTTAGACCCATCAGGATGCGTTTCCCCAGTTTAACAGAGGGGGAACAAGTGTCTGACGGTGTGTTTAGACCCATCAGGAATGATTTCCTCAGTTTAACAGAGGGGGAACAAGTGTCTGACAGGGTGTTTAGACCCATCAGGAATGATTTCCCCAGTTTAACAGAGGGGGAACAAGTGTCTGACGGTGTGTTTAGACCCATCAGGAATGATTTCCCCAGTTTAACAGAGGGGGAACAAGTGTCTGACTGGGTGTTTAGACCCATCAGGAATGATTTCCCCAGTTTAACAGAGGGGGAACAAGTGTCTGACGGTGTGTTTAGACCCATCAGGATGCGTTTCCCCAGTTTAACAGAGGGGGAACAAGTGTCTGACGGTGTGTTTAGACCCATCAGGAATGATTTCCCCAGTTTAACAGAGGGGGAACAAGTGTCTGACGGTGTGTTTAGACCCATCAGGAATGATTTCCCCAGTTTAACAGAGGGGGAACAAGTGTCTGACAGGGTGTTTAGACCCATCAGGAATGATTTCCCCAGTTTAACAGAGGGGGAACAAGTGTCTGACGGTGTGTTTAGACCCATCAGGAATGATTTCCCCAGTTTAACAGAGGGGGAACAAGTGTCTGACGGGGTGTTTAGACCCATCAGGAATGATTTCCCCAGTTTAACAGAGGGGGAACAAGTGTCTGACGGTGTGTTTAGACCCATCAGGAATGATTTCCCCAGTTTAATAGAGGGGGAACAAGTGTCTGACGGTGTGTTTAGACCCATCAGGATGCGTTTCCCCAGTTTAACAGAGGGGGAACAAGTGTCTGACGGTGTGTTTAGACCCATCAGGAATGATTTCCCCAGTTTAACAGAGGGGGAACAAGTGTCTGACGGTGTGTTTAGACCCATCAGGAATGATTTCCCCAGTTTAACAGAGGGGGAACAAGTGTCTGACGGGGTGTTTAGACCCATCAGGAATGATTTCCCCAGTTTAACAGAGGGGGAACAAGTGTCTGACAGTGTGTTTAGACCCATCAGGATGCGTTTCCCCAGTTTAACAGAGGGGGAACAAGTGTCTGACGGTGTGTTTAGACCCATCAGGAATGATTTCCCCAGTTTAACAGAGGGGGAACAAGTGTCTGACGGTGTGTTTAGACCCATCAGGATGCGTTTCCCCAGTTTAACAGAGGGGGAACAAGTGTCTGACGGTGTGTTTAGACCCATCAGGAATGATTTCCCCAGTTTAACAGAGGGGGAACAAGTGTCTGACGGGGTGTTTAGACCCATCAGGAATGATTTCCCCAGTTTAACAGAGGGGGAACAAGTGTCTGACGGTGTGTTTAGACCCATCAGGAATGATTTCCCCAGTTTAACAGAGGGGGAACAAGTGTCTGACGGTGTGTTTAGACCCATCAGGATGCGTTTCCCCAGTTTAACAGAGGGGGAACAAGTGTCTGACGGGGTGTTTAGACCCATCAGGAATGATTTCCCCAGTTTAATAGAGGGGGAACAAGTGTCTGACGGGGTGTTTAGACCCATCAGGATGCGTTTCCCCAGTTTAACAGAGGGGGAACAAGTGTCTGACGGGGTGTTTAGACCCATCAGGATGCGTTTCCCCAGTTTAACAGAGGGGGAACAAGTGTCTGACGGGGTGTTTAGACCCATCAGGAATGATTTCCCCAGTTTAACAGAGGAGGAACAAGTGTCTGACGGGGTGTTTAGACCCATCAGGAATGATTTCCCCAGTTTAACAGAGGAGGAACAAGTGTCTGACGGGGTGTTTAGACCCATCAGGAATGATTTCCCCAGTTTAACAGAGGAGGAACAAGTGTCTGACGGGGTGTTTAGACCCATCAGGATGCGTTTCCCCAGTTTAACAGAGGGGGAACAAGTGTCTGACGGGGTGTTTAGACCCATCAGGATGCGTTTCCCCAGTTTAACAGAGGAGGAACAAGTGTCTGACGGGGTGTTTAGACCCATCAGGATGCGTTTCCCCAGTTTAATAGAGGGGCAACAGTATGTGGTGGGATGTCATTATTTTGACAACCATACATGGTATACTTTAAAAGTGATGACGAGTCCATGCTTGTTTGGTATGGCTGTTTTTTCTATGACCCATAGTGCCAGGGAGCCACTTTGTGAGCATCTTGGAAAAGGGCATTATTGAACTGAAAACACATTTTCACATTCATAGAGAAAAGAACTAATTTAAAAGTGGTCATGTGAGACCCACCTTCCTCTGACAGAACGTGGAACAGTAATTGACTTTGCGACAGCCTGTACACTCGCTCATTGCCATCCGACCACAGTTCACACACATCTCCTGCAGAACCAGAACAGAACATTTCAGGCTACTGAGGATATTTCATAGCCTCACTGACATTGTGGAAGTTAAGTTTTTTATACATTGATGATGATCTCTGTGATGTCAGAGTTCCTCTTGGGCTCTGAGTCATCTGGCTGTTGAAACGAGATGTGGCTTTGAAACGGCTGACCAAGGCCACACTAAAGATGAAAACACAAATATTCAGACACTTATTAAGTTATTATCCAAACTTTTCTAAATATTATCTAGTGCCTTACAAAAGTATCCATACTTATTGGACCTTTTACACGTTTTCACAATAAAATTCTTTTTTTATGTGATTTTATATAAATACACAAATTAGTGCAAATTTCTGTAAAGTGGACTGAAAATAGTATTTGGTTTAAATGTTTTTTACAAATAAAAAGCTAAAAACGTAGCTCAGGCTCAGTTAGGTTAGAGAGAGAGGGACTGTGAACAGTATTTTTTAATTCTTGCTTTGATCTGATCGTTCCCTTTTTAGCTCTGGCTGTATGTTTAAGATCCCTGTCCTTCTGAAAGGGAACCTCTATCCCAGTCTCAAGTGTTTTACAGCCTCTAACAGCTTTTCTGTTGTGATAGTCCTGTGTTTAACTTTATCCATCATGCCTCCAACTCTGACCAATGTCCTTGCCCATGCTGAGGAAAAGCACTGAAGCAGCATTATCCTACCACTATGTTTTACCATAGAGGATGGTGTTTTCAGGGTGATATGCATTGTTAGTTTTCTGCCACAAATAGCATTTTTAATGTGGACCAAAAATATACATTTTCATCTGACCAGAGCATCTTTTATCACATGTTTTCTGTGTGCCCTACATGGCTTGTAGCAAACAGGATTCCTTATAAGTTTCTTTCAACATTGGCTTTCCTCCTACTACTCTTCCATAAAAACCACAGATCTACCATGGGCCTCGTGGGTTCTTTGTTGAGTAATGCTTCTTTTGCTGAGCCTGTCAGTTTAGTTGGACAGAAATGACTTGGTAGGTTTGCAGTTACTTACATATTACTTACCATTTTTGGATGATGGATTAAACAATGCTCTGTGATATTTTCAAAACTCGGAACATGGTTTAATAATCAGACCTACTTTAAACTTCTCCACAACGGACCTGATCCCTTGTTTGCTATGTCCCTTGGTCTTCATGACAATGTTTCTTTACTAATGTTCTCTAAAAAAAACTCCTTCAGATGACAGCTGTATTTATAGTCAGACTAAATTACATACAGGAGGTCTCTATTTACTAATTAGGTGACTTCTGAAGGCTGTTGGTAGTACTAAACCAAATCAAAGGGACTGAATACATATGCAAACCAGACTTCAGACTTTTATTTGTAAAAAAATAAATAAATCAAAACCCGTATCATTTCCTTTTCCTTCACAGTTATGTACTACTTTGGGTTGGTCAATCACAGAAAATCCCAATAAAATACATTCAAGTTTGTGGCGGTAACAGGACATATTGCACAGTTCTTAAAACTTTTGCAAGGCACTGTAAGTCACTGAGTTGTTTGAGCGTTTGTATCTAATTACTAGAACCTCTAATTGAGTGTGTGGCCTCACCTCCTTTCTGCTTCCCTGATCTTTGACCCCTCCTGTCTCCCCAGCAGAGTTTTTGGCCTGTTCTATCAGAGCTTTCAGCTGCTGCACATTGTTCATCAGCGTGTTAGCGAGTTCCTCTAGGTAAACCCACGTGTTCTTCTCGCCCTCGTTCACTGCCGAACATCCGCCCCCCACAGGCGCCACCTCCAGTCCCGCCACTAGTGTTGCAGACGGAGATGATGCTGCGGAGGCCACTGCTACTTTGGCTTGGATCGATTGAGGAGCAACAGCCAGCGCTGGCAATGCTGTGAGCACTGAAAGCAAGACACAGGCAGAGGAATATCACAGGACTGTTTTTAAATGAGAAGCTGTTAACAAGCAACCAAAGAGAAATTTACTTAAACTAGACCACCAGCTTGTTTAAGGGATAGAACTGGACTCTGCATGAGCATGATTATCCCATTATGCTTCAATGACTTGCTGATTATCCCAGCTACTATTTATTAATAGTTTTTCTTTTAATAGATCAAGAACTCTTCAAGTTCTTGTACATTGTCTGAAAACCTTTAGCTATTCAGCAGCAACTGAGATTGATTTAAACTAAGATGTCTTACACCAGTTTTAAGAAAGTTTCTGCCCATTTACACCACATTAAGATTAAGATCCAAATTCCAAGACCGTGTTTGAGCATTTTTGAGCAACAAATGATCTATTCTAAAGTGTAAAATGTGTGCTTCAAACCAAATTTGTGGACTGCATCAGATCAAACTTCTCAATTTCTCTGTTCTCAGAAAATATTTACAAAGCAGGACATGATTTTTATTTCAGTTGAGTCAATGCAGGAGTCAGGAGAGCCCTGTGAATAACTGCAGCAGCTTCCTATGAAGATATTTCCCATAGTAGATTGAGCTGTGTCACACATCGAGAACTTGATAAATATTTTCCAGTTTAAATATGAATCATTAGCTATCATTTCTAAGCCTTCTGCTTAAATAGATATTCTTAAAATTGGCCAACATTGGCCAGGAATATCTGGCAGCTGAAATTATTTTGGGTATTAAATCTGATTCTGTACATTTAACCTGCTGTACTAAAAACTCCTCATAAACTGGGCCTCACTGACCTGAAATGTATGGAGGACTGATCCTGACCAAATTAAAAATTAAAGCAGAAATACATATATTTTCTTTTTCCTTTTCCTTAGACATGCCTTTGTTCTTTTTACATTTCCTCGTCTCTCTTTTTCCTTTACCGTATGCATTTCTCCTCCATTATGCAAATGAGGAGGGCTGCCTTCTTCTCTCCAGCTCCTCTACTATTGGTCAATAAACAGGAAGAAGGAGGATCCATGTGCAGGCCGAGGGTGTGTCCCAATTCAGGGGCTGGATCCTTCCAAGTGCGTACTTGTGGGCTGATTACATCACAGCGCGGCACGTAAGGTCTGTCAAATGCTGCCGACAAATGTGTCCTTCTTTTGCCCGATTTGAAGGATGCGTTGTGAGTATCCTTCGCGGTCCATCTTTTCCCATGATTCATTGCGGGTCAAAGCGGATTGGTCTGTGAAAAATTACACTTTCTGTGACACAAATGAACTTTTACAATGTTTTTAGTACGAGAATATAACTGTGTAGACATGAAAAATCAGCTTGATTTATCAAGACATCGCTTAATTTCAAACATGCTCCGACATGTTCGGAGTTTACCGATCCAATAGTATTTGCCGGCTTGCCTCGCCAGCAAGCTAGACCCGGTAGAGATCTGACCGGTCTATCGGCACTGAGCTCCTGCTACCAGTCATCACAGTGAACGTTAAACACAAGTGATTTCTAACAGTTTATGTTAGTGTTATTTTAATGTATTGTGTCATTTGTTCATGTAAGTCGATTTGACATTACAGGTGATATTAGAGTTAACCTGAATAAATGGATGATTTTATGTAATCCTACCGTATCGCTGGAGAGTGTGATTGAGAATAAATAAGCTTTTAAATATTCATTTTTGATGAAGAAATGTGCTATATGTGTTTATAAATCAGCTAGCATTATAATTCGTGATTCCAGGTACAGCTGAAGAGAAATACACTTTCAAATGCAAGGAAATCTCAGTAAAGAAGTGAAAAGTTTGAAAGAGCTTGTTTTAGGCATTTGAGTAGAAATATTTTAATATTTTCTGCAAATTAAGATAAATTTAAAATTTAAAAAAAGGCTTTTTTTACACTGATTTTAAGCAAGATGGGTTTTTTATTGTTGTTTAGGGACAAAGGAGCAGACGGGCCAATTTATTAAGCTCAAGGGTGAGAATGAGCACCTTTTTACTGGAGATAAAAACTCAGCCACCGTGGCTTGGAGGTACAATAACAACATTCTTTGCAGTCAGTTTCTGTCCAGTTTCAATAACTCCTATCTTTCTAACTTTCATAAATATCCATCCAGTGATTAACATTCTTCTTTTGGTTTTCCCTCTTTCCTTTTGCTTGTTTAGGACAATTCTGGAGAAGATGGGCCACCAGGGGAAGGTCACCCCCTTGCAGGCCCAAAAAAAAGTGGGACAATATGAAAAGGAAATATAAAGTATGTTCAGAAGTTCTCATGTCACACACAAATAAAAATATTTCTTAGCGTTAATATCACCTGTAATGTCAAATCGACTTACATGAACAAATGAGACAATACATTAAAATAACACTAACATAAACTGTTAGAAATCACTTGTGTTTAACGTTCACTGTGATGACTGCCAGCAGGAGCTCAGTGCCGATAGTCCAGTCAGATCTCTACCGGGTCTAGCTCGCCCCACCACCGGTAGGGCTGGCGAAGCAAGCCGGCAGTTACTACGGTGGGAGCGGAAAACTCCGAACACGTCGGAGCACGTTTGAAATTAAGTGATGTCTTGATAAATCAAGCAGATTTTTCACGTCTACACAGTTATATTCCCGCACTAAAAACATTGTAAAAGTTAATTTGTGTCACAGAAAGTGTAATTTTTCACAGTTTACTCACAGCTTTTGCCACTGTGGTCCGCCATGGCTGCCCCTGTTTGACCAAACCGCTTTGACCCGTAATGAATCATGGGAAAAGTTGGACCGCGAAGGATACTCACAACGCATCCTTCAAATCGGGCAAAAGAAGGACACATTTGTCGGCAGCATCTGACAGACCTTCCGCGCCGCGCTGTGATGTAATCGGCCCACTACTTGGAAGGATCCAGCCCCTGAATTGGGACACACCCTCGGCCTGCACATGGATCCTCCTTCTTCCTGTTTATTGACCAATAGGAGAGGAGCTGGAGAGAAGAAGGCAGCCCTCCTAATTTGCATAATGAAGCAGAAATGCATACGGTAAAGGAAAAAGAGAGACGAGGAAATGTAAAAAGAACAAAGGCATGTGTAAGGAAAAGGAAAATATATGTATTTCTGTTTTTATTTTGTCAGGATCGGTCATCCATAAGGGCATGGCGCAGAAAGACAGTTACTTCAGTTACTTGCTGCAGACTTGCCAGCTGCACCTACATGATGCCAGATACTACCGCATCCCATAGGTGGTCTACTGGACTGAGATTTGTTCTGACCCACAGTCATGTTTAAGAAACCAGTTTAAGATTATTTCTGGTGGCTTTGTGACACAGATCATTATCCTGCTGGGAGTAGCCAACAAATAGTGGGTACAATGCACTTATAAAGTTCAGCCACACTCAGGTAGGCTGTGGTGTTTAAACTACTCAGATGGTACTTATTGGCCCAAAATGTACCAAGAAAATATTCTGCATTATAGGGGAATTAAATCATTACTACAAGCCTGAATTATTGATGCTTTCAAGTTGCTTACTCCAGGCTGTGGTCTTACCATCAGAATGTTGCAGCTGAAATCAAGAATCATCAGACCATGCAGGGCTTTACCAGTCTGTTATTGTCCAAGTTTGATGAGCCTGTGGGAATTGTAGCCTCGGTTTCCCATTCTAAGCTGACAGGAGTCTTCTGCTCCTTCAAGGTTCAACGTGTGATGGTATTCTGAACACTATGTAGATTATTTGAGTTACTGTTGCCTACTGTTGTCAACCTATTTTCATCAACACAACTGCTGCTCAATGGAGATTTTCTCTTTTTCTGACCATTCTTCAAAAACAGTTCCAGTTGTTGGTGAAAATCCCAGTAGATCAGCAGTCTCTGAAAAACTCAGACCATCCCGCCTGGCACCAACAACCAGGCCACGTTCAAAGTCACTTAAAAATCCCCTTTTCTACCCCATTCTTATGCTGGATTTAAACTTCAGCATTAAGATGATGCCTGTTTTGCTATTTGTTTCAAAAAGCAAATAAAAAGGTGTACCAAATAAATTGCTGATCTCTATCCTTGTATGAATTCTCAAAAAAGTAACATTTGGTTATTTTCAAACTACCCTTGTAAAATAATATTTTCCAATTTTGATAAAAAACAAAACAAAACACTGTAACCATACCTGTGGTACCGGCAAACACGTCACTCTGCGCCGTCTCGTCTGAGATGATGGCAGCTGAGGCAGCGTCGCTTGTTGGCGCACGATCAAAGGTCAACGTGCTAGAGGTAGCAAACTGTCCTGACGGGGACACTGTGACTGTTAGAAAAAGGCACACATGACACAATAGTTTCCAGGACATTTCATACTTCACAATAACTCAAGTGCAAAACTCCTGGAAAGATCTCAAAGGTCCCTCACACTGCAGTGTGGTAACTATAAATGTATGACCATTTACACAATATTTAATGGACACCATGCAAGATCAGTGATCTGCTCAGAATGTGTCAAGAATAAGTTGCAGGAACAGAAAAATATGGATGCTTTTTTTTCTTTCTTGCAGCCCTACCAGGGCTGCTTGTTTCCTTTGTTTCCAGAAACAAAGATTTGAGAGAGAACAGAGTATATTTGAAAAAATGCAGAAGTTTTGAGTGCAAGCCTTACTAAGTTTGAGTACACGCAGAATGAAATCCTGCTCTCAAATTGAAAATATGTGCTCTTGATTTTTGGCAGTAAATTTCCCCCATAGATAAGAGCTATGTTGCTTGGGCTCAAATCATAAACCATACATCAGTTAAAAGTTAATTTATTCTGAGCCATTAATCACACATGAAAGGTTATTCCTGCGACATACATGTTGTCCCTGGAGTCAGTTGGATGTTCTTTAGGGGGCTGAGATCCTTCTTGACTGGTACAACTGGAAGCTCATTGTCCTTCTTCCGTCTCTTGTAAGGGACAAAGAGGCGGACAGGGCCGGTCTGGACAAAAAAAGCATCCATCAGCATTCGTGCATTAAATGAGTGCTGATGAGATTCTTGAGACAAACACCATTTTAGAAGATTTGGTTTCTTTCTTGCTTCAAACTGCATTTTTGAATAAAACATTCAATGTGACTTCTAGTCTTGTCTGAACCAGTTAAACGGTTCATGCCTCAGCAACTGGAGTGTAGCAATAATAAGACATTTATATTTGTATGGCTTTTTACTACAGTCTTTGTTAAAAAAAAACATCTTACAAAATTTTATTTAAAGTACAGCGACTGCTTGCTAAGAGCTAAAAAATTATTATTTTAGCCGTCTTGAAGCCATTCCCATGCTAGGAATTATGTATTTTTTTATTAATTTCTTCCGCTTACTGATTGACACAGTGTCTGTTGCCGGACCCTTCTCCTGTTCTGCTGCATGCAACGCTTGCCTGCAGACACTGTATCTGGCGGAGCTCCTCTAGATGGCGGGAGCATGTCAGAAACGTGTGATCTTATAATTGTAATGGGATTTCTTTGAGGAGCTATGTCGTTTGTCTACCTTTCCACCTTGTCTTTAAAAAATCCATCATAATGTTAGCAGATTACATCCAATATTGAGGCGAAAACAGTTTTTAAAATAAAAATCTCCTTCCTGTATAATTTTATACTTAAATTTGTCTTTGATCAATAAATGTGCATATACAAAATAAAAATTACAGGTGAACTGTTCAATTTTCACAAGCAACACATTTAAGCATATAAGATAATCATTCACAAACACATCTCCTCTACACAGAGATAGCACCTCTGGAATAATACTACTTTACAGAAATAAACATTTCTTTCTCAGGCATTGGTTTGATCGAAGCATTTTTATGGATTGACAATCAATAAGCCATAATGTGCGCTTTGTGCTGCAGTACAGTTTTCTCTCATTTCAGCTTCGCTAAGGCGTATGTTCTGGTACTACAAGCTGTTCCTATTGGTTCTGTGTTCCTACAGACGTCTGCTGTCAGATTGATGGTTCTTAGATTAGGCCAGTCAACACCTTATGTAGCAAAATGCATTTTTCTTTATCCAATAGGTGAAGGGTCATTTGTTTGTGAAGGGAATTGTAACAAAGCCCCATGTGAGCACTGGCTAGATCCGGTTTGTTAGGGATATCCCCTGATTTTTTATCAGCTGTTATGAAGATAATTGATCATCATTATTTAAAGCAATAATGCTGTTTTAAGAATTAATTACACAAAACATCCAGTTATCAAAGTAAATGCCTGAAACCTATTGAGCGATATACAACTGCATGACAGCACTATTTGGCTTAGTGTGTGTGCTTCTAGCTTTGAGGAGGCTTCATTACCTGGAGCTTGGTAACCCTAAAAGTGATTGCCTTCACTTGCTTCTATCTTGTTTTTATCCCAGCCAATATAAAAAAAGCATGAGGTAGGTTGTAAGTACTCCAATCAGCAAATATATACGTATCTTCAAAATACCAGCCAAAACAGAAAGCTCTTCAGCAATTATGAGAAGAGTTTGTTTTCTGTAATGCCAATAATAATTGTTCATTGGATTATTGAGAAGGTATCAGTACTTTTGGACATATAAATTTCCATTTAAAGAAATTAATATAAATAAAAACCTTTTTTTTTCTTTTATATTTTCCACATTTTCTGAGAGATACTAGTGTCGTTTTCTACCAGAAACAAACTTCTTGGCTAAATGAAAATGATGTTTTATTTAAATCTGCCAGAGGTAATAATAATTTATACAATATCAGTGGATCTAATATAAAAACAAGCAGAAAACAGGTGCCTCCTCCAGTAATCTGCTAGATGCAGTGTCTCCAGATGGGCCCCTCTCAAACGTTCCTGATAAAGTACTACCTTCACTACCAGGGCCTTTACTGGTGTAAATTTCTACCCTGGTCATTTGTTTTTAACCCAGGTAAATGGGGATGGAGATACAGGGTGGGGGTTAATAATGGCCCCAGAAAAAGGTTTCCTAAAGTGGGAACACATCTAAGGGTGTGCACACTTAGGCAACCTTCCTACTGAAACGTTTTTTATTTTTCCCCAACGACACAGGCAACAGGTTAAAAGTAAGTAGAATCTTTACATCATAGGGACAGAAAAACAATAATCACTTACCATGGTGATACTTTCTGGTGACAGAGAGTCCCCATCCTTTGGTGACTATAAAAAAAAGCATTGCATACTGATAAATACATCTGCATAAGAAAATCCTTATTCTGCCACTTGAACATGTGATATAACAGTTGAGCCCACCCAGCTTTTTGTAAGAACTTTGGATAAATAAAGATTTAATTATTTGATTCTCATGATTATGATTATGATTATGTGTTAGGGGTATAACAATACGTCCAGCTCACGAGACGAGATTGAAAGACACTCACCTGACACTAATTTCACAAGACTGGGGAAGCTAAGAACACTCTTTTTGTTTGTTTACTCAAATTGTGTTACAAATGTCAACCAGTGTTTTAAAGAATGGTTTAACAGTGTAGAGTTACCCAGCTCAAAACCAACCACTAGTATTGGTTAAACCCATTTAGGGGCAGTGTGGAGCAGCATAGATGGTGTGCAATCAGCAAAACGTACGAAGAAGAAGACAATGACAGAAACGGTGGAACTTCTCCATCTACATGCCGCGTTGTATTTAATAGCCACATAAACGACATCACTCTACTACATCCATCTACTTTCTTTCTGAGAATGTAGATTATCAAAGTGAAGTGTTCCCACCCATCACCATGTTTGTTGTTGTCTGAAACTAGCCTTTGAATTATAACTGAGAACTGTCTTCTAGTTGCTACATTGAAAAACAGACATGCCAGCTTAACGCATTGAAAGCATGAGGTCTGTGACACTTTGCAACATTAGAAACAGGCAACCCTATTTACTTGTGAAAAGGGGAGCATAAATTGACCTTAGGGGCAACTTAGAGAGACAAGTTAATCTAACACTGATGTTTTTGGACTTCAGGGTGATGTCGAAGTACCTGAAGAGAAACCACGCATGCACAGTGAAGCATGCCGATTTCATGCAAAAACACCCCAGAGAGGTTTTTTCCTGCAAAGCAACAAAGCAAATCACTTTTACATCATACAGACCCAATTTGATAGATTTTTAACCAGAGGTTAACAAATGCAGTCCAGAGTAAATAAGAACTGTGAAATAACCCTGTATATTTTAGATGTGTTCCTGTACCAACACAGCATATTCAGCCTTAAATAGCTTCTTAGCTTGTCATTAGGTTTTGCAGGAACATGCTAATGACTCAATCATTGGATTCAGATGTGCTGAACTAGGGGTAAATCTACAGCATGCAGGACACCGGCCAGTTGCAGTTTTTTCACAGTGCTTACAAATCATTCTTATCTTGCTGATTACTCTGTCACTGTTTATTTTTTTCTACTGAATGCACAAATTTCTGCCACACAAGTGATTTAAAAGTGTTTAGGGCATTTTCAATGTTTAGGTAACAAGTGTTGTCGGTCAGCTCAATAAGAAGTCATTGTTCGCGGGACAGTTCAAGAACTACTTCCTGTCTTAGTCCATAATAGGAGTCTCAGGCATAGATAGAGGAGTGCAGACATCCCTTTCACAAAGTCTTCTGATGTTTAATATTATGACATGAGATTTTGTTACACCTCGCTTTGTATATTAGTTACATGTATTATTAAACCTCTATATGACGTCTATATAACATCTATATTTAAAACGCTAACAGCTTTAGCCATCTAGAGAGTTGAACATTTCTACAGAGCTCTTACAAATGTTTTTTTGCCTCACTGAGGCAGTGCAGTTTCAGATTTTAGTTTAGATTTAGGCATATAGAAAATATGAAAACCTTAGTTGGCCAGGAAGCTGTAGTCTATGCCATTTACCCTATTCCATTAGTATTCCTCTAGTCTATGAATGTTTTCCTTGATGATGGAATGTCTTGAACCTTACAGGCCAACTAAGACCAGTCTTGCTCACTCACATGTGTCAGGTCATCACAGCAGGCTGCACAGGTACAAGAAGCAGCATGAGGGTTCAGGATATGTTCCTAAAAGCACACAAACACACACAAGTTTAAATACAGAGCAGGCAGAAACATTTTCCAGCTTTCTGTTTAGAATCAGCAGACCTGCACGACAATGGAGAACACTCGAATGCTTTGTTCAACATGAAACCATTCAGCACAGTTGTAGTCCTATAATCTAGCACTTTCACTGTTGAATACCTGTATGAGGCAGAGCAAAGGTCTGCCAGCATATCTGATGCTCCTCTTCCAGTCTTTGCTGCTCGCTCGTCCTGCTAAAGCTTCAAACTCTGTCGGAGTGAACCACTGATGGTTGTGTTTGATGCAGCGACCTTTTCCCCCTGAACAAAACACAACAATGTTAGAGAGGAAACTCAGCTAACTCACACAAAGCCTCTACTGAAACACAAAACCAATGTTTTGGTGCTTTGACAACTAACAAAAGATGCGAAACCCTCTCAAAGAATCGTCACCTGATCCCAGTCGATTCTTGTAAAGGACTCCGCTTGTATTCCTGCAGCGGACCGGCAGCTCGTTGTTGTACACGGAGGGGTCCCAGTTGTATTTGGAGTAGGAGTCTTTGTCCTGCAGCGGAGTCAAAGGAGTGGGTGGAGTCTGCGGGCCTGGAAGACGCACATAGAGGGTTACAGATTATCTGTGATCATGGTGATAAAATCAACAAAGCAAAAGCGACATGTTCCCAGGACCACAACATGCACATACCTGATGTGATGGTGGCTGCAGATTTGAGGCCTGCTGCTTCTACGATGCTGCCATCAGTGTGAACCACAATCAGGGTGGCCTTCTGGGTACCGAGACCTTCACCCAGTTGGAGAGTAGTTCTGCCACTCTGTAAACATGCAAACACTGCATAGTGTCAGATATGGAAATGATCAAGTGCTACAAGTGGTACAGTAAAATAAATAAACCATTAAAATATTATTTATAGATGTCTAAATAAAATAAAAATTGAAATAAAAATATGTAACTATATATAAAAGCATGAAAGTGTTCATAATTATTTCCATGTGTCGATAATTTGCTAAATACATATTTAAATGATTAAATGTAACATTTTATGTTATTTAAGTTTTTGTTTTAATCATTAAAATGGTTCTGCAGTGAACTACAGTGTAATTGAAACTGTCACTGCAGCCCGATAATAATGACACCCCCACCCGAGACTTTCAACCAGATGAAGCTAAAACTATGCCACTTCTGGAGTTCTGGATAGATCATATTTACAGACAAAGAAGGTTTTTCCATCTAAAATGTTAATTATGGTCTAAAGACTGCTCTGAGTGAGTTGCTCTATCAGCAAATGACAAGTTATAGAGTCTGTATACTCCAGTTAATGATTACTAGATTACTAAATTAGTTGACAAATATTTCAATAATCAATTAATTAATCTGATTCATTGTTTCAGCCCTAAAACAATTACTCTAGTGAACGGTTCAGTTGTTTTCAGATTTGGTGTTAAGGAACTGGTGTAATATAAGCTATTAATATCCACCATGATTAAAGTTTTTTAAAGTTAAAAGGGGTAAACAGACTTTTTTGAGGAATTTCTAGACACATTGTTTTTCACAGTCTCACAACAATATTTATGGAAAAACAATCTATGTGGAAGTGGATTTTGAAACAGCTATTTTTTCATAAAGTAAGCCTGAAGACAAACATAAAATACATAGAGAGATTGACCACATGAGCAAATTTGATCATTGAGGTGTGTTATTTACCAGTACATGTTCTGGAAGGCTTCCTGACGTGGCAACTGTGGTGGTGAAAACATTGTCCTCTGCTTGAACATCCGCCACTGTCACTGCAGTTACCTCTGATCAGCCACAAAAGATACAAATCGTTAAGGTCCAAGAAAAATGACAGCAAATTAGCTCTATTACAAAGATAGGATTATGACCCGAGAATAGAGTCAAACCAGCAGTACATCTGTTTCACAGCTGAAAATATGGGACATAATAAAAACCTGTATTACCATGTAAACAATAATAGATATCCTTTACAGGAATTTAAGATTGCTACACATCTAAAAGAAAGTTGTGAGAGGACCATTTTAGGTCAAGCATTGATATCAACGATTTGAACTAGTAAAACATAGATGTATGTGGTCAAGAAGATAAAAGTAATGTCCAGTCGGTTTGGTCCATATGACAGCAGCATTAAATTCAGAAATCTATTCTTAATCAAGACTGAAACTGTCATCAAACAATAAAATAGGAACTTTTAATTGCATGTGTGTGTGTGTGTTACAATGGTGTGAAGGGTGCCTTATCATACGATCCTGACATGTTTGAGTTTTGATTTTCTTTTGTATTTTTGACCATTTCTGGACAGTTTCCTTTACTCTTAAGATCTAACCTTCTTTATTTATTTTCCTTACCCGTCTTTATTGTTTTGTGATTTTCTTAGTAGTTCATTATTTTGTGTTTTATTGTTCCTTCCTTATCTATAGTTATTTCCTGTTAGATGTCTGTTAGATTCTTCCTTATGTTTCTGTCTGCTCTATTCATGCTCCACCCTCAGTTCCACCCTCAGCAAATCTACTGGATTCTGCACCCATTTAAGCTCTCTGTTGGCTTTTGTTCTTCACTGTATTCTTCTGTTTGTCTACCTGCTTCATGTCCATTTCTGCCTCATTTGCCATTACTTTCCATGCCCATTGCTGCCTGTTACTCTGCCCATGCTCGATGTCCTGTTCGACCTGTGCAACTGTTATAAGTCTTCATTTATTTTCATTATTAGAGAATTCTTTTTTACCTGAGTCAAGCTCGTCATTGGGGTCCTTCACAAACCACAACATGACACTCGGTGTCTAAGAGCAGGACAGTGCATATAGCTTTGGCCTCTGAAAGCCAGATCAGCCCCAGGTAGACAGAAACTAAATGACTCAGAAGAACCGAAGGAGGGTGCAGTGCCTGGTGAAACAGCCCCCCGGGAGACCAAGAGGAAGGAATCCCAACCAGAGCCTAACCCAGTCCCCAGGGGACACAGCCCACACAGCAAATCCTCAAGAACCATAGGCTGCCAGTCAGGAACCACCATGATGCAAGATGGCCAAAGACCCTGTACAAACAACACCACAACAAGGGGGGCGGCCACCCTGCCCCCACCCCCCTTCCATGTCTCTGATGTATGCATGTTTATCTGTGTTAATGTGAAATGTTGCTATGAATGAAGGTGTATATGTCTAAAATGCATTAAAATTGGGTTGCAATTGTAGTGTTGGTGACCACTGATTGCCAACAGTGGAGTCTCCCCCACCCCAACCTTAAAGCCTTATGTGTGTGTATTGCATTAACATTGCGGTGCAGGGTGGGGCTAAGCATTGCAATGGAGAACTGTATGGTAAACCCCATTCCTGCAAGGATTGTCATTCTACAACCCAAGACCAGGGCTGTACAGCGTGGCAAAAATGCCACACATGCGATGAAAAAAGCAGGGCGATAAATTATTTTGCACACTTAATACTTGTGCGACAGCTTTGCAAGCCACTTTTTTTACCTAACTGTAAGACAGCCGCCACAGATGAGGCGATGGAACGTCACATGGCTACATAATAGTTGTAGTCTACTGTGATAACAAATTGTGACCATATCAGTGTAGACATCCTTCAACCTACAACAATTCCCACAGTTACTGTGTGTTTGCTGCCAGTATGTCCTTGCTGGAGCAATATTTTAAACCTTTAAACAGAAAGCAAACAAGCCCATTAGGAAGAAACAAATACAAACTGGAACACATTAAGGTACATCTGACAAGAAAGGAAAAGTTTATAGTTACAACAGCAAGTGGAAAAAGGACTTTCTGTTGCGGATTTACGATGCTAACGCACAACTTTTATTTTGTCAATACTGCACAGAAAAACTGAAATAGATGATCAGACATCACACTGGGAAACAAGAAATTTCAAAGAGGGAATGTTCAAAAACACCACACATCATACCGACATATTCAGGCCAAGGATGCATTCATCTTAAAGCAACAACCAGTGTGCTTGCACTGTCATCCACTCTCTAAAGACTGGAGACCAGAGCAGATGAGGATGCTCTCTGATTTGGCTTATGGCATCGCAAAAGAAGAGCTACCTTTCACCAACGTACCCCTTTGCAAAAAGTATGGAGCACTCCATCCTACAACCACCACGTCCGATGTGGGGAGATGATTTTGACTATCATGGATGAAGTGGAATCCAGTCTGCATGAAGAAATCAGATGAGCCCACCATATTGACGAGGATACAGATGCTTCCAATAAGGAAGTTAGGCACAAGCTAGTTAGGTAGACAGATCCTATTTTTGTTTTGTTGGCAAGAACTTTAATTCCATCACTGTATCCATCCTGATCTTTGTAGCAGAAGTTTTTTCCAGCAGCTTTGAGTCTTTCCAATTATGGCATGGCTTCTCGACTTTTGAAATTTTTCTTATGGCAATCCGAGTCAAAATCTCAAAACTCCCTTGTTTATTTGAATGTTTTATACACTTGGCAGACATATTGGATTTTGAATCTGGTATTGGTGAGGACCCAATCAGAAGTCTGACTTCAGGGGACATTGTAGTTGGGTTTTTAGACTGGGACTCAGACTTTGCTACTTCTGAGTACAAATTCAATGCACTATAAGTGTCACTACTTCTCTTCATACAGGACGGGCGTCAGAAGTTTACATATATTCACCTTAGGTATAAATGTTGTACTAAATTTTTTTCCCAGGGTGAAATGATGATGCAACAACTCAATGCTCACCTTCTACAGATGATCCATTTTGCCCTGTCTCTCAGTGTTTAGCCCTGTCTCTCCTAGACATACGGTACATAACTGTATGTGCTCTCTTTCATCCTCTAGACTTGAAAACTGGCTCAGAGTTCATCTGCTTAGCTGTCTTTCTGTCCTAGATGAAGCCTCTAAAGGAGCTGTAACCATTATGTTTCACTTTTCTTTTCTATAGAAAGTACTCCTGGATCAGTACTTCTGTGTTCTTTTTGTGTCTCTGCTCTAGGGTTGCCAACTCCTTGATAAATAAATAAGGAACATCTTTTGGTAGGGCTATCCTACCCCACTGTCTGCACCTCTACCGGCCTGGTGATTTTTTTTCACCCTTTTTCTTTGTGTGAAATGACTTTGGAAACATTGGACTCGAACCAAAGTTTAATTCGATGCATGTTTTGACTGATACAAATATCCATGGAAAAACAATTATTCAGCAATTTATAAAATAATTTATTATTTTTGCAAAATAAAATTACTAGACAAAAACAAATATCCTTCTAAAATAAATAAACCACTATTGAAAAACCTCCATCCTGCTTAACTTAAAACAATATAAAAAAGCATAACAGTATAATGCAAAACATTTTTGTAATAGTGCATTTAGTGCAAACAAAAAGTCTGTAGAAAAGATGTAAACATAAACACTTGTGCCTTAAAGGCCATGACTGTACAGTTGTGGTGAAAAACATATTGAACTAGTGAACTAAAAACTGCAGTGCTGAATTATGTGGAAACAACCTATTTTTTCCATTTATATTTCATTTTGCTTTTCAGGACTACCGAGTAAAACTCTGAGCAGGACATTTCATTAATTAGACTGACAATTAGCTCACTTCTCATTAATTCTGTAGAACATTTGTTCCTCACATCAGTCCCCTTATTTTTCATGATGGAGAAAATATTTTCTACAAACCCACTAGAAGAAGGGATGCTGAGGACAAAGGGTACAATAGCCTGGATGTTGGGGATGTCAGCTGTCTGAAGAACTTGCATCCACCTCTCTGCTGTTCCACTGGACTGACACTTCGCCTTTTCCCCGAGAGACTGTAGTGAGGGACTCTAGTAGGCAGTTTGCAGGAACACATTCCTCATAAAGCTCATCCATGGACAGGTTTAACCTATCTATCTCTCTCTATCTATCTATCTATCTATCTATCTCTCCATCTATCTCTCTATCTCTCTATCTATCTCTCTATCCATCCATCCATCCATCCATCCATGATGAGAACACAGTTGCACAAAAATTGGCACAGCTTCGCCGAAACACATTGTTTGAGCTTTCACGGTGCCCGTAGATTTCCTGCGGCGGAAGCACGGCGCGCTGGTTACGAGCGCTGAACAAGCACGCGCCTTTTTTGTCGCGTAAGCGGCGAGGAGACGCTGGGGAAACCGTATCTGATGGGGAAACGCGAATCGACGTCTGTATCTATCCTTAGCAACGGTACCTGCTGGCCAATGAGATGAGCCGAAATATTCTGTCAGCTCATTGGTTACAGAGCAGGATATGGCTGGTAATGAATTTACCGTAATGTTAAATATAATCATTTATTACTTCTATTGACATTTTAGTGAAGATTTTTGATCCACCTAATAATACGGGACTACGTGCGTCCCGTTTCAGCTCAATACGGGATGCGAACTTTTTATTCTAAATATGGGACGATTCCGTTTTTCAAGGGACGGTTGGCAACTCTACTCTGCTCTCTCAAACCCGTGTCAGAGCCTCACACTGAGCCTGGTTCTGGTTCTGCTAAAGGTTAAAGGCAGTTTTCCTCTCCACTGTCTCTACATGCTCATCCAGGAGGAGGGAATGCTGCAAGTCACTGACTGGATGCAATCTGCTGGGTTTTCTTAGATAGAAAAACTTTTTATCCCATTTGAATAAATAACTGAATCCGACTGCACTGTTTGATAGTTGGGATTAATTGGAATGTATGTACCTAACTTGAAATCTTTACGATTCGATTGAATTGACTTTGTAAAGTGCCTTGAGATGACGTGTTGTGAATTGGCGCTATAGAAATAAAACAGAATTGAAATAAAACACAGAATTGAATTTGTCTCATTTTGTAAAGTGAAATGTTTGTTTGTTTTGTATGTCTACACTGCTACTGAAGAATCTTCCATAATTTATTTCCTAAACTGACATTTTCTCGAAGCTGTGGAGTTACATTGATGAGTAATCTTACCGGAGACTGTAAGAACATTGGCTAAATTAGTGTGACTCCGACATTATTTTTGGCATATATTTGAATGAAGTTGCGTCCTGATGTGAACCACAACCTTTCGGTAGTTCTTTTAAAATTCAGGATACTGCTAAGATGCTTTCTGTGGTTTATGTGAGATATACCAACAATAATTCATACATTCGTTAGGCTTCTTATGCTAACTAACCCCAACCTCCTGTTTAACGCCCGACTGAACAGCCATGGCCTTCTGTTGCTGCCTACCTGCGAATGCCGCCTCGGCCTCGTCTGAGTTCGGGAGGGGCTCGGCTCTCATGACGATGTTTCCCGGTTCCGCCATCACAGCCATCGTAGCGACTTCGGCCTCCGACTCCGTCTCCGAGCCCACTCCCTCCACCGGCGACCCATCGATGGGCGGTTCATCCAGCCCGAGTGCCTTCGTGGCCGAGGCTGCCTCGTCCATTCTTCAGCGGAACGACAAGAACCGAGTAGGGCCGAGCGGCCGCGGAACAAAGAGGTAGATCCGAGCTTTGCAAAAAACGATGCAAAAGCTACGAAACACGTCAACTATATTCACTGAAATGAACTCTATTTACCCGAAACTCGCGGATAATATTATGTTAGAGAAGGTAACCCGGCAAAATAAAGGGCGATCGTAATTTCTTTTTATTAGAAATCTACGGCAAGCGATAAACCGGAAAATGCCGAAAGAATACGAGTTGACCCGATGGGACACTGGCCAATAATGACGATTTTCTATGCGCATTTCCTTCAGCAATAACGGAACTCATTAAACTTGATTTTTGACCATTTTTAGCTTAAACATGAAACCACAACGATTTAAGGTCTACTCTAAGCTGAAGTTCGGCACCACTAAAGGAAGTAAATAAATAAATACACGTTTCGACTGATTTATTTTAGGGTTCTATATATACAGGGGTTGGACAATGAAACTGAAACACCTGTCATTTTAGTGTGGGAGGTTTCATGGCTAAATTGGACCAGCCTGGTAGCCAGTCTTCATTGATTGCACATTGCACCAGTAAGAGCAGAGTGTGAAGGTTCAATTAGCAGGGTAAGAGCACAGTTTTGCTCAAAATATTGAAATGCACACAACATTATGGGTGACATACCAGAGTTCAAAAGAGGACAAATTGTTGGTGCACGTCTTGCTGGCACATCTGAGACCAAGACAGCAAGTCTTTGTGATGTATCAAGAGCCACGGTATCCAGGGTAATGTCAGCATACCACCAAGAAGGACGGACCACATCCAACAGGATTAACTGTGGACGCAAGAGGAAGCTGTCTGAAAGGGATGTTCGGGTGCTAACCTGGATTGTATCCAAAAAACATAAAACCACGGCTGCCCAAATCATGGCAGAATTAAATGTGCACCTCAACTCTCCTGTTTCCACCAGAACTGTCTGTCGGGAGCTCCACAGGGTCAATATACAGGTCCTTCTCAAAAAATTAGCATATTGTGATAAAGTTAATTATTTTCCATAATGTCATGATGAAAATTTAACATTCATATATTTTAGATTCATTGCACACTAACTGAAATATTTCAGGTCTTTTATTGTCTTAATATGGATGATTTTGGCATACAGCTCATGAAAACCCAAAATTCCTATCTCACAAAATTAGCATATCATTAAAAGGGTCTCTAAACGAGCTATGAACCTAATCATCTGAATCAACGAGTTAACTCTAAACACCTGCAAAAGATTCCTGAGGCCTTTAAAACTCCCAGCCTGGTTCATCACTCAAAACCCCAATCATGGGTAAGACTGCCGACCTGACTGCTGTCCAGAAGGCCACTATCGACACCCTCAAGCAAGAGGGTAAGACACAGAAAGAAATTTCTGAATGAATAGGCTGTTCCCAGAGTGCTGTATCAAGGCACTTCAGTGGGAAGTCTGTGGGAAGGAAAAAGTGTGGCAGAAAACGCTGCACAACGAGAAGAGGTGACCGGACCCTGAGGAAGATTGTGGAGAAGGGCCGATTCCAGACCTTGGGGGACCTGCGGAAGCAGTGGACCGAGTCCGGAGTAGAAACATCCAGAGCCACCGTGCACAGGCGTGTGCAGGAAATGGGCTACAGGTGCCGCATTCCCCAGGTCAAGCCACTTTTGAACCAGAAACAGCGGCAGAAGCGCCTGACCTGGGCTACAGAGAAGCAGCACTGGACTGTGGCTCAGTGGTCCAAAGTACTTTTTTCGGATGAAAGCAAATTCTGCATGTCATTCGGAAATCAAGGTGCCAAAGTCTGGAGGAAGACTGGGGAGAAGGAAATGCCAGAAGTCCAGTGTCAAGTACCCACAGTCAGCGATGGTCTGGGGTGCCGTGTCAGCTGCTGGTGTTGGTCCACTGTGTTTTATCAAGGGCAGGGTCAATGCAGCTAGCTATCAGGAGATTTTGGAGCACTTCATGCTTCCATCTGCTGAAAAGCTTTATGGAGATGAAGATTTCATTTTTCAGCACGACCTGGCACCTGCTCACAGTGCCAAAACCACTGGTAAATGGTTTACTGACCGTGGTATCACTGTGCTCAATTGGCCTGCCAACTCTCCTGACCTGAACCCCATAGAGAATCTGTGGGATATTGTGAAGAGAACGTTGAGAGACTCAAGACCCAACACTCTGGGTTGGGATAGCTAAAGGCCGCTATCGAAGCATCCTGGGCCTCCATAAGACCTCAGCAGTGCCACAGGCTGATTGCCTCCATGCCACGCCGCATTGAAGCAGTCATTTCTGCAAAAGGATTCCCAACCAAGTATTGAGTGCATAACTGTACATGATTATTTGAAGGTTGACGTTTTTTGTATTAAAAACACTTTTCTTTTATTAGTCGGATGAAATATGCTAATTTTGTGAGATAGGAATTTTGGGTTTTCATGAGCTGTATGCCAAAATCATCTGTATTAAGACAATAAAAGACCTGAAATATTTCAGTTAGTGTGCAATGAATCTAAAATATATGAATATTAAATTTTCATCATTACATTATAGAAAATAATGAACTTCATCACAATATGCAAATTTTTTGAGAAGGACCTGTACACGGCCGGGCTGCAATAGCCACACCTTTGGTCACTCATGCCAAGGCCAAACGTCGGTTTCAATGGTGCAAGGAGCGCAAATCTTGGGCTGTGGACAATGTGAAACATGTATTGTTCTCTGATGAGTCCACCTTTACTGTTTTCCCCACATCCGGGAGAGTTACGGTGTGGAGAAGCCCCAAAGAAGCGTACCACCCAGACTGTTGCATGCCCAGAGTGAAGCATGGGGGTGGATCAGTGATGGTTTGGGCTGCCATATCATGGCATTCCCTTGGCCCAATACTTGTGCTAGATGGGCGCTTCACTGCCATGGACTACCGAACCATTCTTGAGGACCATGTGCATCCAATGGTTCAAACATTGTATCCTGAAGGCGGTGCCGTGTATCAGGATGACAATGCACCTATACACACAGCAAGACTGGTGAAAGATTGGTTTGATGAACATGAAAGTGAAGTTGAACATCTCCCATGGCCTGCACAGTCACCAGATCTAAATATTATTGAGCCACTTTGGGGTGTTTTGGAGGAGCGAGTCAGGAAACGTTTTCCTCCACCAGTATCACGTAGTGACCTGGCCACTATCCTGCAAGAAGAATGGCTTAAAATCCCTCTGACCACTGTGCAGGACTTGTATATGTCATTCCCAAGACGAATTGACGCTGTATTGGCCACAAAAGGAGGCCCTACACCATACTAATAAATTATTGTGGTCTAAAATCAGCTGTTTCAGTTTCATTGTCCAACCCCTGTATGTGTATATATATATTCAATTCAATTCAATTCAAAGATACTTTATTGATCCCTGAGGGGAAATTGGAATTCCAGTACAACCCATCCGGGGGACGGGTCACCGAGGCTTTGCTGCCCGCTCATATATATATATATATATATATATATATATATATTTTTTTTTTTTCAGTAAATTTCCTAAACAGTAAGACATGGCAACAGATACTTATCCAGATCTAATGTGTTCATAACAATAATTATTGTTAAAAAATGTGATGGTTTTGATGTTAAGATCTTTTATTCTTTGTAATTATACAGAATTACAGTTGCATTGCTTTGTGTGCTAGTTGAACCTAGTATGACCTCATATGCAGAGGTTTTCTTGCAGAAGCGTGTGGCCAAAGACGCTGACGTTCAGTTGTTACCTGTTTAATGTTATCTCGCCCAAGCTCTGACAAAGAACTCTTTAACTGTAGTCTCTGGGAAAATGAATATTGTGTGCACCTTGAGGGGGAGACATGCAGCTAAATAGAGACACATGCTCTGTATTAGTGAGTTGAACTGGGGTGGTACTGGTGAGACTGTACCTGCTATGTGGTGTCTGTTGAACTCCTAGTGTAAGTGAAATGGCCTGTTTTATTCTAAGAAGTTGAGTTTTCTTTCTCTTTCAGTAAGTAAAGGTGAATATTAGAATTTTACCAACAATTATGAAAATATATTTACATCATCAGAATACAATTAAACCAAACTATTTTCAGTAGAACTCCCAGAACCATGCTTAAAAGACCCGTTCTCACCACCAACTTTACAAGTGAACCTGTTTTTTATTTTTGTATTATAAATACATGGATATAAATGGGTCAGTTTCTAAAACAGCAGACTGGAACTTTGACCTCCCCTCAATGTCCAACTATTCATTTAATTAAACAACAAATATGATAAATTGGAACAGATTTGAATATTTTATGTTAATTTTCTGAATATAACTAAACGATCTGCAAGTGAACAGTGAGTAAATACTGTTCTTAATTTTAATAAAGAAACAAGCTTTTTCTGTAAACTCAGTGTGATAAGTTTTGCTTATTTATGGCAAAACGTAAAACAAAAAAACACGACGGTAGTTTTTTTTTTTTCCCATGAGCAAAGTGTTCAGGTGCCTAATGGGATGTTGGCAATCATTATGGGAGTTATGTAAATAACAACACTCAAATATATTATTCTAATTAAGACAATAAATAATAATACAAAAACAGGCAATAACTATCATACAGAAGCCGAAAGCGGTCACTCATGTATTATGTATGTAATAGCATTGCCTGTGGTGAGATGCTTTGTTCCCGAGTTTAAAAATCTGTATTTCTGTCTTCTATTCAGTTTAATCATTCAGAATCTCGGCGTTTCTGTATGAATGGACGGGCAAGGATGTTGCATTCAGGAAACATTCGTAAACTACAAAAAAAAAAAACTATATTAAATTGGCTACAACAAATATATCTGTTCCAATCAGAAAACTTCATCGTAGTCTTGCTCAAAAATAGCAAAATAAAATGATCAAAACAACCAACCAAAACAGTTTTTGATTTGTACCATAACCAGCAAAGAGGCTGGAATTCACTGGAGCATTTTTGTATTTAAATAGAATGGAGGAGAATATAATATGCATATTAGACATTAGAAAAATAAAATACCATCTGTAGCACATACTATAATAAATACATGATCAATTAAAGCATCTTCTGACATGTCAAACATCAAAGGTTGTTACTCATCAGGCCTACTGAGCAGATAGAAAAGGATATTTTAAAATGCTGTATTCTTTTAAATCTGTGCTTCAAACGTTTTTGGCATGTAACACTGTTTAGTCCTCTCATTTAAAAGGGCTAAGTAGCAGTACTTTTTATAGGTAAAAAGGAGTAAAACGTGGAGGCTTTCAATTAGCTACAATATTTCCTGCTTTGTTAAGATGCTGAAGGAATAAATTGAACAGAATGCAAACAACACTGAACTTTAAACAACTATAACTTTATAAGCTTCATAACATCTTCTTATTGCTGAATTCATCATCTTTTCATGACAAAACTACTTTTGGTATCCCAAGATAGTAAGATAATTATCCCACAATCATTACAAGACTATTTTTGTAATATAACTGTTGAAAAATCTGGCGGGAATGGCCAACGACGGCTTCCGTATGATCAGGTTGGTCAGATCTTAACTTTCAAAGCGACACATTATAAACATTTCATGCAGGTACCAACATTAAGTGTTGATTGAATGTACATTTGTTTGGACAGTCATTCCATCAATTCCTCTATGCATTCTTTCATAACAATATGAAGACAAAATTATTATTTGTAGTTGGTGCACAGCTTCCTGTTATGAAACATAATTTAGGATAAAATATGTTGATCCGGATTCGATCGATCCTTTCTCAGATCGGACAGATGCTGGAGGATCATAAAGTTTTGCTGCTCTGATTGTATCCCATGCTCGTGTGCTGTTGCTGTTATCACTTTGCCACACACGTTCAGTAATCTGGACTAACTCTTCCCCCTACCCTCCTCTCATGGCTTATGGGTATGGTTCCATGACCAGCACTATATAAATTCAGTCCATTTACTGCCTCCTGATGTGGATCAGAGGCATGACAGCGATAGGCCAACTTCAACTCCCCATTCTGTGTAGATGCCTCTCAGCTGATCACGAGGCGTAAAAGTCATACAGATCCCAGACTGAAAGTCTGATCTAATGAGGCTTTAGATAATTGCAGGTTGTCCGCCTTGGCGTGTTTGAATGAAGCCCTCTTAACTTTGCAGCACAGAGACAGCTCCATGTGGAAGAACACGCATGTTGATATGTTCCCTGGTTTAGTTTTTTTTTACTTTCTAAAGACTCCATATTCTTTTGAATAACACCACCACCTATAGTTACCCTGGTGAGATGGCAAATACCACTGGTACATTGGTTCAGCTAAACATACACATATATACATCCAGTTTCTTTTCTTAAAAAGGTATTCTCTTAGCATGAGGACCTTAGACATTACTGAAGCCTATCAGCCAGTGTTTCAGTTCCATGTCAGCATCGGTCCCTGGTTGATGATGTTCTCCAGAAATCAGCTCTGGATCCTGGAAACTAGGTAATAGAGAAGAAAGAAGACCAGGACCAGCCCCCCAGACACATAGCAGAGGAGGCGCCGATTGTCTTTGCCGGATCGGACCATTGTTGAAAACCGCTTCACACTGCCGCTTAACAGGCCCGTTGTACTCAGGAAGTTTGAGTCCTGAAAGACAGAAGAAAAAGATAATTCAAGCTTTGGTTTTGTCAATAAACACTTTTATTTAAGAGGTGTGGCGGAAGTGGTAAAGCTTTGTCCTGTAACCGGTGGGTTGCTGGTTCAAACCCCAGCTCTGTTTGTCTCAGTCATTGTGTCCTTAGGCAAGACACTTCACACACCTTGCCTGTTGATGGTGGTCAGAAGGCCGGTGGCGCCTGTGTATGGCAGCCTCACTTCTGTCAGTGTGTCCCAGGGCAGCTGTGGCTACAATGTATCTCACCACAGTCAGCGTGTGAATCTGTGCATGAATGGGTGGATGACTGACTGTAGTGTAAAGAGCTTTGGAGTCTCTGGGGACTTGATAAAGCACTATACCAGTATAAGCCATTTACCATTCAGTAGACCTACAAGGTCTGCAAGGGATTTAAATGTAAAAGAAAAAAAAAGGTCTAAACTATCTAAAAGGGAAATACAAAAAAAAATAATAAGATGCTTGCAACTTTTCTTTTAAAATATCAGAGGCAGGAAGGACTCACCATGTTGTCTAAGTAGTCGTTCTGATCCTCCGCCTCTCTGTCGATGTCATAAGCCAGCTGTCAGAGAAAGACTAAATTAGCATGAAAACTGTTTCTTATTTCAAACTCTAGTTCTATAGACACAGTAAAGCGTTCTACATTGCAAAGAAATAAACCTCTAAGTTTTGTGAAACTTTTTATTTAAAAACATACATCAGGTATGGGCATTAGCCACATGTATTGTTGATATGAACAGCGTGATTACCTGAAAGCTCATGATGCTCATGATGAACCCGTTCATTTAGATGCATGTCAGGGTAATTCTTACATCTTTTACTATTGTTCAGACATCAAGAAGCTTTTAAAATGAATACATTCTTGGGTTTTCTTCCAACAATATCACAGCACGTCTTCCACACTTTAAAGATTAGCGTAAACAACTTCACCCTAAATTATATTGTTATGTAATGTTTTGGAACTATCTCTCCCTGAAGATTTAAACAATAGCATTTAAAAATTGTACATTTTATTTGGATTTTATTGTAAAATGTGCGACAAACAGACATTTTCCAAGCTGTTCCCATTGATGTGGGCTGATGGCTGCTGATCAAATTTATTCAGGGCTTTTGAAATAAGCAAAGTTGCAGTGAACCATCCTCAACATGTTATCTTTTGCATCAGATTCTGCAGAGCAACATATTTCTTCATATTGTATCATAACACTAAGTCATAGTTAATCCGCAATCCCAAAGTACCCCCTTACTTCATTATTAAAAAAGGTTAGTGTGAATACTAATTGATTTGTTTCTTTCATTCATTCACATATTTGATAAAACCTATCACCATTAAATGTGCTGTCAGAAAACATATTCCAAATTGTTGCTACTTCTATATTTTATAAGTATTATTTATTGCGGATAATGATAATGATTCATTCTTTGTTTAAATAAAACAAATCTGCAACATTTTAGAAATCTTTGCCAGGTTAGTGGAAAAGTAATTTCTTTGAGAAAAAAAAGCAACCTCTGTGTTCAAGCTGAACTTGAAGTAATTGCAGGACTCAAATACTAGAAGACAGCAGGAAATATGTCCTTTAATTAAACCCTAAAACGTCAATATGCAATTGTTCTTAAAAGGGGCTGAAATTATGGTGGTGCATTCACCAACACTGTTTTACATGATGATAAGTAATCTTTCTTGTACATAAAGTGAACTGAAGTAGCACCTGTAACCAGAATCACGGAATAACAAGCGGGTTGACAGACAACCAGAAAATCACTGATAATCACACTGGTAGAAGAGAGCTCTTGTGGGTTGGTACTTACAGATTTCAGTCTGGAGACTTTACTGGCCAAATTGTCAGCCAGTCGTTTGTTTTCAGCATCCAGCATGTTGTCCACAGAGCCATGACCTGAAGACACACAGACAGAAAGGGTCAGAGGTGATACGAGTGTGTTAGATGTTTGAGAATTATTGGATCAATTACAGGTTGGTCCTGACATATTAAAACAGGAGCTTTTACTGAAAAACAAAAAAAAGCAAAGACTCAAATCATTTTTTAACAGTACAATCAGAAAGAGACTACATATGTAAGGCCTGCGGGCCAACAGAAGGTGTCTCCTATCTAATACAACATGAGGTCCTCCTTCACCTCAGCATCCCAACAGCAGTGTTCGGCCTCAAGCAAATTTAAATGGTAAATGGATGGACAAGGATGAAGACATTATCTACTAAATGCTGCCCCTAATATTATTTAGATATTTTACAAACTTTAAAATAAAACTCTAAATCTTTTTAAGGGCTGCAACTGACAATTATTTTGCTAATCGATTAGTCTGTCGACTCTTTTTTTTTTTTCTGATTAATCCAACAATAATCAGATAGCAAAATGTGCTTAATGGGAGAAATTACAGAATTTGAACCAGGAGAAGCTAAACCTACGCCACTTAAAGAGTTCTGGATAGAGCATATTTACAGACAAAGAAAGTTTTTTTTATCTTAAATGCAAAATGTTGATATTTTTGGGATGTTCTGGCTTAATAACTGCTCTGAGTGGGTTGTTCTTTCACCACATGACATGTTTTAGAAACTGTTTACTCCGATTATTACATTACTAAATTCACTCAGCATATGTGACTGATACATGATCCAAGCTGAACGCTTGGGTAGAAGCTAAACAATCGTTTGGCCTAAACTAGTGAGATACAGTAATGACACTTCTTCGCTAAATGCCATATAGTTATCAGGAGTTCAGTCCTGGTCGTTGTTTGAAACTCGGAAGGTTCTATAAGTTAAGGGCTAGTTTTGATGAATTAGCCATAAATGTAACCCCATCCACCCCACATGTGACATTCGAACAAAGTTACGACAAAATCTTCTAATTTAAAGTTGTAACAAGAGCTATTTAGCTACTACACATAACAAACTGCATAATCTGTGGAGGTGAATACGTGTCGAAAAAACAAACTACCTCTGTTCCAGTCCGCCATGTTGCTTGCTGACGTCACGATCAGTTGGTCAGATTCACGTGATCACCGTGTTTCTACAACAACACGGCCTCCATTTTGGGAGTGGCAGAAAAACATTGAGCATAACACCTCTCTCTTCAAAGACTGTGTTAGTTAATTACTTGACTTGTGATGGTCGGATTGATTCATCTTGTGTCACAGAAAGCTACCTGCAGCAACAGAATCATGTTAGTATGAATGAGTCAACTTCTTTTATTATTCCAATTTCACATCCCTCGAACCACTGGGCCACCATATTTCAGTCAGTTTTATTTATTAATCCTAGGCCAGTAAATGGCTACAACTCTTTTAAATAACCCTTGCTATTTCTCATCTAAATTACAAAGCACTACAACCACTTCTGTTTGCTGTTTTGTATTGTCCACCAAGCCCTTAATCTCAATTCTCAGATCTGTTTGTAGCACACTTCACAATGAAGGCTCAAATAAAATCAATTTTTTAACCCTATTGAAAAATGATAAAAAGAACAGTGTGTATTTGTATGTACATCCAATTTTTTAAATAGGTATAAAGAAAAGAAAAGGTTTTGTTTCCCAGCAAAGTAGCTGACTACTCAGACGGTAAGGTATTCATTGTGTTCATCAAAGAGACAGTCTGGGGAAAGACACTGTCGTTGTGATGGCTGGTTTTTGGAAATAGCGCTCTATAGCACTGACATGAAGGTAAAAGTCTAAACAGTTTGTGTCAAGGATGTGTGGGGTCTGCAGAAATGTTAGCTGCCCTTTTCCTAAACCTTGACCTACATAGAGGAAAGGTCAGCCCTGATAACCGCCTCTGCAGACCTAATTGTTTGTTTCAATCTGGGCCTGTCCTGTTTCATGAATGAACCAAACCACACAGAGATGGTTGTGCACAGGACATACTGAAGATGAAGAGCAGCTCCGGTGGAAGGTTGTTCAGTGTCATTGAGAATGGTAGGGGGAGGGAGTGTGGTGGGTGTTCTCCAGAGGTCCATCGTCTTCTCCACAGTCCACACTAGAGGACCAGCCAGTCCCCCTCCTGTCTGTATGCTGATTCGTAATTTTCCTGGGTCAGACCAATAACAGCGGCGTCATCTCCAAACTTAAGGAGTTTCACAGACTGATCCGCTGAGGTGTATTCATTTGTGTACGGAAAGAAGAGGAGTGGGGAAAGAACACAACCCTGGGGGCCGCAGGTGCTGATGGTTCTTGTGCCAGGGAAGATAATTCCCAGCCTCACCTGCTGCTGCTGCCAGTTAGTCAGCAAGCTGATGATCCCCTGAGAGGTGGAGGCCGGCACTGTGAGCTGGCTAAGCTTTTGTTAGAGGATGTCTAAGTTGATGATGCTGACTATATCATCTGCCAACCTGTTTGTCTGCTAAGCAAATTGTAAGTGGTCCAGCAGGGGAGTTGTGATGTCCTTCAGATGCTTTAACGTCAGTCGCTCAAAGAATGTCATGACCACATGCGTCAGGGCAACAGGTTTGTAGTCATTTAGTCCTATGATGGCAAGACCGACAACGTCATTTACCATTCTGATCATAATAAGGGGCTTAGGATGTAAGGATCCATCTTGTTGCTAGGTTTTTACATCATATTTTTGTCTGTGAACCCAGTAGTCATATTGGTCTGAATGATCAGTGCTAGTTGGATGAGAGCGGCAATCAATTATGAGTACAACATTGTTTAAGTTATTTTACTATTAATTTGATAAAACACACTCCTTATTTGTGTATCAGTTGTTTTTGGTGTAATTAAAGCTTATGTAGATGATGCATGGCGCTTAACGCAAATTAATAAAAGCACATGTGCATGATCCCCTCCTCTGGATGACAGTAGTGATCATTTCTGATTCACATATTTGTTGACTCATTGCTTAAAGTCGAATTTGACATCTACGCCTTAATGGTCCTACTGTCAACAACTACCTATAATAGCCTGCTGGGTGAGGAAACAAATCCTACTGATAGGATTATGCAATATGGTTAAATTTTATATTCCTCAGAAGTTGGAACTCAGATTTAAGAATGATCCCAGGTCCAATCATGTTCTAGTTACAAGATGGAAAACAGTGGAATTAGCAAACCAAGTGAGTGGACAAACTATTATTAGCATCACAAGTCAACAACAATGTATTTCTCTGGATCTTCCTGCATTCATTTACAAGAAGTACATGTTCACAAGCAGAAGTTTAACAGTACTGCTCATGCCTCTACCAAAGTGTATATGTACTGTTCATTGTTGCAACTTTGTTTTGAATAGACATTGGCTCCAAAGTCTTACCTCTTTGGCAAACATAACATTATTACACGAGACACAATCCAACAGAGAAGGTGTTAAACATATTATTTATTCAGCTATCACCACTTTTGCAAAAACAGCCATTTTGGATTTTAAATGTATGGGTCCATGAGGCTCTTATGGTTTACTTACCAATCACCTCGAAGTATTCCATTGGATTTCTTTTCAGCAAGAAACAACTGAATGTATAGCTTTTTTATTGTTGAATTGTTGTTTGTGAAATTCTTGCTTTATGTTTAAATGGAACATATATTTCTTCCAGTTTCTCTTGATCACACCATTCTTCATCAGGTACAGCATTATTATATTTAGTTTGGTGTACTGATTCAGGGCTGCGCGGTGGCGCAGTTGGTAGCACTGTTGCCATGCAGCAAGAAGATCCTGGGTTTGATTCCCGGCCAGGGGTCTTTCTGCGTGGAGTTTGCATGTTCTTCCTGTGCATGTGTGGGTTTTCACCGGGTAATCTGGCTTCCTCCCACAGTCCAAAGACATGCATGTTAGGTAAATTGGTCCCTCTAAATTGCCCTTAGGTGTATGAATGTGTGTTTGTGTGTTACCCTGTGATGGACTGGTGACCTGTCCAGGGTGTACCCTGCCTCTTCCCCATAGACTGCTGGAGATAGGCACCAGCTTCCCCATGACCACTATGGAATAAGTGGTAGACAATGACTGACTGACTGTACTGATAATATCTGACCACTGGGAGGCAGCACATAGACATGTGCCATGCACATATGGCCCATCAGGCCTGCTGAGTTCCAACTCTGAACCAGTTTACCCAGAGTCAACTCAGTGAGTCTGTCATGGTGAGCTGTCCTTCTGCAGATGAGGACAGTCATTAGGGTAGTAGTATGGAGATCATCATTTAATGTGGAGAGGAGAGGAAACATTAGACAACCTCAGAATATTTAAAACCACAACTAAACAGAAAAATGTGAAAGAGTAATATCCCTGTGTATATGTGTATGTGGCTTTGTGTCCAGTTAATCCCCCTGTATCACTGTGCTGTAATCCACCTGTGTGTGTTTGTGTGTGTTGTGCCATCTGACGTCAGCTTGCTCCTCTGGGTAGGTATTGAGGGGGGGTTGTGTGTAGCAGACAGAAGCAACTGAGAAGAAGAAGCACTATTGCAGCCACAGCACTGAAAACTGAACAGAGTGTGTCTCAGTGCTTCCTATGAGTTTAGACATCAATTGTATGCTGCTTGTAGTCTACTGTCTGCGTTGCATTTGAATAGTTGCCTTTTTTTAATTGCTTTGGTGTTGACATGCTCATCCCAGCTGTAGGAAACTTTCATGGCTGGCAGCAGACATATTGTTGCTGATGTGAGTAAATGCATCTCTGATATCGGCCTCTGACAGCAAGAGCTGCAACAGGTTTAACTGTTGCGTGCACAGACACCTGTGCATCCCTTTCAGCAGGAGGAGCTACAGGAGCAGCGACCATTTTTTCTGGAGCTCACTGAAGCCACAGATTGTCTAATTAGATTAAGCAAGGCTTTCCTCAGATAATCATTTAGCCAGCTCTGTTCTGTTTTGTGCGCTTTTTTTTTCTGTGTTCCTGCGATGGAGCACTGCACATGTCTGTCATCTTGCTGAAGGTCAGAATGAATTTCTTTTCAGTTTGATGAGTCAAGCTGTGCTTTGCAGAATGATGGTGCTTCTGCTGGGTTATGGACTGGTTCTGGAGCTGTGATTGTCACGCTGCTCAGAGTAATCGGACTGCCACTAATACCTGCTGCTGCTGCTAACTGGAGGCAATGGGGGAAGTTTGTGTAAGTAAAGCCTTTCTTCTTCTCAGGCTTGTAAAGAAGAAACAGCTTTTTTGTTATTTTCATCAGGTATAATTAGCTGTTGGTAGAGCTTCAATCAAAAGACATAAATGTGTTTTTATGTACTTTAACTGATCAACAAAGAATTTACCAAAATAAAATTTCCAATGATCTTAATGCAGTTTCTGCAGTGAGAAGTGTTACAGCTTTTTGGTTTCTGACATTGACATTTTTGTTTTGGAATTGCTGTTTGATAAAGCTATGGACAGTGACCAGTAGTTTTATCCACCAGTAGTTTTATCCACTAATTTGACAGACATGACTTGTGTTCAGTGTGGCTCAGTTTTTTTCCTTTCTCCTTCAGCCTTGAACAGGCTGCCTTTGCCTCGTTTAGATTAAGCCCGGCTGACTGATTGACACAGCAGCTTACAGTTGAAGCCAGCGAGGTCACAACCTGTGAGAAACAAACACAAAGGCGCTCAAAGTCAGACAGAGAACTAAGAATTAGACATGCACACATTCAGACTTTGTACATTTAAGTGCATTTTGTTCACTTTACCATGGAGCAATGATGGTTGAATATAAAATGACAGGTCTCATTTGTCCTAATCTGCTGTTTTACATATAAAGTGTTGTCTTTATAGTACCACAAACCTTGATTTATATGATGTTTATTAGGATTGTATGTGATAAAACAACACAAAGCAGTGAAAATTGGTAAAGTGAAAGGGAAATTAACATTTTTTAAACACGATACATAGATACTGGACATGAGAGATCTAAGTGTAAATGCAGTGTTTCAATACTTTATGAAACCATTCTTGCTGAAATTACAGTCAAGGTCTTCCAGCTTTGCAGTAGAGACAGAAGTTTTTGCCTATTGTTCTTAACAAAATTCAGACTAAAACAAGAGTGTCTGTAATCAGCAGCTTTCAGGTCTTGCCACATATTTGTAGTTGGATTTAGGGGTAGCTTTGAGTGTGTCAGCCTAAAACATGACTATGCTTTGATCTAAACCATTTAAACTAAACCATTCCATTTCATACAGGTAGATCACCTGTATATTTTCTTTTGTTTTTTTCAAGAATTGCTTTGTATTTAGCTCCATCCACCGCTATCCAAAAAGTTATAATTTTGGCCTTATTTGACCAGAGCACCTTCTTCCTTACATTTGCTCTGTCACCACATGGCTTGTGGTAAACTCTAAATAGGACTTCTTTTAACATGAGCTTTCTTCTCACCCCACCTCCACAGAATCCTGATTTGTATTGTGCACAACTGATAGGAGTAGTCTGGTCAACAGGGAAACTAATGTTCTCTAACAAATCCCTGAAGCCTTTATAGAAAATATAATATAGTAGGAGCCCACAGGATCTGGCATTATTTTTTGGGGTAATGCGTAGTGTCACCTGCAATCTATTATTTTTTTTATTTCCAGCTGACAAAATTAGAATGTGGAATCATTACTTTTATAGCAAGACAAAGCTTTAATTGCACAGTAAATGATGGAGATGCATTATTTAGTGATGTGATTCAAATATATTTTTAAATTCTCATACCATAATATGTTATTGCTATGAGGATTTTTGTATTTTAATGTGCTATTGTTTGAGGTCCAAAGACTTCTGAGTGAGACATTTCTCCCATCTTAAGGTTAGATGAAGTGGCTTTTAAACTTCAACTCACTACAAACATTTGGTGTGTGTGTGTGTTGGCTGCTGATTTGCTGCTCTTACTGATGTGATAAGGACTTTTGGAAAACAGAGGACACGTCAGTTCTGTGGTTTGGCTTAGACTAGAAGTTTCCATCTATGAGATGTCTGATCAGCGGTTCCTTAAGAATGTTTGAAAAGTTCACCATTTGTGTCTTAAATGTCCTGTCTGCTTTATTCCTACCATCCTGGAGAAAACGAGAATGTGTTTCCATTCCAGTGTGAAGGAGATTACTCCAAAACAGCCTCTTCTGCTGCATAAGATCAAGTCCAAGATGAAGTGCAGACACTTCCAGCCTGGAGAGACAGTGCTTTAAAACTAGAGCACACTGACAGTGGGTGACCCCTAGACGAGAGAAACTGAAGCCTTCTGCCAACCAGGGGCATTGTCTATATTACTGATTTCAGGGAGATCACTGGTCACTGTGAGATTCAAGGTCATGGATACTATTGGATGGACTAGAAACTGCTTTCACTTCCCTTTCTCCTTCGTCTCACACCCTTTGGGAGATAGATTGATTATTAGAAAAGACTTGGACATGGGGTTGAGAAAAATAAAATCAAAATGGAAAAGTGTTACAGCATTTAAAAGTTGAATTGGTTGAGTGATAAGTAGCTGGAGGTTCATTTATTATTCTAGTCCAATGGTGTCCATACCTTTTGTCAAATAGGCCAACATTTTCAAAAATACTCGCAGGCCAAAGGAATATTACACAAAAATCACAAAAAGGGTTTTGAGAATTGCTTTTACCTACTCAATGATCTAAAATTACAATATTAAATTAAACAAATAAAGCAGTCAGATATTTTGTAGGAAAGAGAATGCATAAATAAATGTTGATACAAACCTTTAAAAGGGTTTTGCACATTTTTTCTATTAAAAGAAAGGCATCCAATTTGTAAATTCTTTCAGGGTCGATAGAAAAAAAATAGAGAAAAGACTTTGGTCTCTTTTTCTTCGAAAACACTTGTTGTATTTAGCCAAGTTTAATAAATGAAATAAAAGCAGATTTGGTGCACCAATGTCTGCTTTTGAGTAAAAGTCACTAGATAGATGTTGTCTCTTTACTATAAAATGACAAAGAATGCAAAAAGCCTGGTTATTAAGAGACAAACATTTGTTCCTAACATTTTCACTGTAAGAAGATTTTGATTTGTCGGTAATATTTTGTCCTAACTTAAAATCAAAAGTGTTCATCTGCATCAAAAGGGCCCTGGACTGCTCTTCAGACACCCCTGTTCTAGCCAAACCCAGTTTAATTTCTGATCAGTGAAACATTGTGTTTTTGTTATGTTTGTTTTGTTAGTCCAGTTTGTTGCTTATGTTTACTGTCAGTAAATACTTCTAAACATAGATTAGGTTGAAAAATACTACATTTCTATTTAGATTCAAGCTGTAGGTTGAGGTGATTTTCATGTTTGAGTTTATAGTGCTGAGAAATAGACTGATTCCAGTGCTTTATAAATGTATAATGATTGGTTGGATTCTTGGGTGTGGGCAGAGTCTGGGAAAATTGTGATTCGTCAGATTGACTTGCTTGACTTGGAAATGAAGTATCACAAATACAAATTTATAAATTATATTTCTGTGGGACTTGGGGCTCTTTAGAAGTTATAGTTTCAAAATAATTGCTGTTACTATTGTTTGTCTTAATATTGTTACAGCTCCTGCTGATAATACTTTAGGCGTAGAATGGCTGATGCCAGGAGTGGCCACGACAGCATAGCTACAGGTGCACGTAGCTGGCAAAAGCACGGGGTCACGCAGTGAGAGGCTATCTTGGTCCACTAGTCTGCGGCAGGGGCTCTCTAAATTGAACTCCAGGCTCTTACATCCGTTTGACCCGATGCAGGCAGTCTGATTTCGGGCAGCAGGTCTCTGCTTGCTCCCTGCTCCTTTAGGCCTACCTGGTGGTTCGCTTAGTCAATAGCTTTCATGTCCTGTGACCCAGTGACAAAAATAACACCAAATCATTCTACTAGATTACCCAGATGAGACACACTTATTTATACCTGATTTTTATGCTTTTTCAATTTTTTAAGAAGTTTTGTAATAAAAGTTCATGATTTTTTAAAATACATTGTGTGACCCACTTTCACTAAAGAATGTTGAATTATTCTACTAAACATGAAAGATGAGACGCAGTCCTAACGTGATTTAACAGATCTAGAGTTTTATTTCTAACATATAATTTATAACAAACATTATTGAACACAGCTCAGACATTGCAATTTACTTAAACAATTGACATTTTCAGCTGCCTTTCTTGCATTTTTGTATAGTGTGCTGTTTGTGTTTAGGCACTGGGCATGGAACCATCTATCACAGTCATCACACTGGATCTGTTAAAGTATAAAAAAAAGCATGCATGTTTATAAAGTAATATCCATTTTCTGGTGTTTATTTGCTTTATTAATTCTATTCCCCACAACTTTATGCCAACCAAGTTACTCCTTATGTCTATTTTACAAGTTCCTGTGCCACAGAGGTGACTATGGCTCAGTAAGAAGAGTAGTCGTGTTGCAATCGGAAGGTTGTTGGTTCACTTCCAGCTTCCTCCTGCTGTATGTCGATGTGCCCCTGGGCAAGGCACTTAACCTCAAGTTGCCTACCGATCTGCATATCGGTGTATGAATGTGTGAGTGTTAGTGAGTGTGATTGGGTGAATGTAATGTAAAGTGCTTTGAGCGGTCTGCATGACTGGAAAGGCGCTATATAAATTCAGTCCATTTACAATGACGATTCTCATTATCTCACCCATTTTGTACCACTGGGTCACATGACCTAAAAGTTATTTGAAAATATCATGAATTTTGATTACAAAAATTCCTAACTAACAACGCGCATTAAAATCAGATAAAAAGGACTGTGTTTCATCTGTGTAATCTAGTAGAATGATTCGGTGTTATTTTCATGTCACAGGGTCACAACATATGAAAGCTATTCATTTTTGTCTCTCAAGAGTGTTTGGTTTAAAAATGTATTGACGGTCCCTAAGAGAAGAACCGTATGTGGGAGGAGGGAGTAAGCACAGAGCTGTTGCCCAAAATCAGAGTGCATGCATCAGTTCAAACGGGAGGAAGAAGCAGCTGAATTCTCGGAGTGCAATGGCCACCCTGCAGAGGAAAAATGTCACTGTGGGGATCAGTGTATTGTTTCAAGGTCTACTACATGCACTCCTTCTAACAAACACAACAGGTCATTTATTTTCATAAACAGTTTTAACCTAGCAGAAAAAAGATCGTTACTTTAAAAAGCATTTGACATGTAACATGCTAAGCCCTACACCACCAGCCACGCCCTTCCTGCAGCTTTTTAAATGGATTGCTGAAAAAAACATACATGTAATGCATGGTAATACTCAGTTTTATGATTAACTATGCTTTCATGTATTGTTATAATGAGTTTAAGTGTGTTTGCTTATCAAAGATTTCACAAATAACATTGGATAACTGTTGACTTGGCTCCAGACTGGGGCCATGGCTCCATCATACCGGGCAACGTCACATGGCTCGTTCAACTGGTCATCATGAAGGCTTCTGAACCGCTATTTGTCTGACTGGTCACCCAGAGCCTGTTTGGCATGGTAGACCCTACCAACATAGCCTCTAGCAGCATTTGAGCACTCGAACCCCTCCACCCTGTTAAGTTGGCAGTTCAAGGAGGAACCCATATAACGGTACAGTTTTATATGCCACCAACTTCCATCAAATGTTGCTGTGCTTTACAAGATAAACAGTTGCTTCGATGAAATCTCCCATTTTGAGCCATCTGACGGTTATAGTATAGAAACAGGGTCTGGGTGGGCCACCTCTCAGTCTCAGCCTACTGAGGACAGAAAAGAGAGGAAAGAAAGACAGAGACATATTACCCTAAATTCCGGACTACAGAGCGCACCTGATTAAAAGCCGCATGCTCTAATTTTAGAAAGAAAACCCATTTTGTACTTGTACAGGCCGCACCGGATGTTAAGCCGCGGGTGTCCCACGTTGTAATATGATTTACACAGAAAGATATGCTCATCCGGGAGGAGGGAATGCTGCAAGTCACTGACTGGATGCAATCTGCTGGGTTTCCTTAGATAGAAAAACTTTTTATCCAATTTGAATAAATAACTAACTCTGACTGCACTGTTCAATTGTTAGGATTAATTGGAATGTATGTACCTGACTGTTGTGAAGTGCCTTGAGACAACATGTGTTGTGAATTGGCGCTATATAAATAAAACTGAATTGAATTGAATCGAATTGAATTGAATATTACACGTGAGGATTTTTTAACTTTTAATTTAATCCGTATGGTAATATAAACAAATGCATACTGCAAATGCTTTTTTTCGAACAGTGGCTAACACGGCTACCTTTAAATCTACGTACGTCATTGAATTGTGAAAGTGCTCTTGATTTATCGCACAATTTCATTGGACCTCTGTGAATTACTCATCAATTTCATTGGTCTACTGTTACCTGGCAAAATGTTTTTGGCGGCATGAAAAAAAAAACATGCATTAGCCGCACCGTTGTATAGGCCGCAGGGTTCAAAGTGTGGGGAAAAGTAGCGGCTTAAATTTACGGTACATAAGTCTCTTGACAGATACCAAAACATAAATTGTTGTCCATTAATATTGGGGGCAAAAGGGATGTGTGAAAGATGCTCAATGCAGCCGGTCCTCAGGCAGTCAACTCGTTTGGCAGCATAACTAAAGATATGGCTCACTGAAGTATAAGCTTAGTTCTTTCCTGATCAAAGCTGTTTCGAGCTAACCCCTCCCTCCTACTTCCCTGTTTCTAAGGGTATTGCTCAATCCAGCTCTCCATCCAAATGGGTCCGGACTTTCTTAAACCTGAAAGGTCTTACTAAGCAGGTTTACTGGAAAATCTGTTTAAGCTGGTGTCGGGAAATGACACGCCTAACCTCTGACAGCCTGCATCCAAAAGTCTTAACCCTATTCAACTGGTGGTCTGGATGGCCGAGTAGCCCACAGCAGTCATCCACTCCTCGACGGTCACTTCTGTTAACGGCTGCTCATTCCCTATTTTACAACTTGCAATTGGTATATGGGTTAGGTTGATTTCAGTGGCTCGGCAGGAGCTCCAAGGGCATTGTTTTAACAAGATTGGCTTAAGGCAACCTATAAAAACCTCCTAAAATTGCTTTTTACCACCAACAAAAAAAAAAAAAAAATAAGGTGACTCAAATAATTGACTGTCCACAATAAATCTAGAATTTTATATGCTTTCTTTAATTAGTAATGCTTTTGTAGGGGTCAGTAACAGCTTACAAATCAGCCAAACATAATAATTTGAATAATAGGAATAAATCAATCAACTTAACCTATCTTTCCCTAATGCTGAAATGGGTAAGGCTGAAGAGGCTTTGGAGACAAAGGCTCACCATGGATCCGAATGGAATGATTTCTTTAGTAGGCAAGAGTGATTTTCTTCTTGGGTGAAAGGCAAATCTTCAGTTCTCTTCCTCTAAGTGGACAGGCGCTGATGCTCGGGGTTTTGATGGTCAGGTTGGAAAAAATAAAATCAAATCAAATCAAATTTAATAAAAAAATAAAAAAATAAAAAAACTTTGTTGGCATACATTTCAAAAGTCAGTAGTTTCCAGGGGCTGAATAGTTGAAGGAAACCTTTGATGTGTAATTGAGGTTGGTTCAGGACTTCCAGTAGCCTGAAACGTAGAGCAATCAGTTGTTCACTGACCAAGTTCACTTCAGTTGTCTTGGTAAAAATGCAACAGATGAAATTCAGATTCTCAATTTTGAGTTGCAGCTCTTCTCAGGGCACACGGATTGATCCTCTTTATAATGCAGAATTTGTCAGGGAGCTGCGTCTCCGGTCTTCTGATTCATCTGTAACTTCTTTCTCCGTCCGATCTTCTTCGCTGGTCTTCTGCGAGGAAACAACCCTTTTCTTTCGTTGGCACAGTTTTTATATTGCAGATAGCCTCACTGCTCATCCCCTGTTGCCGGGCAGGCTTTCCCATCATTGAGTTACGTGGTCACCGTGACTTTTCAGTGTTGTCTCCCAGCCTCCGTAGACAGAGTCATAAACAGGCCGCAGCTGGCTCCCTGTGTTGTGATTTTTGCCTGTTTTTTTTACCTTCATAACTCCCGCTCCTGTCAGGGTGTCACGACTTTTGCCTCTTTTTTGACCTTCATGAGTCCCGCCCCAATCCTGGTGCCCTGACTTTTGCCTGTTTTTTGAATTTCAGACTGACGAAAAAAAGCGTGCACCTGGCTTCTCGTTTCTCACTCCCATGCTTGTTAGGACTTGAGCTTGATCGTTGACCTTCCATCCATGCCCAGTTCCCGCGAAGCTGGCTCTCCTCTGCCCCTCCCGTCCTGATGTTATGACCCTGCCACTTCTCGCTGCCAGACCATGGTGTCCTCCTTATCTGCTCAGCCTCAAGCTTTCTAAGAGTATTTCTCTGCTTTTTGCTCTCAAACCAGTTATAGCTAAAAAAAAACATCACTTAATTTTCACAATTGATTAACATTACCCCTCTTCATTACATTTAATAATTGTAGAAAAATAGAAAATCATCTTACATTTTTCTTTGATTATACTTGTAGTTTTCTACTTCTGAAAAAGGTAAGACAGTTAAGACTTCTGAAAAAGATAAGACAGTCGCAGTTAATGTGTGACTCCTTACAGGCCTCTTCAGTCCTCAGTTCCAGAGTGCGAAGATATATTGACTGTAGAATGTATTTCAGACAATGATTTCAGGCAATGACAAATAACAGTAAATAAATAAATAAATCAATTTCAGAAATGCTTAAAACAAACAAACAAACAAATATCTAAATACCATACGAAGAAGTGTTCGGTAAACAATAAAAATTTAATTTCCAGTTCCAAATAAATTAAATTAACTTGAACATAAATAGAAACTAGTAAAATAAACATTTTCCAATAAGTAAACTTGTCAGTATATTTAACCTGAGATCTGACATTGATTTATCAATTAATATAAATTATCTGAAAAGGGGTATGAAGAAGTAAAACTTATTTTTCATACCCCTTCTCCCTCTAATTGCACTTAAATTAACTTTAACAAACCTTCCTAATTAACATCTATGTTTTTGATCCAGAATTCACAAACAAAACATAATAAATAAATATATATACACAATTATACAATTATTTATTTATATACATATATACATACATACATACATATACACATATATACATACATACATACGTACACATACATACTGTACATACAAACATGTACATCCACATACATACATGTAACCCCCCCCAAACCCCCAATCATCAGCGCCACAATCCAACACCACAGCTCCACCACCAGCTCCCCCCACCAATCCCAACCACACACCTCACAGCACAAGGAGGCGGACAAGATCCCCTGAACCCCGATCTGCCCCCCACCACCACAAGGCACAGAGCGAGGAGCAGCGAGAGAAGCCAGGCTTCAACAACTGCAGCGTCAGGCTGCAGCCACAGAGGTCCAGAAGCAGAGAAGAAGAGGGCCCAGCACCCCCCATGCAGACACACAGCGAAAACACACACACACACAGTGCTCAGATGAGATACCGTTCACCTCACCTCCTCATCCCTGTACATGTTGAAAAACATCAGTTTTAGTCTTTTTTTAAATAGAGTCATGCTTGGACATTGCTTCAGCTCTTTTTGGAGTTTATTCCAGACCTTCACACCACTGACTGAAATGCACATTCTCTTCATGGTGGTTCGAACCCTCAAGGTTCTGAAATTAAGATTTTCCCTATAGTCATAACCCCCCACTCTATCAGTGAACAGCTTTTGAATATTTTCTGGTAGTTGTTTATTTCTAGCTTTTTACATCAGCTGAGCTGTTTGAATTTCTGCCAGATCTGGGAGTTAGAGGAGACAGGACTCTATTAATAGTATGTTAGTATGTCCGTGGAATCCTGCCTTATGAACCATTCTGATGGCCCTTTTTTGTAATGTGCATAACGGTCGCAGTGAGGTTTTGTAGGTGTTGCCCCATATTTCCACACAATAACTCAAGTAAGGTAACATAAGTGAACAATACAGAATATGAAGAGCAGCATCATTTAGAAAATATTTAGCTTTGCTGAGAACAGCAATACTTCTGGATATTTTTGTTTGAATGTATTTTATATGAGGTCTCCAGCAGATCTTATTGTCTATCATTACTCCCAAAAACTTAATTTCCCTAACTTTCTCTACTGTCATATTATCTATTAGGATCTGAACATTTGTTCTTCTTCCCCAATTTCCAAACAACATAAACTTGGTTTTATCCAAATTTAATGATAATTTGTTAATCTCGTACCCGTCGTCTTCCGCTTATCCGAGACCGGGTTGCGGGGGCAGCAGACTCAGCAGAGACGCCCAGACGTCCCTCTCCCCAGACACCTCCTCCAGCTCCTCCAGGGGGAGCCAAAGGCATTCCCAGGCCAGCCGAGAGACATAGTCCCCCCAGCGTGTCCTGGGCCGTCCCCTCGGCCTCCTCCCGGTGGGACATGCCTGGAACACCTCCCGAGGAAGGCGTCCAGGTGGCATCCGGTATAGATGCCTGAGCCACCTCAACTAGCTCCTCTCGATGTGGAGGAGCAGTGCCCCCATTACTGCGGCAGCCGCACCGATCCGTCTGTCGACCTCCCGCTCCATTCTTCCCTCACTCGTGACCAAGACCCCGAGATACCTAAACTCCTCCACTTGAGGCAGGAACTCCCCTCCAACCTGAAGAGGACAGGCCACCCTTTTCCGGTCGAGAACCATGGCCTCGGACTTGGAGGAGCTGATCTTCATCCAGCCGCTTCACACTCGGCTGTGAACCACCACAGCGCATGCTGTAGGTCTTGGCTAGAGTGGGCCAGCAGGACAACGTCATCTGCAAAAAGAAGAGACGAAATCCACTGGTCCCCAAACCAGACCCCCTCCGGCCCTTGGCTGCGTCTAGAAATCTTGTCCATAAAAGTTATGAACAGGACCGGTGACAAAGGGCAGCCCTGCCGGAGTCCAACATGCACCGGGAACAGGTCTGACTTAGTGCCGGCAATGTGAACCAAACTCCTGCTCCACTCGTACAGGGACTGGATGGCCCCTAATAAAGGGCCCCCGATTCCATACTCCTGGAGCACCCCCAACAGGGCATCACGAGGGACACAGTCAAATGCTTTCTCCGTGTGAACCGGTTGGGCAAACTCCCATGAACCCTCGAGCACCCTGTAGAGGGTATAGAGCTGGTCCAGTGTTCCACAGCCGGGACGAAAACCACACTGACCCTCCTGAAGCCGAGGTTCGACTATCGGCCGGACTCTCCTCTCCAATACCCTGGCGTAGGCCTTACCAGGGAGGCTGAGGAGTGTGATCCCCCTGTAGTTGGAACACACCCCAGTCTGCCAGTCCAGAGGCACTGTCCCCGAACGCCACGCAATGTTGAAGAGGCATGTCAACCATGACAGCCCAACAACATCCAGAGATTTGAGGTACTCAGGGCGGATCTCATCCACCCCCTTGCCACCGTGGAGCTTTTTAACCACCTTGGTAACTTCAGCCTGGGTGATGAAAGAGTCCAACCCCGAGTCCCCAGCCTCTGTTTCCACCACGGAATGCGTGATGGCAGGATTGAGGAGATCCTCGAAGTACTCCTTCCACCGCCCGATAATGTCCTCAGTCGAGGTCAGCAGCCTCCCACCCCCACTATAAACAGTGTTGGCGAAGCACTGCTTCCCCCTCCTGAGGCGCCGGACGGTTTGCCAGAATCGCTTCGAGGCCAACCGGTAGTCCTTCTCCATGGCCTCACCGAACTCCTCCCAGGCCCGAGTTTTTTCCTCTGCCACAGCCCGGGCCGCAGTATGCTTGGCCTCACAGTACCCGTCAGCCGCCTCAGGAGTCCCACAAGCCAACCACAGCCTATAGGACTCCTTCTTCAGCTTGACAGCATCCCTTACTGCCGGTGCCCACCACCGGGTTCTGGGATTGCCGCCGCAACAGGTACCGCAGACCTTACGGCCGCAGCTATGGGCAGCAGCATCGACAATAGATGCGGAGAACATGGTCCACTCGGACTCTATGTCTCCAACATCCCCCGGGATCTGGTCAAAGCTCTCCCGGAGGTGGGAGTTGAATACATCCCTGGCCGAGGGCTCCGCCAGGCGTTCCCAGTAGACCCTCACTATGCGCTTGGGCCTGCCAAGTCTGTCCGGCTTTCTCCTCCTCCAGCGGATCCAACTCACCACCAGGTGGTGATCAGTGGACAGCTCAGCCCCTCTCTTCACCCGAGTATCCATAACGTGTGGCTGAAGGTCTGATGATACGACAACAAAGTCGATCATCGACCTCCTGCCTAGGGTATCCTGGTGCCAAGTGCACTGATGGACACCCTTATGTTTGAAAATGGTGTTCATTATGGACAATCCGTGACTAGCACAGAAGTCCAATAACAAAACACCACTCGGATTCAGATCGGGGAGGCCATTCCTCCCGATCACGCCTCTCCAGGTGTCACTGTCGTTTCCCACGTGGGCGTTGAAGTCCCCCAGCAGAATAATGGAGTCCCCAGGAGGGGCACTATCCAGCACCCCCGACAGGGACACCAAGAAGGCCGGGTACTCCGCACCACCGCTCGGCCCGTAAGCCGAGACGACAGTCAGAGACCTATCCCCAACCTGAAGGCGCAGGGATACGACCCTCTCATCCACTGGGGTAAACCTCAACACGAGACAGCTGAGCTGGGGGGCAACAAGCAAACCCACACCAGCCCGCCGCCTCTCCCCGTGGGCCACTCCAGAGTAGAAGAGAGTCCAACCCCTCTCAAGGAGAGGGGTTCCAGAGCCCACGCTGTGCGTGGAAGCGAGCCTGACTATTTCTAGTCGATATCTCTCGACCTCCCGCACAAGCTCAGGCTCCTTCCTCCCCAGCGAGGTGACATTCCACGTCCCTAGAGCCAGCCTAAGCATCCGGGGATCGGGCCGCTGAGGTCTCCAACTTCGTCCGTCACCCAATCCTCTTTGCACCACTCCCTCACAGTTCCACCTGTAGGTGGTGGGCACACTGGGGGATGGCCTCGCGTCTCTCGTTCGGGCTTGGCCCGGCCGGGTCCCGCGAGGAGCAACCCGGCCACCAGGCGCTCTCCGGCGAGTCCCGACCCCAGGCCTGGCTCCAGGGTGGGACCCCGGCTCCGCTGTACCGGGCGACGTCACGTGCCTCAATATTTTTGTCCTCATGAGGGATTCTTGAACCGCTCTTTGTCTGACCCATCACCTAGAGCCTGTTTGCCATGGGAGACCCTACCAGGGGCATTTAGGCCCCAGACAACATAGCCTCTAGGATCATTTGAGCACTCAAACCCCTCCACCACGTTAAGGTGGCGGTTCAAGGAGGAGTAATGTCAAACCATATCTTGAGTTGACATACCTCTAAGTTGATTTCAGCCATAAGCTGATTCAAATTATCACCTGTACAAAAGATATTAGAATCATCTGCAAACAAAACAACTTTAAGTATTTTAGAAACTTTACAGACGTCATTAATGTAAAGAATAAACAATTTTGGCCCCACTACTGACCCCTGGGGGACACCACACACAATGTCCAAGTATGGTGACTGGCAGTCACCCATTTGCACAAATTGTTGCCTGTTGCTTAGAAAACTTTCCATCCAGTCCAGGACTAATCCCCGGATGCCATAGCACTCCAATTTCTTAGTTAATATTTCATGATTTATTGTGTCAAAAGCTTTTTTGAGATCAATAAATACACCAACTGCATATTTCTTATTATCTAAGGCGCCGGTGACTTCCTCTATCAATTCCATGATTGCCATTGCTGTAGATCTTTGTGATCTGAATCCATACTGACTTTCAGAAAGCAGATTATATTTATTAATGAATGTATCTAATCTACTCACAAATAATTTCTCCCAAATTTTGGAAAACTGTGAAAGTAGAGAAACAGGCCTATAATTTGTGAAATGGTGTCTGTCCTCATTTTTATAGAGTGGAATAACTTTGGCAATTTTCATCTTTTCTGGAAATTTACCCAACTGAAGTGACAGATTACAGATGTAAGTCAGAGGCTGGATAATTTCTTCAATTACCTTCTTGATTATTGTCATATCAATACCATCACAATCAGTTGACCTTATGCTTTTACATTTATTGACAATATCTATAATTTCTTTTCCTCCCACTACAGTGAGAAACATAGAAAAAGGATTTCTACTGATTAATATTTCATTCAGAGCTCCAGTTGTTATAGGATCAGGGATTTTTTTTGCCAGTTTGGGTCCCACACTCACAAAACATTTATTGAAATTATGAACGTCATTACTCTCCTCCATGTTCTCTTCCATCTCTTCCATGTCCTGACTTTTATAATCCGTATAGCTGAATGTCTTCAGCTCCAGGTTATTGGCACTAACAGTTGTAGGTGTTAGTGTTGTGTTCATAAGTGAAGAAGAAAGAGTTCCTGTAACTTGTGACATGGTGAAGTGAGTCGTGCGTGATATCACCTGTGCTCAAACGATCCTCAGATAGTTCAGTCATATTTATCCAACTCCGTGATGTCCCGAACGACCAGAACCTTCGCCTCCTCCGGTGTTCCGATCAGCTTAATGAAGACTTTACAGTTTGTGGTCCACGTGGACTGGATCTTCTTCTGCCTACTCAGGAACCTCAGGAATATTCATTTTACTGTTTCATGACATTGTATCCATGTAATATGATCATTATTTATTTGATACTCTAAAGATTAGGCTCTCATTTCATCATATGTGATTGTTGTTAAACTCAATCATAGTGATACACTTCTGCAAAAGAAAGAAGAATTAAAGCATACACCAAAACATTTACTGCTGTATATTTCATTGATCTAATTATGAGGGTTTAATTAATTTCTGCATGGATACATGGAAGGATCTCACCTCATTTTGACAGGTGTAACTTGATGAAGAGCAAAAGGCTCTGTTGGGAACATATGGAACTAAGTTCTTTAAGATAAGCAGCAGTTTGGCCATCCAGAACTGCCTGGAAGAAGAATGTTTCATTTTAGTGCCAGTGAAAAGAAGTAAAGTATGATCTCTCTAAACTGTGATCTGTTTTCCACTAACAGTCTCAGAGTACCTGTCAGGCTGGATCTGCACTTCAGTCTTGCCACTGAGTTTGTGTTATTCCGATAAAGCACCCACCTAGCTCCGGATAAAGGAGACATGGCCAAAAACTCTTTTCGTGGGTCCAAACGAAGACACAATGCTGAGGCCAACCATGAGCCGGAGTTCAGCTGCTCTCTGCAGGAGCTGCGCTTGCTTATGGAGCTTCGAGGAGCTGATGCGGTGACCAGGATTCAGGATTGTTATGGAGATGTTAATGGACTGTGTACCAGACTCAGGACGTCACCTGTCGAAGGTAATTATTTGTTTCTTTCTCTCTTTTTTTTTCTTCACAAACTGTTCTCAAGCAGCAGGACCAGTTATTCACATGAAGTATCCCTGTAATGGAAAGCCTCAACTTAACATCAGGCAGAGCTATTTGTACTTGCAGGGCTGAAAATCTAAAACTGAACCCTATTGATGCATACATTATAAAACAAAATCAAAGAGATCTCAGGGGCCTCTAGGTTAGAGTTTCTTCTGACTGGAATGGTGGTTTGGAAGTTGACAAGAACCACCATCACCACAAGAACCTCAGTGCAAATTTATAAATATAGACAATGAGTTTAGGTCAATCATGAAGCTGACCACTCACAGTAGAAACTGCAGAAGACATTTAAGGGGACAAATGATAATTGGTTTTGATAAGGGACCCTGAAACCTATCTTCTTTAAGACTGGGAGGAAAGGGAGTCAGGGCAAGATGTCAACTCATGTGACTTGTCCAAATTCAGCTGCCCATCTGCTAATAGGGACAAGACGACATGAACATATCATTTTGTGTTCACTACTCTTGCTGCATGTATCTTTTAGAATCATCTCTTTTTAAAACTTGTATTTTAAAACTTGCTTTTAATTCTAACAATTATATTGACAATATATTGTCAACCTTGTACGGTATTGTTTTCTGCTTTTACTATCTAATTTTTGTTTTTTTGTACAGCACTTTGGGTTCCTTTTGGCTTGTAAAGCACTTTATATTCATTCCATTCCATTCATTTCAATTCAATTCAATTCAAAAATACTTTATTAATCCCATAGGGAAATTGAATGTTGTTGTAGCTCATATTATGCAGGTTTCTTCAAAGAGCCGTTGTAGATACTGATGGCTGTGGGCAGGAAGGATCTCCTGTAGCGCTCCGTCTTACAGCAGATCTGAAGAAGCCTCTGACTGAAGACACTCTATTGTTGTACAACAGTCTCATGAAGAGGATGCTCAGGGTTCTCCATAATGTTCTTCATTTTATGAAGAATCCTTCTTTGCACAATGATCTCCGGAGGTTCCAGAGGAGTCCCCAGAACAGAGACAGCTTTCTTTATCAGCTTGTTGAGCTTTTTTAAGTCCCTGGCTCTGATGCTGCTTCCCCAGCAGATGATGGCAGAAGAGATCACACTTTCCACAACAGACTTATAGAAGATATGCAGCATAGTGCTGCAAACACTGAAGGTCCTAAGCTTCCTCAAGAAGGACAGTCTGCTCTGCCCCTTCTTTTAGACAGCTTCATTGTTGCATCTCCACACCAGTCTGTTTTCCAGGTAAACACCAAGGTATTTATACTCCTCCACCACCTCCACTTCTTCTCCCATGATGGAAATAGTGTTTGACCTATTGCTGTTTCTCTTAAAATCTTCAATCATCTCCTCTGCTTTATTTACGTTCAAGATGAGATGATTGTTTCCACACCATGCCACAAAGCGGTCCACCACCTTCCTGTACTGAGCTTCTTGTCCATCTCTGATCCACCCCACGACTGCAGAATCATCTGAGTATTTCTGCAGATGACAGGAGTCTGTCTAGTACTAGAAGTCTGAGGTGTAGAGAGAGAAAAGTGAGATGGTGAGAGTACAGTCCCCTGTGGTGCTCCTCTGCTGCTGACTACCTGGTTAGACACAAAACCCTTCAGTCTCACAAACTGTGGTCTGTTTGTCAGGTAGTCTTTGATCCAGGAGATTGTTGAGGCCTCCACCTGAGTCTTCTGGAGTTACCGACAAAGCAAATCAGGTTGACTTGTGTTAAATGCAATGGAGAAATCAAAGAACATGATCCTCACAGTGCCTCTGGCTTGGTAAAGATAAGTCTCTATAGCACCTTCATGATGTGGGATGTCAGGGCAAAAGGCCTAGAGTCATTGAAGACTGATGGGTCCGTTTTCTTTGGTACCGGAACAAGACAGGAGGTCTTCCACAACACTGGGACCTTCTTCTGGGCCAAGCTAAGGTTGAAGAGGTGCTGCAGAATCCCACAGAGCTGCTCACAGGCATTCAGGACTCTAAGGCTGACACGATCTGGACCTGCATCCTTATTCCGGTTCAGTCTCTCCAGTTGTCTCTTCACCTGACTTCTTGAGACACACAGGTGGAAGGTGGAGGCAAGGGAAGCATCAGTATCTTCTGATCTGGTTGAAGGCAAACATGTAGAAGCAGAATGGTCCATGGCTGAGGAGGAAGATAAAACATTTGAGGTGTGACAGAGAAGCTGTGGGTCAAAGGAGGGTGTGAAGTCTGTTTGTCTGTGAGCAGGACAGGAGGATGCTGAGTTTGTTTCTGAACTGAATCTATTGAAGAATGTGTTTAGTTCATTGCCTCGGTCCGATAGTCCTTCTGCTTGAAGCCTGTGATCTTCTTCATCCCTGACCACACATATTATTTTTCTGGAGCTTGCTCTCCAGCTTCTTCTATACCTCCTTGCTGTGTCTTATCATGACTTGAAGTTGCTTCTGTACACTCCTCAATAATTGCCTGTCTCCCTCTCTGAAGGTTCTTTTTTTCTTGTTAAGCAGGTCTTTCAGGTCACTGGTGATCCAGGGTTTGTTATTGGGGAAGCATCTCACGGTTCTGGTGGGGATGATGTTATTCACACAGAAGTTTATATAGTCGGTTACACAGTCATGGCATTGATGTCCTCTCCATGTGGCTGGCACAGTGCGTCCCAGTCTGTAGCCTCAAAGCAACCTCGCAGGGCTTCTTCAGCTTCCTGTGACTATCTCCTCACAGTTCTTTTTATTACAGGTTGTCTCTGAACAAGGGGCTTATATTTTGAGCAGAGAAAAACAAGATTGTGACCTGACTGGCGCAGAGGAGGTCTTGCTTTAGAGATGCATGAGTCCTTGACATTTGCATAAAACAAATCCAACGTTTTGTTTTCTCTCGTAGAGCAGCTGACAAACTGTTGAAACAGTTAAAGGTGGAATGTAAACTATCAAAATATCACTGGTGAATTCACTGGGTAAATAATATGGACAAAAGCTTAGCGCTAAGAGTTCAATATCTGGACTGCAGAGACGACACTTCACAGAAAGATGTCCTGGATTACCCCATCTGTTGTTCACAAGTACTGCTAGTCCACCTCCTTTACGTTTGTCTCTCCTCTTTAAATCTCTGTCTGCTCATATGGTTAGAAAGCCTGGTAGAGAGACGCTAGAGTCTGGGATATGATCCTGCAGTCATGTCTTAGTCATGGGCGACTGTGGCTCAGTAGGAAGAGTAGTCGTCTTGCAATCAGAAGGTTGTGGGTCCGATTCCAGCTTCCTCCTGCCATAGGTCGATGTGCCCCTGGGCAAGGCACTTAACCTCAAGTTGCCTACCGATCTGTGTATCGGTGTATGAATGTGTGAGCGTTAGTGAGTGCAATTGGGTGAACTCTAGTGTAAAGGGCTTTGAGCGGTCTGTATGACTGGAAAAGCGATATATAAGTTCAGTCCATTTACCATTTACCATTTAGTAAAACACATAATACTGCATTCCCAATACTATGGCTGGGCCCTTTGTAGGGGTTGGAGTTTACCCAACTTGTTTCCCAACGATCTCACGTTGCCCATCATGATCGATGGAAGAGATTGTTTGAACTTACTCCTTCCTCTCTTCTCAGCAAAAATCCTTCCAGCTACACAGCAGCCGATACCAAAGAGGATAATCGTAAAAAAAAATGTTTTATCCACCACAAGAGGAATTTGAGCTCCCAAAAAGAATTAATCAGAATGAAAAGCAACAGTTATTTCAACCTGATGGACTTCTGGAATCTCTGGAGATCATTGTACAAAGGATTGTTCATAAAATAAGGAACATTATGGAGAACCCTGAGCAACCTCTTCATGAGACTGTTGTACAACAACAGAGTGTCTTCAGTCAGAGGCTTCTTCAGACCTGCTGTAAGACAGACCGCTACAGGAGATCCTTCCTACCCACAGCAATCAGCATCTACAACGGCTCTTTGAAGAAACCTGCATAATATGAGCTACAACAACATTTAATTTCCCTTTGGGATGAATAAATGATTTATGAATTTAATTGAATTGAATAATATGAACAAATTTACTATTTAAATATCTTGAAGTCAGCTACTAGAGTGAAACTGAAAACTGGCTGCCTTCTTCACCTTTTACTCAAAGTGACAAAAATTATTGCTTGTGCACAATCTGATGACATTTGTTATGTTTTTGCTTCCAGAATTTCCATTCTTTGCATTAAACTTGTAACAAATAACTATGGCCCTCTGTATCCAACAGTCGTTATACGTGACTTTGTTATAGACCACTGGTCCAGTGACTCATAGACCTCTCCCCCCTGGCATGGACATCATCAAACCAACAGAGGACATTTTAGGTTAAGTCTGTTATTTAGTTTGGCTTAAGGGACTGCTAAGCATGTGATGGCCAAAGTCAACGGTGACCCAAAGCCAGTGTTGATCCTGGTCTGCTCCCTGTCAGCTTCAGGATAATTTGAGAGACTGTTCAGCCCACACAGTATTTTTATGAAGAGACATTCAGCCTGAGAGTTCATAGTGAGGACAAGATTATTTTTCTCAGACCTGTTTCCCCAATAGAATGGCTTATCACAACAAAGCATGGTACAATTCCTTGGATATTTTTTGCTGCCATGTTACTAAATTGTAAAAGATTTGAATAAGCGCAAACAAAACAGCCCACTATCAATAAAAAGGACAAAAGTCTAAAAAGAGCACAGAAAGGCAAATCGTTCCAGTATTTCTTGCTAAGAAGCCTTGCTTGTACCATAGATTAGTCCTTGCTGTATATAGCTTTGCACCAGGCTTCAGTGAACCAAAGCATCCTCAGCCAAAGATACTCAACTGTTTTTAACAGTCTATTGCTGAAAACATGCGGGTCACGTAGCTTTATCAGTTTATTTAGCAACAATAGGTAACTGTTTACTACTTACTAAAGACTTATAGAAGGCATGCTGAATGTTGCTGCAAATGTGAAATGACCACAGCTTCTTGAAGTAAACTTGGTCCTGTCTTATAGATGGCCTCTGTACTACATATCCGGTCCAATGTTTAGTCATCAAGAACACCATGTAATTGTAGTTTTATGAAAAATTATCAAAATGGAGTTCCACCTATTCCTACTTCTCCCAAAATTCACAATTGCATCTGTTATTTCGTCTGTTATTCACTGTCAGTCTAAGTGTGATTTCTATCTGTATTATTATATTATTATAGTTATTAAACTATTATTATAGTTATTAAAAGGACACTGCAGGCCACATTTATTGGCACTCCTGATAAAGATGTGTACAGTAAAAACCCTTGAGATTAATCAATGTTTTATTACAGCAGCAAAATTTGTGGGAACATTTCAGAAGACTTCAATCTTAATTTGTGTACATTTATTCAGTGAGGAAAATACCCTGTTATAAAATAATAATTAACAACATCTTTTTAGCATTTTACATGGTTGGTGCACACAGAGAGAGGAATCTTTGACCATTCCTCTTAGCAAAATCTTTCTAGATGCAGAGTCCTGGATCCTTTCATGTGCTCTCTTCTCTTGAGCTCACCCCACAGGTTTTCAGCAGGATTTAGGACTGGGAACTGGGATGGTCATGGAGGAAGGTTTATGTAAGGTTTAATCCTTGTGTGGATTTTTTAGTTTACTGACAGAGTCCAGCAGATTCTTATTTAAACAATCCTGGTAGAGTTCATGATGCCGTGCACTCTAAGAGTAACAGGCTAACAGCACTGTTGGCCCTCAACCATACATAAAAATGAGTAGCAGGTATTTTTCCACATATTCATTTTTTTTTTACTCCAAACCCAGTGTTTGTTGCTGAGTCCCATCTGACCAAAGCACACAGTTCTATGTGTGACATGAGATGACAGCGAATAAATGAATTGAAATGATAGGTTGAACATTTCTAACTTTATCAGTGTGGGATTGCGTTACAGGAATAGAAAATAAAATGTAATTCTTTATCTGTGTTGCCAATAAATGTTGCAGGCACTGTACATCTCTAAAGAAAATGGATCATGAAGTTTCCAATTAATTAGGGAAAAGACAAAAAAAGCAGGACATGTGGATTTTAACAACCAACTACAACATTTTCATTACGTAAGTTTAGTTTAACTCTCAATGATAAAACAAAACGTATTGCCAGCTATGAGCATCAGTAAATTATTTATATAGGTTGTGCATTTTTATGAAAGTGTGAAGGTGCGAATGTTGTCTGGCTTAAACTGACAGCAGACAGCGCTGTCTGTTGTCTGGGGAGCGAGAGCAGTTCAGGATGTCTGGAATATGTCCTTGTCTATTAAAACATGGGCCTGGCATGGCCCTTGCAAAACCTGGGCCCAGGTTCTGCAGTAACTGCCTTACTACTCAATACCTCTCCCACCTCAGAATGTTAGACATACAGGGGTTTACAGTACAATATCTCACAAAAGTGAGTACACCCCTCACTTTTTGATAAATATTTAGTTATATCTTTTTTTGGGACAACACTGTAGATGACACTTAGATAAAATGTAAAGTAGTCAGTGTACAGCTTGTATAACAGTGTAAATTTGCTGTCCCCTCTAAATAACTCACCACACATCCATTAATGTCTAAAGCGCATTTCAAAAATGTGAGTTCACCCCAAAGTGAAAATGTCCAAATTGTGCCCAAATATTTTGTGTGACCACCATTATATTCCAGTACTACCTTAACTCTCTTGGGTATGGAGTTAAACAGAGCTTTAAAGGTTGCCACTAGAAGCCGCCTCCATTTCTACATGACAGCCTCATGGACCTCATGGATATTGGAGACCTCGTGCTCCTCCACCTTTTGTTTGAGAATGCCCCACCAATGCTTAATAATGTTTAGGTCTGGAGACATGCTTGGCCAGTCCAGCACCTTTACCTTCAGTTTCTTTAGCAAGGCAGTGGTCATCTTGGAGGTGTGTTTGGGGTCGTCATGTTGGAATATTGACCTGCGGCTCAGTTTCCAAAGAGGGGGATCATGCTCTGCTTATTTATGCCACAGTACATGTTGCCATTCATTGTTCCCTCAGTGAACTGTAGCACTCATGAGTGCAGAATGTAAACCATGGCGCTCCCACCTCCATGCTTGACTATAGGCAAGACACACTTGTTTTTATACTCCGCTATACACGCTTGATATAATCTGAACCAAATAAGTTTATATAGGTTTCATCAGGCAACAAGACATGGTTCCACTAATAAATGTTCTTAGTTTGCTTGTCTTCAGCACACTGTTAGCGGGCTTTCTTGGGAATCACCTTTAGAAGGGGCTTCCTTCTGGGATGGCATCCATGCAGACCAATTTGATGCAGTGTGCCACGTATGGTCTGTGCACTGACAGGCTGACCCCCCAACCCTTTCAACCTCTGCAGCTATACTGGCAGAACTCATACGTCTAGTTTCAAAAGACAACATCTGGATATGACGCTGAACATGTGTACTTAACTTCTTTGGTTGACCATGGCGAGGCCTGTTCTGAGTGGAACCTGTCCTGTTAACCACTGTATGGTCTAGGCCACTGTGCTGCAGCTCAGTTTCAATCTTCTTATAGCCTAGGCCATTTTTATGTAGAACAGCAATTCCTCTTAGAGTTATCTGCCATGAGGTGCCATGTTGAACTTCCAGTGACCAGTATGAGAAAGTGTAGGAGTAAAAACACCAAATTTAAAACATCCGCTCCTATTCACACCTGAAACCTTGTAACACCAACGAGTCACATGACACCCGGAAGGGAAAATGGCTCTAATTGGGCACAATTTGGACATTTTCACTTTGGAGTGTACTCCTTTTTGTTGCCACCTGTTTCTCATGCAGTTCTTTTCACTCTAGTTGTATTTAAGTTTTCTGTCCCTCCACTGTCGGGTCGTTTGTTGTCATCGCTGTTGTCGTCTCCCAGTTTCCTGTGTTTCTTCCGTGTCTGTAAGTTTATAATACTTTTATATTAAAATATATCCATCCAACATGCACCTGCCGAAGTCCTGTTGCTGCTTTGGGCCTTCACCACCACACAGCACCACATACCTTGACCACACACTAACTACTTTACATTATATCAAAGTGTCATGGCTTCAGTGTTGTCCCATGAAAAGATATAATAAAATATTCCACAAGAATGTGAAGAGTTGCATTTACAATGGTTTTTACTTTGCCAAGCTTAATCTATTTCATTGAATCATGTTTGTGCTTTTGTTACTCTGGATTGTGTGTCATACAAATTCACAGACATAATATTGATTATGTCTAGTGGGCTTAGTATCATTTGTCTGCCCTTTGACATTTTCACCTCCTTATTAATTCATAAAGTTTGTCCATCTTCGAAACACTGCTACTGTCAATGATTAAACTCCTGCTGACAGAAATAAGTAAATGTCAGCAGCAGCTTGAAACCACAGGAATATCCATGCTGCTGCTTTACTTTTCTGCATCTTACTGCAGGGACAGCTGGGCACAGACATAACTTTTTAAGCATAATCCTCCTCACCTGAAGGTCCACAGTGTGCAAAGAGAATACAAAGAGAGATGTTGAGCTATAAACCAGCACATACTGGGTGCGTCAGTGCAGCCAAACAGCAGTTGCAGTGTCTCTAGAGGGATTTGAGCTTGTCTTAACATGTTGCTTTGTTCCACTGGTGGAAAGAAGTCTGCTCTTTGCTCATTTGGTATACTGCTGATGTCATAGTGTTAATGGCCGACTTGACCCACATGCAGAAAAACACAACTAAACAGAGAAGCGTTTAGTAAGAAGTTTTATTTGCAGAACCAGGTACTGGAAACCGAGGATGCTGAGCGACTGCAAGAGAAAAGCGAACGCAGGTAAGACACCACCAAAGAAACCTTAACAATGTGCTCTATGTGAGAGCTTACGTCCGGTTGAGTTAGGTCCGCCAGGGAGAGAGGTTATGATCCTGGAGGGGCTGTGAGCAACACTGCAACGTTGGAGCAAGGTAGTCCTGAGAGGTTCGGAGGAGGGTGGACAGGGTTCGCCTGGAGCTATGAAGCAAACGTCTGATCCGGCAGCCAGCGGGTAGAAGAGCGAGAATCCAGAATCCATAAACTGTTAGAAGTCTTCCAGAGATCTCTTAGGAACTAGGCTTTGGTATCCTGAGACAGATAAGACCATTAGTCAAAGGAATAAACAGAGTCTTCACAGAAGATCAAAAACTTCACAAAATCATGAAATTGGCCAGGCTGAATACCACGAGGAGGCAAAACACTCAGGCGTCGAAGTACTGGCTCGCCTCCTTCTTATAGTCCTCCAGCTGATGACACTCATGCGATACACCTGACCACCCAGAACTCAGCTCCTAACTCCCCTACTGGTGGAAAAGGGTTAGTTGCAGGCAAAAATAACCAGGATCTGACAGCTGAGGCCAAACACCAGGCATGATAAACCGATCTTCCATCCAATAAAGTCAGTTTGTGACTGTTGCACATGTTTTTAACATTAATAAATAATTCCAAACCAAATTTTGACGTTATCCTCCACAACTTAACCCTCTTAAAGCACCATGTCAATGACCCTATCTTTATACTGATGTTACCTTTTCTTCCAGTTGGAGCAAGGTAGATTTGCCTTTATAGTCTACACACATCAATGTTTATGTGGCTAATTATTTTGCCACATGGATCCATATTAATATGTGCAAATAATCAGTTTAATAATTTCTCACATATTCCATACATTTTGTGCCTAAAGGATGCATTACTATTCTTATACATATCACATTAGGCTTATTTTAGCAATCAAGTTTATTAAACAGAATTCCGGATTATATGAGCCATTAATCACACTGAAGTCAAGTTTCTGATTTTGTTTAGTAAACAGTTTTTTGTAGTTTGAGATGCAAACAATTCAGAGACGCACAATATTGATAGCCTCTATTGCTGAGCACTACAATTAGCAAATCTCACAAGTTTTCTAACACCATTAAATTAAGTGCAGTGTCACTGCCAGAGAACATTCGCTACTCATAAAAAGTTACTTTTATTTTGCCTTCGGGTAAAATTCATGAAAAACTTAAAAGGTTCATGCTACAGTGATATTATATCATAAGAGTACGGCAAGTAGAAGCATGCAATAGTGATTTCCTCATCTCAGACAATCTATCGAAGCAAAAGCCACCAACAGTGGTGGGTATACCACGACAAAAAATGTCAGTGTCTCAACAACGTGTCATGTGCCCTTGAGCATCAATTACAGCTTGACAACAACGTCGTGTGCTATTCACAAGTCTATTGTCTGCTGAGGCATGGCATCCCACTGTTCTTGAAAGACGACCCTCAGGTCATTCAGGTTCTTGACGGTGTCTCAGCTGATCCCAAAGGTTTTCTATGAGATTCTATTCTGGAGAACGTTCAGGCCACTCCTTTCTATTTACCACAGTCTCCAGCAGCCGTTCTCTAATGATGCGACCTGGATGAGCTGGAGTATTGTCCATGAAGATGATATTAGGCCCGTGTTGTTCATGCAGGGACACTATGACTGGATTAATGATGTTATTCAGGTAGTACGGGCTAATAATTGTGCCATTCACCAAGTGTAGGGCAGTTCTGTATTGACTAGACAACCTGCTCACACTGTGACACCACCGCTGCCATGGCTGTTCTGGTAACAACAGAGGCTGATGCATAGAGATCTCCTTGACGTCTCCAACATGGTTGGCGGCCATCATTTCTGCTCAGTGTGAAATGTTTTTCATCAGCATGCAAACCACTCTGATGTAAATGGTTTCTAATGGTCTGAGGTGACACTTGGGTGCCTCTCACCACCCTTATGCGCCTGGAATTCAGTGGCCTTCATCATCTGGTTCTGCAGGGCTCTGTTAAAAATGAAGTGGTCATCAGTGTGGGTTGTAGCCAAAGGACGTCCACTTCTATGACTTTCTGTGACTCTTCCACTCTCTGTTGCAACCTGCTGATGATTCTCAGTGACACTCTAAGCTCAGTGGTCTCTTCCATCTGACAACATCCTGTTTGAAACCTCGCAATGATGAGGTACTGTTGCTCATTTGTTACGGGTCATCTTGGTCTCATGATGTCAGAATGTGATGATGAGGAGAACTGTTTAAAAACCAGTTCTGATAGAACCAGGAAATGAATTGGTTGATTCATGCATCAAACATATCCTGTTAACTTTGTCATTAAGCTCCTTGTTATAGAACAGCAAGTTGTGCAAAAAGTACTGAAACATTGAACCGTTGGACATCTGCATTCAAACTTTTAAAAAAGGTCACATTAAGTTGAACTGTAAAGGTTATAGTGCATTTTAGCTTCATCCTGACATTTCACCTAAAAGCCAAATATCCCAAAATTTTTAAATAGTCTATATTTTCAAACACTTTCTGTGGGTTTTCAGCAACACTTTTTTCAACTGTAGGTTACACCCTGAACACAATTTACTTGAGGCAACATTGAGAAAAAGACTGTGCCCCATAAGAACATAAAAGACGTTTACATGAATACATTGATTGACAAATATGACTAAAATGTGCAATTTATAATGTTAGTGTTTAGACTAAAGTTGGACCACACCAAAAAAGCAAGCTAAGACGGCTTTTAGTGTTTTTTATAATGAATTTTAAACCTTAAATAAATTGTCAAAGATTGACTTTAAAATACTTTTTTTATCTTTCAACCACACTGAAAAAGCTAACCAGCCCTGATTTTTAATGACTTTCTGTAAACTAAATGTATACCACACCAAACTGGCTAACCAAGCATGACTTTAATTGGCTTTCTTTACACTAAATTTGGACCATGCTAAGAAAGGCTACACAAGCCTGACCTTAATGTACTTAATTTAGGGTAAATTTGGACCACAGTAAAAGGCTAACTAAGACTGGCTTTCAACTTCACTCTTTAGGCTTACTCTGGACTACATCAACTTTCAGTATCCTTGTTTTGGCTAAATCTGGGCAAAATGTTGAATAGAAAAAGTACATCTGTCAACATACTTTTCTAAACTGAATAGACATACAAATTATGATTTTCTGTGTTTGGAGATTGGGGCCTGTGTAAGCTTTTTATTGTCATTTGTACCCGTTTGCAAGGTCCTTTTGATACACAGAATGTTGTTAATACTAGACTGTGCATGTTGAAAAGGCACATGCAATCGAAAAAACAAGAATTCAAAAAATCAAAGTCTTAAACAGCTTGAATACCAGCAGGTTGCTAATTACATTGTTTTTTGGAGAAAACAAAAACTCCCTTTCAGGAGTTTTATTGTTATCAATTAATTTAAGCACACGATGGATATGCAGCATTGAATCAAAAAATTTAAATTTGTCATGTAAACACACTTAGACAACAGTTATTTATTGCTGCTTATTTTATTCTGTTCTTTTTAAGAATAGGGTTAGAGAATCAAAATTAGGAAATGTCATACAATAAATACATTTTAGGCACTACACAGATCTAGCTTACGAAAAGAATACATGGATCACATTTTAGCCATGTTGTCATCTTTTGTACCACTACAGGTCTTGAAGGAAAACCAGAGGACATCAGCAAAAGGAAACAAGAGTTTGGACAGAATGTCATCCCTCCTAAGAAGCCTAAAACCTTTTTGCAGTTAGTGTGGGAGGCCCTGCAGGATGTCACTCTTATCATCCTAGAGGTGGCAGCAGTCATTTCTTTAAGCCTTTCGTTCTACAGTCCACCAGATGCAGAAAGACAAAGTGAGTATTGTGTATTTTGTACACATGTGTTTGAATAATTAGGAATATTTAGGAATGTGATGGAGATGTTTGGTAGCACAGGCATTTGATAAGTAAAAGTGTTTGCTTATAAAATGTTTTTCATTGTAGTAACTGACCTCAATAAGTATTTAAATGTTCACCTTAACAACCTGCACATGAGTGTTTGTACGCATGCTACAAATTAGGACCAAATGGATCAAATAGTTATAATTAGAACTAACGTTTCTGTTGAAAATGTTCACAGTAAACTTGTTTAACACGTGTGCTCTTTTAAGCACAGACAAAAGCACTGAAATAAAAAGGTCAACATCCATCCATCCATCTCCATCCATCCATCCATCCATCCATCCATCCATCCATCTATCCATCCATCCATCCAGTTTTCATCTAATATTTCACAAAAACACAACATATGAGATTAGAATATTACATCAGACCAATAAAAAGAACATTTTTAATACAGAACTGTAGGCTTAATGAAACGTGTGTGGAAGACCTGCTTAAAGGTTGGTATTTCAAAAGGTACTTTTAATCTGACAAATGAGCCTCATCAGAATGCATATTCTAATTGATTTAATATGCTGAACATCTCTGCCAGACCTAATAAATTAATCAAAATTCTCAGTCTGGTTCCACACAGTTTTATGCCAAGAGCTACTTATTTAATAAATAATGCCAACTGACATGGCATGATAAACAGCAGCTTCAAGGCTTTGTAAATGCTGGCTTGTTTGTTTGTTTTGTGAGTAATTTAGAAAAGTGAGGTAAAGTTTATAACAGAATGTCAAGAAGGTCTGATTATTTTATTTCTGTTCAGACTGTGGAAAAGTAGCTGGTGGCTTGGAAGAAGAGGGTGATGCGGAGACAGGATGGATCGAAGGCGCTGCCATTCTCCTCTCCGTGGTATGTGTGGTGCTTGTGACGGCTTTTAACGACTGGAGCAAAGAGAAGCAGTTCCGTGGTCTGCAGAGTCGTATCGAGCAGGAGCAGAAGTTCACCATAGTCCGAGTGGGGCAAGTGACCCAGGTCAAAGTATCTGAGATTGTGGTCGGAGACATCGCACAGGTCAAATATGGTGAGAAAAAACAACGGATGCATGGATCTCCATATGGAAGAGATTACCAGGGATTTAAAGCAAAAAGTTGTGATTATAATGAAGCTTTATACGAGCCAAAAAACTACTATAACGTTACTGGTGGTTTCAAAAAGGAAGCTACAATACTGTTTAAAGAAAACTATGAAAGTATTCAGTAAAAAAATGAATAAAAAGGAAACTTAGAAATGTATTCTCCTCAAACAGGACGAGAATACATTTATTGATACATATTCTCAGTTAATTTACATGAACTGACACGTTCATACAAATGTATGGCCGGTTCACAGTTTAGTGATTTTCAGTTTTAATCTTTTTTCAAATGAAAAGGACTCAAACATTTTTTTCAGTATCATTTCCTTCTCGTGTACCCTTTTGCTTACCTCAGATTGTTGATATAACTATGATGTATCGTAATGTCTTAAGTTTATGCAGTTGTCCCCTCTGTGTTTCTGTTCCAGGTGACCTCCTCCCAGCTGATGGTGTCTTAATTCAGGGCAACGATCTCAAGATCGATGAAAGCTCTCTGACTGGGGAGTCGGATCATGTCAAGAAGACTATCGACAAAGACCCTATGTTGCTGTCAGGTGCTTTTCTGTACACCAGATTTACAGCTAAGTTCACCCTGACCTGTGCTGTCATTACCAAGCAATTTTTATCTTAAACTACCCAGAGTCAAATTGGGTCATTTCTCTGGTTTTCACCTTCATAAACTGCTGGTTAAAGCTTTTCATCTGTCAGTGTCTTAGTAGGTTAAAGCTGTTGAGCTTTAACTTCTTAAGAAGCCGATAGAATCTGAGATACAATTACAATAGAAATAGTAAAGAAAACAATTTTTAAATATATATTTGACAAAGCAGTCATTATCATATTACACCATGCCATACATTAGTTACAATGGTAGTTGAAGGCTCCACATGCAAACCCTAGATGATAAGTTTGGTTCTGACCACATCCCTTTGCGTACTAACTTGAAAAGATATAGTAAGGTCATATCCCCCCAAAGCTAAACATTTAGAAAACATGGTGCTGCCTTTCTACCTACTCCAAATGCCATCTTGTTTACAGGATGGAGTTTGGTATGGTCTTTCTGCATCTAGTGGACTGTAGAAAGAGAAAAGTTTTATCTGTAAAAAACAAAGTTCATTAAGTATGGAAAATGTGTTTGCCACTAACAGATTTATTCTATAAATGCTTTTTTTACACCAAATGTTTGAGATGATCAAACAGTTCTTAATACTGGGTAGAGATAACCTGAGTAAATACAACAAGCGGTTGATCATTTCATTCAGTAAGGGAAAAAAGCTTTCCAAACTAACCTAGCCTTCTGAGGCGACTTGCCGTAACTGATTAATTAATTTTGCTCTCTACTAAAATATCCTGCAGGAGAATATCCAGTAACCAATACAGGACCTTAAGCCCAATCATACTTTCATTACGCAGCAGGTCAATGATCCATAGCACTGTACCAAGGCCACCTCTGAATGACAACCAAAAAAGATTTAAAGTGGCCTGACCAAAATCTGGCCTTAAATTCAATTTAGATAATGTAGTTGTCATGAAGGGTGGGTTAGATGAAGGACCAAAGCAAAGACTGGACGGTGGGATAAAAATAATAACATTTTGATATTAGTAAGAAACTTACAGGAAACGGCACAAGGAGAACTGGAAATGGGAGCACTGGCAGAAAAAACTGGCATGGAAACGGGACATAGAGAAAATACCAGGCAGACTAGCGGGAAGTGTAATGAGAAGTGAATCGGGCATGGTAATGGGAAAATTCAGAGGAAAACAATGAGAACCAGAGGGCTTAAATGCTGAGGGAGATGTGGAGAATGACATGGGATGCTGGTGTGTTAATCAGGAAATAAAGCCGAACAGCTGAGGCAGAAGGTAAGAGGGGAGAATGAGGGAGGGAGACTAAATAACACAGAGGACCTGAACAGAGATATAAAAAATAAAAAAAACACTGAATCAAGAGGAAAAGAACAATACGTACCTGAGGGGAATAAACCAGAATACACAGGAAGTGGAACACATGAATAAACTTGGAAACAAAACACAAAGAAATAACTAATATGGCAACACCTTAGAGATTATAATGAACACAGACAAATGAACAGGACACGGATGACCTTAAAGAACATAATAAACAACAGGGAGATGATGAGAACAAACACACATGCAGATCAAAACTTATCCCCTAAGGATCATGACCGTAGTACTTCCTTAAACACCCCATTTATAATTGAAAGCCCTCCAATATGGCTGAATTAAAACATTTCTGCAAAGAGGAGTGGACCATAATTCCTCAGTGGTGATGTTAAAGACTCATTGTCAGTCAGATGTTGCTGCTAAGGGTGGCACAAATAGTTATTAGGTTTAGGGGGCAATTACTTTTCCCAGAGGGAATTATATTTTCTCAGGTCATCTATATCATCTGTATCCAATATTGAAATTTGTTTGATATTCTGAAACTCTTAGGTGTGACAAAGTAGCAAACAGACAAAATCTGTAAGGGGCAACCCTTTTTCACAGCACTGTACTACAGATATAGGTCCTGGTAAATCTTAAAAATATACCTTGAAAATGCATGAGAAGTACTTGAATTTGACTTTGCAACAAATGTGAGATCCCTGTAAATAGGGAAAAGGTATCGGATTTATAACATAGAGAAGGCACATAAAACCAACTATTGATGTCTTCTCAAAGACCTGCACTGACCTGCAGTGAAAATTGAAAATATTATTTAAAACATAAAATTGGCATTTACTTGGAGATGCTTATTAATGTTAAAAAGTGAAAAAGCTGTCTTACTGTTAACATTGAGAAGATCTCATGAAACATCCTCTGGATACAATTATTTATAGTAACAAAACAGAAAGAGTTGATAAAATGTAGAAAAACTGAGCCATTTTTTTCATCTCTAGAAAGTTATTAAAATACAAAACAAACAATAAAAAATGTAGAAGTTTCACGGGTAAATTTAAACAAATGTAAAATTGAAACATGGCCAAAAAGTGGTGTCCAAATCCGGTCCTTGTGGGCTTGTGTCCTGTATGCACAAACTCATCACAAACATCTTTGTTTAGACTACATTTAAAAAGGATCAGAATGGCTAAAGAAAGCTCGACTTTCAAAACGTTGGGCTAAATAAGCACAACTTTCAGTGTTTTACCTCAGGGTGATGTTGACAGGATTCATACATTTAAGCAGATATTTAAAGTTCTATTTTCAATTTGTCTTTATGGTGTTTTAGAGTAAAATTGTAACTTTTTTCCCCCCACGCCTTTCCTCAGGCACACATGTAATGGAGGGCTCTGGCAAGATGTTAGTCACTGCCGTAGGTGTGAACTCTCAGACTGGAATCATTTTCAAGCTGCTTGGAGCCAGTGATGATGGTGATGGCAGCAGCGAGGACAAAAAAGACAAGAAAAAAGAAGAAAAGAAAAACAAAGACAAAAAGGATAAGAAGAGTAAGTTCAAGCGCACCAAAGTACACATGTCACCCTCTGAGAAAATAACAGTTTGGTGTTCATAAGAATAAACTAATTTCATTCTTTTTTCAGTTGTGATATGAAGTAAGAAGACCTTTGGTTATTTTTGAGCTAAAAACCAAAATAAAAACTCAACAGCTGTAAATTTAATGACATTAATGAGGGAGGCTTGCTTAGGATTACCTGAGACAAAGTTCATACTATTTTCATAAAAAACAAAATGTGAGTTGTTCAGCATGAATCGTAATTTCCAACCTGAACTACCACACTCAATGTCAATAAAGGCATGAGTACTGCACATGGAAACTCCTGAACTCGTATGTACTGCTTTCACATGATAGTGCTGACATGTGGCTCATCTATTTACAATGTTGTGTCAATAACTGAGTGTCTGGGTTAGAACCTAGATGTTACACTTTTTTTTTTAATTCTTGTCAATATTAGCTAAAATAGGTCTACATTTGGACATCTGAGTCACTTCCTTTCACACACAACTTTTTATTACAAAGGAGTTGGCTAACTCTTTGCAGGTAAAACAGCTTCAACTCTTCTGGGAAGGCTGTCTCAAGGATTAGGTTTCTTTATGGGAATATCTAACCACAATACTAAGCAAAAGCATTTTTGAGGTCAGAGAATGATGCTGGATGCAGTTTCCACTCTAATGAATCCAAAAGGTGTTTTTTTGAGCTGAGATTGTAACTCTATACAGGCCAGTCAAGTTCTTTCACACCTCTATGAACTTGCTTTGTGTACTGGTGCACAGGCATGTTTGAGCTGCAGGGGCTTTCTGCAACCTGTTCCCACAGAGTCAGTAGCATAACATTGCTCCTGTCTCGGTATCCTGAATCCGTATGAATTCCTTTCACTGTAACTAAGGCGCAGAGACATCTTCTAAAACCAGACCCAGATCATAATCCCCTCTGCACCCAACGTTACACTTTACACACTGCAGACAGACAAGTGTCATTTTCCTGGTAACTGCCAAATCCAGACTCGTTCACTGGATTGTCAGACAGAGAGATAGGATTCGTCACTCCAGAGAGCACATCCCCACTGCTCTGGAGTCCTGTTAAAATCTGCAACTCAGTCACAAAAGTTAATGTCGCATATATGAAAAACTGTGGGTTAAGATGTTTTTGAAATATTTTGAAATATCTGTTAATTTGTTGCATTTGTTTAATTAACTATTGTGTTTTTTTACAGGTAAAAAGGAAGACAAAAACAAGAAAGGTAGGCATCACATCAATATTATTAGTGTAAGAATGTGACTGATCATTAATGCCTGTGCAGAAGTCAGTTTTTTTTTTAACTATTTCTCTTAAAATAGTTTACCTGAATAAACCTGACTTTATTGAAGGTGTTCTGTGGGCTCCATATTGGTTCTTGGCTTATTGATTGATTGTAACTCACTTCATGTTTTTCTTAATGACCGCACCTAAGACCCTTCCCGACACCCCATACTTACAGCACACCCCACAAAATGCCTTGAGGAACATGATCATAAGCCTTTTCCAAGTCAACATTATACATGTACAGGGGTTGGACAATGAAATTGAAACATCTATCATTTTAGTGTGGGAGGTTTCATGGCTAAATTGGACCAGCCTGGTAGCCAGTCTTCATTGATTGCACATTGCACCAGTAAGAGCAGAGTGTGAAGGTTAAATTAGCAGGGTAAGAGCACAGTTTTGCTCAAAATATTGAAATGCACACAACATTATGGGTGACATACCAGAGTTCAAAAGAGGACAAATTGTTGGTGCATGTCTTGCTGGCGCATCTGTGACCAAGACAGCAAGTCTTTGTGATGTATCAAGAGCCACAGTATCCAGGGTAATGTCAGCATACCACCAAGAAGGACGAACCACATCCAACAGGATTAACTGTGGACGCAAGAGGAAGCTGTCTGAAAGGGATGTTCAGGTGCTAACCCGGATTGTATCCAAAAAACATAAAACCACGACTGCCCAAATCACGGCAGAATTAAATGTGCACCTCAACTCTCCTGTTTCTACCAGAACTGTCCGTCGGGAGCTCCACAGGGTCAATATACACGGCCGGGCTGCTATAGCCAAACCTTTGGTCGCTCATGCCAAGGCCAAACGTCGGTTTCAATGGTGCAAGGAGTGCAAATCTTGGGCTGTGGACAATGTGAAACATGTATTGTTCTCTGATGAGTCCACCTTTACTGTTTTCCCCACATCCGGGACAGTTACGGTGTGGAGAAGCCCCAAAGAAGCGTACCACCCAGACTGTTGCATGCCCAGAGTGAAGCATGGGGGTGGATCAGTGATGGTTTGGGCTGCCATATCATGGCATTCCCTTGGCCCAATACTTGTGCTAGATGGGCGCGTCACTGCCAAGGACTACCGAACCATTCTTGAGGACCATGTGCATCCAATGGTTCAAACATTGTATCCTGAAGGCGGTGCCATGTATCAGGATGACAATGCACCAATACACACAGCAAGACTGGTGAAAGATTGGTTTGATGAACATGAAAGTGAAGTTGAACATCTCCCATGGCCTGCACAGTCACCAGATCTAAATATTATTGAGCCACTTTGGGGTGTTTTGGAGGAGCGAGTCAGGAAACGTTTTCCTCCACCAGTATCACGTAGTGACCTGGCCACTATCCTGGAAGAAGAATGGCTTAAAATCCCTCTGACCACTGTGCAGGACTTGTATATGTCATTCCCAAGACGAATTGACGCTGTATTGGCCGCAAAAGGAGGCCCTACACCATACTAATAAATTATTGTGGTCTAAAACCAGGTATTTCAGTTTCATTGTCCAACCCCTGTAGATTAGACAACCTAACTTCCATGATGTCCCGAGCCAATCCGCAGGGGTCAAGATGTGGTGGCATTTCCACAGCCAGGACAAAAGCTGCTATGCTCCTGATTCTGAGGTTTGATGATCAATCAGAGCCTCCCTTCTAACAACCTAGAGTAGGCTTTCCTGGGTAGGCTGGAAAGTGGGATCCCATTTTTGTTGGAACACATCCTCCAGTCCCTTTTCTTACAAATGTGGACCATCAGCCCAGTCTGCCACTCCACAGGTGTTGCCCCGGTCTTCCATTAAACATTGAAATGGGTTGCAAACCATGTACGGATCCTTCAGCATCTCTGGATGGATGTCATCTACCCCTGGTGTCCTGCCACAGGGGAGCTTATGAACCTTAGTGACTTCTGCCACAGTAATGGATTTAGTCCTTATGCTGCCAAATAATATCCTTTCTTTTTTTGAGCTCTTAAAAAGTTTGACAGAACTTCCTCATGGCCAACTGGAATCTTTTACCATAGGCACTCAGATTTCCTCTCATGGCCAAAGTTTTCCCTCTTCTACAGTGGAAACAGCAGAAACTCAATTAGGGCTCAGTCAGTGACAACAGTCTGCAGTGGCAGACACTAATGCAATGTGTATCTTCTTAAATGGAAATGAAACTGATATAATATCCAGTTTACTCATGTGCTCACTATGGGTATATATCTGGGTATTTCTTTATTCTCCTCTTGGCTCGTTCTGGGTGTTTAAACCTTCTCATATTGTCCAACAACATGTATGCTGGGAGATGATTCATAAAAAACATGAACGATGTGTGTGAAAGATTTGCAGTGGTTTGTGTTACTGAGGTAGTGGTGTGTGTATATGACACCTCCAGGGTTTCTGACGCATCTTGCTGACTTACAGATGAAATACACTGATCAAAAAAATAAAGGGAACACTTAAACAACACAATATAACTCCAAGTATATCAAACTTCTGTGAAATCAAACTGTCCACTTAGGAAGCAACTCTGATTGACAATCAATTTCACAGCTATTGTGCAAATGGAAAAGACAACAAGGGGAAATCTTTGGCGATTAGCAAGACACACTCAATAAAGGAGTGGTTCTGCAGGTGGGGACTACAGACCACTTCTCAGTAACTATGCTTTCTGGCTGATGTTTTAGTCACTTTTGAATGTTGGTGGTGCTTTCACACTCGTGGTAGCATGAGACAGACTCTACAACCCACACAAGTGGCTCAGGTAGTGCAGCTCATCCAGGATGGCACATCAATGCCAGCTGTGGCAAGAAGGTTTGCTGTGTCTGTCAGCGTAGTGTCCAGAGCCTGGAGGCGCTACCAGGAGACAGGCCAGTACACCAGGAGACGTGGAGGAGGCCATAGGAGGGCAACAACCCAGCAGCAGGACCGCTACCTCTGGCTTTCTGCAAGGAGGAACAGGAGGAGCACTGCCAGAGCCCTGCAAGATGACCTCCAGCAGGCCACATATGTGCATGTGTCTGCACAAACGGTTAGAAACCGACTCCATGAGGATGGTATGAGGGCCCACGTCCACAAATGGGGGTTGTGCTCACAGCCCAACACCGTGCAGGATGCTTGGCATTTGCCAGAGAACACCAGGATTGGCAAAGTCACCACTGGCGCCCTGTGCTCTTCACAGATGAAAGCAGGTTCACACTGAGCACATGTGACAGACGTGATAAAGTCTGGAGACGTCGTGGAGAGCGATCTGCTGCCTGCAACATCCTTCAACATGACCGCTTTGGCAGTGGGTCAGTAATGGTGTGGGGTGGCATTTCTTTGTAAAACTGCGAGTCCCTCCATGTGCTCGCCAGAGGTAGCCTGACTGCCATTAGGTACCGAGATGAGATCCTCAGACCCCTTGTGAGATCATATGCTGGTGCGGTTGGCCCTGGGTTCCTCCTAATGCAGGACAATGCTAGACCTCATGTGGCTGGAGTGCGTCAGCAGTTCCTGCAAGATGAAGACATTGAAGCTATGGACTGGACCGCCCGTTCCCCAGACCTTAATCTGATTGAGCACATTTGGGACATCATGTCTTGCTCCATCCACCAACGTCACGTTGCACCACAGACTGTCCAGGAGTTGGTGGATGCTTTAGTCCAGGTCTGGGAGGAGATCCCTCAGGAGACCATCCGCCGTCTCATCAGGAGCATGCCCAGGCGTTGTAGGGAGTTCATACAGGCACACAATACTGAGCCTCATTTTGACTTGTTTTAAGGACATTACATCAAAGTTGGATCAGCCTGTAGTGTGTTTTTCCACTTTAATTTTGTGTGACTCCAAATCCAGGCCTCCATTGGTTAATAAATTTGATTTCCATTGATGATTTTTGTGTGATTTTGTTGTCAGCACATTCAACTTTGTACAGAACAAAGTATTCAATGAGAATATTTCATTCATTCAGATCTAGGATGTGTTATTTGAGTGTTCCCTTTATTTTTTGGAGCAGTGTAGTTTCTACAAAGCCCTGATTCTGCCTGTTCGACTTTATGCACAGTTGTTATTTTGCTGTCAAATGTCATGTGACATAGTATGAGCTGGGTTCGATTAAGATCAATCAAAAAGAGAAAAGAAGTTTCTAAAGTGGTGCTTTCATCAAAAGTCCTATTTCTGCTGCTGGACAGGGGCTCTCCTGGTTCTTTATGATCCCACATGGTGCATCTTACATAGTATGTCCCCATGGTCTGAGCAGCAGCAGGAGCAGGTGTTCCTGACTCTGTTGATGGTGATTAGGAGCAAGAAGATTATCTGCATTAAGTTCGGCACCTGCTTTCTTCCCCTCCCTGCTGCTGGGGGCTGCTTGTCCACTAATAACCTCATTACAGAGATGGGATCAGCTCCCTCACACACATACACATGCACATACAGTACACACACACACACACACACACACACACACCTTACACACAGCTCCCTCACACACATACACATGCACATACAGTACACACACACACACACACACACACACACACTCACACACAAACACCTTACACAGCCCCCACCCATCCACACACACAAGCAGACACCACCACCTCTCTGACACAAAGCAGTACTAGTTGACTTTACTGGTGGTTTGCTTCGAGAACCATGGTGAGATGAGGAAACAATGTCCTGCAGTTAGGGACTTAATTTGGTAAGAAGTCAGATTAAAGATCTGTTGTGACTCAACAACTCACAAAAAACTAACACCAGCATAAGACCACTTTGTCTGTAATAGACATCATTGCGGACAGTTAATATTTACACGGTGCCATGCAAAAGTGTTTATACTATCCATTGTCTACACCTTATCTTATCCTTGCAGGTCAACAGTAAAGATTTTTCTTATGCTGTTACATTATAATTACAAACTTAATTTTGTCTTGGTGCAGTAATTTTCAACTATGGGGTCCGCCCTCTAGGGGTGGCCAGTTGTCTTGACAGCATCCTAAACACCTTCCCGTTATTATTTTCTAAACATTTTTCAAATTTTCTCCTAGAGGAACTAATGTATAGTGTTCAAATGTTGCAATGTTGATTCCAGTTACAAATTCAACAAATCAGTGTTTCCACTGCGACAGGACAGCAGGAGCTTTGCTTATGACAAGCTCTAATAAGGGGAGTCTATCCAGCCGCCACCAAACATAGAGCAGCACCTGAGAATTTAATTCTTCACTAGTTTCAGAGCAAAAATAGCTTTTGCATACATGAAAAGGCAGATGTATGGGAACTGTCTGAGTAGTGACTATGGTGTGTTGCTGTTTGAAGCGGTATAAATGTTTGGAGGATACAGTACAGAAAGAGATCAAATAAAAGTGAAGTCACATTGAATGGGAAAAAAATAAGCATAGACCAAGGGCCTTGGCAGACTTCTGTGCATTTCCCTTTAAAACATGTATGATGTATGTTTCAATCTAGAAAACTGGGATCTAACCACATTTCCTTTGTACATC